>NC_066628.1:26891602-27205456 GCF_025201925.1 Gopherus flavomarginatus
TGGACCTTACTTGGTCTGACAGAACCTGGATTTTAACTTAAGGGCAGAGGGTGCAGCTCTTCTGAAATATCAGGCTCCTATTGAATGGCTGGATGCAGTCGGAGGTTACTTTTTGAAGTGTCTTGGTGTTAGTTGGGTTAATCTCCCATGGACAATTCATGCTATAGATTTCATCTTTAAAAACTCTCTTCCCCTGAATAAAGGGCCCTTGGCTGCTAGGCATAGGTGCTTCTGAGAAATCAAGTTAGTTGCTCTTGTTCTGGATGACATTGGTGTGACTGCTTTATGGGAAGGTCCAGACTGGAGGATGTCAATGTGAAGCATCTAATACAGTGGTCTCTAACCTTTTTACGCAGAAGATCACTTTCTGAATTTAAGTGCAACCTAGGATCTACCCCGCCCCTTTCCCGAGGCCCCACCCCTTCCCCAAAGCCCCCCCCCCACTTCTCTCCCGTTGCTTGCTCTCCCCCACCCTTACTCAGTTTCACCGGGCTGGGGCAGGGGGTTAGGGTTCAGGAGGGGGTGTGGGCTCTGGGCTGGGGACAAGGGGTTTGGAGTGTGGGAGGAGGCTCCGGCTGAGCCTGGGGCATGGCATTGGGGTGCAGAAGGGGGTGAAGGGTCCAAGCTCTGCAAGGGAGTTTGGGTGCGGTGGGGGGCTCCGGGCTGGGGTAGAGTGTTCGGGTGCAGGAGAGGTTGCGGTTTGCGGGCTCTGGGAGGGTGTTTGGGTGCAGGAGGGAGCTCTGGACTGGGGCAGAGTGTTGGGATGCAGGAAGGGGTGTGAGGTGCTGGCAGTGGGAGGGGGGTCAGGGCTGGGGTAGGGGATTGGGTTGTGGGAGGGGGTACAAGGTGCAGGAGGGGGTATGAGATGCTGTCTCTGGGAGGGAGCTCTGGGCTGGGGCAGAGTGTTGGGATGCAAGAACGGGTATGGGGTGCTGGCAGTGGGAGCGGGGTCAGGGCTGGGGCAAGGGATTGGGATGTGGGAGGGGGTACAGGGTGCAGGAGGGGGTATGAGATGCTGTCTCGGGGGGGCTCAGGGCTGGGGCAGGGGTTTGGGCTGCAGGAGGGGATTCGGGGTGCAGGAGGGGGTTCAGGGTGTTGGCTCTAGGAGGGGGCTCAGGGCTGGGCAGGGAGTTGGGGTGTGGACTCCCACTGGGCAGCTCAGTCAATCGTGATGGACTGGTTCATGACCACTGATCTAATGGAAGGGATTAGAGTGGAGGATTTTAGAGTGAAGATGGATGTAGTTCTTACTACTGTACATGGCTATTGGATCATGAGTAGGGCTCTGTGTCTGTCACGCAGGTCATGGATTCCTTGACTTTCCACAACCTCTGTGACTTCTGCAGCAGCCAGAGTGGCCGATCCCAAGGCCACTCAAGCAACTGGCTCCAGGCAGTTGGCGATTCCAGGCAGCTGGTGCTGCTGGCCTCAGCCCCAGAATCCCCGGCGCTCCCCCCCAGCAGCGCCCCTCCCCCCAAGATTTGGCCAGGGATATTTATAGTATAAGTCATGGACAGGTCACAGGCCATGAATTTTTTTTTATTTCCCATGACCTGTCCATGACTTTTACTAAAAATGTCCATGACTAAATTGTAGGCTTAATCATAAGCCTTACCACTTAATGAAGCCTAGAAAGAATGAGCAGTTTGTTTAGCCCCAACTGTGACCACGATTACTTGTGTCTATTTAATGAGTTTAGTATGGATATTCTGGCATAGTATGATGCTTTTTTCCTGCATAGCTGTACAGTACTTAGCACTGTCATCATGATAATATAACGCAAAGGCAGAGAAATACCATAATATGTAATCGTTTTGATGAGCTTTAAAAATACTGTATCTATTCAAGTGATTTATGTTGATGAAAAACAAAATTCATAGTATTTACATTATGCAGGGTGCAAGGTCTGTGCAGCGTTTCTGATCAGCTAATTATTCTGCCTCTTGGAAATAAAAAGTTTTGTTTAGAAAGACAGTATAATTCATCTAAATGCTACGTTGATAGCCAAGACCCTGATTCAGGAATGCACTATACATATAAAACGATGGGGTCTAAATTAGCTGTTACCACTCAAGAAAGAGATCTTGGAGTCATTGTGGATAGTTCTCAGAAAACATCCACTCAATGTGCAGCGGCAGTCAAAAAAGCAAACAGAATGCTGGTAATAATTAAGAAAGAGATAGCTAATAGGACAGAAAATATCATGTTGCCCCTATATAAATCCATGATATGTCCACATCTTAAATACTGTGTGCAGATGTGGTCACCCCATTTCAAAAAAGATGTATGGGAATTGGAAAAGGTTCAGAAAAGGGCAACAAAAATGATATGGAACGGCTTCCGTATAAGGAGAGATTAATAAGACTGGGACTTTTCAGCTTGGAAAAGAGACAGCTAAGGGGAGATATGATTGAGGTCTATAAAATCATGACTGGCGTGGAGAAAGTTGATAAGGAAGTGTTGTGTTCTCATAACACAAGAACTAGGGATCACCAAATGAAATTAATAGGCAGCAGGTTTAAAACAAATAAAAGGAAGTATTTCTTCACACAGTGCACAGTCAACCTGGATGTTGTGAAGGCCAAGTCCATAACAGGTTTAAAAAAAGAACTAGATAAATTCATGGAGGATAGGTCCATCAATGGCTGTTTGCCAGAAGCTGTGAATGAGCGACAGGGGATGGATCACTTGATGATTACCTGTTCTGTTCTTTTCTTTTCCTCTGGGGCACCTGGCACTGGCCACTGTCGGAAGAGAGGCTACTGGACTAGATGGACCTGTAGTGTGACCCGATAGGGCCATTCTTATGTTCACTTAAACACTTGCATAAGTTTATGCCATTTAAGCATGTACTTAACTTTAAGCATGTGCTTATGTTCCATTGAAGTCAATAGGATTTAAGCACAAGCTGAAGTGTTGTCTTGAATAAGGAGGCTGCCCTTGATGGGGGCCTGACAAAAAGGTAAAAGTGAGTATTATGGATGAGGTGCTTTACTTGGCTATGAGGTGTGTGAGGCAATACACAATCCTTCCATGGTCCCACTTTTTATTATAAAAAGCAACAAAGAGTCCTGTGGCACCTTATAGACTAACAGATGTATTGGAGCATGAGCTTTCGTGGGTGAATACCCACTTTGTCAGATGCATGTCATCAGACTCATGCGTTTGATGAAGTTGATATTCACCCACAAAAGCTCATGCTCCAATACAAATGTTAGTCTATAAGGTGCCACAGGACTCTTTGTTGCTTTTCATGGATCCAGACTAACATGGCTACCCCCTGATACTTTTTGTTATGGTTGCATTTATAGTTTATAAAAGGTTAATCAATGATTAATAGACATATACATGTTACAGACATTTCTAGTATGTGTAACAGATGATTATAAACATTGTTGGAAGGTGTTAGAAATGGCTATTAGCCATGATTATAAGAAATTTATTGATCTGTTGGACTCTGTAACAATCTATAATAACAATCCAGTATTCACTCTTCCTAAACTATTTATAAATGGACCCTTAAAGTAAAGTGTGGCCCCTTTCACCTTCTGTCTTCTGCATCCAAATGGGATTTAGTTCACAAGTAAAATTAATGCAGTCAACTAAGCCAAGTTCTTGTTGGTTATTGGTACACATTACACAAGATCTACAGTAATGTATGACGCAGTCCCTGCTGAAGACAGACGCAAATAGAACAAATACAGGAAGGATTCTTTGACTGGCGCGGTGGTGTATGGAATGATTACACAGCATCAGTCTGCACTACACCTGGCTCTCATTATAATACTGTAATTTGAACTGAATAGCTCATTGATCAAATTTAGTAGCATACTTTTGAATGCAGTGATTTAGGTTTTGGTACAGCCTTTCTGGCATAGGTTATTATTCCTGCAGCGTACTGGTATTTTTGTAGCAGATTCACACTGCACAGTTTATCCTTGTGTACTAGGATATGAGTAGATGTAAGGACTGTGCCTTTGTTACTATTCTTCAGTGTATTCTTTCTTGAGCATAGACTCAATGAGCACTTTTACACAGATAGCTAGCACACATCCATCTCTTTGGCCCCTCTGTCACTAGGTTGTCTGAGCATGTACCATTACAGGCTAGTTTGAAAAGCTGTCAGGATTAAGTGACTTCTTGTAAAAGTCATGAGCCCACCTTCTGAAGTACCTGTTGGACTGTCAATCTGTTTTATTTGCTGCTCATCATCGCAGAATCTGAGCATCTGGTCGCTGATTTTTCCTTGCACTGGCTCAGCCTGTCGTAGGCTTCTGGCAGTGCAGTGGGAGCTGAGAGGACTCACCAAGAGGCTTTGCAGCTGGCTGCCCAGTGGAACAATAGGCTCGTGTTGTACAGTGAGCCTCCTCTGCTGATACAAGATTAGAGGCATAGAGTTTAAGGCCAGAATCCTTCATGAGCAAATTCAGATCCTCTTACATGTGTGACTCTGCACCTTCCTTTTTGAGCAGTTTAAGGAGGTACCAAGGATGTTGTTGTTAAGGTGAAAAGGGCTTTTGTGGCTAGGGCCAGAATCTCGTGAATCTAGTGCCCCAAAGCTCTTAGATAGCTTCTTGTGCATTCTTCCTGGCTTTTTATTAACTGGTTGCCAGCTGCTTTATAAGTGAGATACTTACATCTAGGTGAATAAATCTTCCTGGGTAAATTATTAGACAAATTTCATCTCTCTTTGCAAATTTTCCAAGAACAAAAGTGAAATGTTCTTAAATTTCCATGTTCAAAATTATTTCCCCAAAATTACCTGTGAATAATTCTGAGTCTGTTGCTTGTCTGTAACAGTTTATCACATGTACTTGATATTCAAGCACACTTAATTGGATGCTCTTAACTGGGCATAGGTCATATGATACTTTTCTGTTCCCTGATGGGGTGAGCAGAGCTCACAGTAGTTTTTGGGTCAGTAGGCTCTTTCTTTTCCATTCTTCATCACTAATATCTTTCTTGATAAATTGTTGGATTGTGTCTGGATATTTGCATCTCTTCAGAATATGACAGTTCAATTGTCCAAAGATATCTGTGGCTGAAGATTATGAAGAGCTGGTGTGGTTTGCAAAGCATCTTTGTTTAGTGTCTTTGGCCTGGTGAAGGGGACCTCCTCTTTGAAGGAGATATTGCTGAGATCATCTTTGGAGTCTGGATTGCAGGTGCTACCTGAAGTTGTTTCTAGCTGCTGTTTTTGTTTCTCCTACTGAGTTTTAGGGTTCTCCCTAACATGGCAGTTTTACAGCACAGAGATTCTGCACTGATTGTATTTGTAGGTAGGTAGAGATGGCGGGGGAGAGAGGTTGTTTGATAGCTTTGTATTTTTTAAGTTATTCTGCACCCTGATTAACGTCTTTGCCTAGTCTCTGATTTGTTTTCACTGTAAGTCTCTGTGCCCTCTACTGAGCAGCTCTTTGATGTCTGCCACGCCTTAGTGCAGTGGTTCTCAGACTTTTGTACTGGTGACCCCTTTCACATAGCAAGCCTCTGAGTGTGACCCTCCCCTTTTAAATTAAAAACACTTTAAAATATATTTAACACCATTATAAATTCTGGAGGCAAAGCAGGGTTCGAGATGGAGGCTGACAGCTCGCAACCCCCCATGTAATAACCTTGTAACTCCCGAGGGGTCCCGACCCCCAGTTTGAGAACCCCTGCCATAGTGAATTGCTGCAGAAATCCCTAAGGCTCCAGCAGCAATAGTGATATGAGAGGACTGTTTTCTGCTTTCTCACTGGTTTTGGCATACAAGTATCACAAAGCACTAAGCTGCCAGGACCTCTGGTCTTTCTTCTCTGATACCAGTAGTTCTATCACTTGTGAGACGTTCAGCTGCAGCTTCAGTTCACTCCAGTGGGATTTGTGGATGCTTGTCACTCCTGAAAATGTGGACACTTATATTCAGATGCCTAAATCTAATGTAATATGATAGCAGGTACCTATCTGGCTCCCATCACCGTAGTATCTGAGTGCTTCATACTGTTTTTAATGTATTTATCCTCACAAACTCTTGTCAGATAGGGAAATGCTGTTTATCCCATTTTACAGAAGGGACTAAGTGACCTCTGAGGAAACACAGGAAGTCTGTAGCATAGAAAGGATTTGAAACTAGATCTCCAGAGTTCCAGGCTCGTGCCCTAACTACTGGCCTATCAGAGCCTGACTTTAATTACTTGGTTTTGGAAGAGTTGGCCCACCTCTGCAGTAGTTAGGAGCCCACTCTGCGTCACAGTGGTCAGAGCCTGGATAGTTCAGTGGTGGACCTTTGAATTAGCAATTATTACCATAAAAAGTAGTACCTGCTTTTGGGCTGTGGAATGTCAAACTGAGTGCCAGTTCTGTCCTAGGAATTGAGGCCTCTGACTTTTCCGGAGGGTGAAAGAGCATGAAGAACTGAGCAGTCAGTGAGTCATGGAAAATGAGAATTCCCTTACTTGCTGTAAGAATCAAGGAGGTGCATCAGACTTGGAGCAAAGTCTGTCTGTTGAATCTCATTACCTCTGTGTGGTTCAGCTGCAGTGAGTTACAAGTTAGGGCAATTAAGTATGTGGAGAATGGAAAAGTAGAAGCTGGTTGTGTCCTTGATAGTGGAAGGAAACAGAGGTTCACTGGTGCTATCAGTCATAGGGAAGGCCAGCTAGCAGTTAGATATGTGGGTACAGTCATCTCCAGCAGGCTGAGAGAGACCTGGAAAATGGTAGTTAATTGTCAAAAGCTGTTAGCTAAAAGCCTGGCATGGACTTCTGCACACCGTCTCCTTGAGCCATCAGTTGCTGGCATATTGGAGGGATTGTAATGGCTTCATAATCATAGGTCATTCTGGAAGGGAGATAGGCAGGACTGCTACTCCCCACTTTATCCAAAAGCCTGTTTTCAATAGTATATTTAAGATTCATAGATTCCAAACCCAGAAGGGACTATTGTGATCAACCAGTCTGACCTGCTGTATAACACAGGTCAGAGACCTGCCCCAAAATAATTTCTAGAGCAAATTTTTTAGAAAAACATCCAGTTTTGATTGAAAAATTGCGAGTGATGGAGAATCCACCATGACCCTTGGTAAATTATTCCAATGAATAATTACCCTCACTGTTAAACATGTTATGCCTTATTTTCTGTCTGAATTTGTCTAGCTTCAGCTTCCAGACATTGGATCATGTTATGTCTTTCTCTGCTAGATTGAAGAGCCCGTTATTAAATATATGATCTCCCTGAAGGCACTTACAGACTATAATTAAGTCACCGCTTAACCCTCTCTGTGTTAAACTAAATAGTCTGTCACTACAGAGCGTGTTTTCTAATCCTTTAATCATTCTCATGGCTATTCTGGGAACCCTCTCCAGTTTATCAACATCTTTCTTGAATTGTGGGCACCAGAATTGGACATAGTATTTCAGCAGCGGTCACACTGGTGCCAAGTACAGAGGTAGAATAACCTCTCTACTTCTGCTTGAGATTCCCCAACTTATGCATCCCAGGATCGTATTGGCTCTCTTGGCCACAGTGTCACACTGTGAGCTTATGTTCAGCTGATTATCCACCATGACCCTTAAATCTTTTTGAGAGTCACAGCTTCCCAGGATAGAGTCTCCCATCTGTAAGTATGGCTCACATTCTTTGTTCCTAAATGTATACAGTTACATTTAAACAGATTAAAACACATTATTTGCTTGCTCCCAGCTGACCGGCCTGTCCAGATCACTCTGACCTGTCTTTTTCATTATTCACCACTCCCCCAATTTTTGTGTCATCAGCAAACTTTATTAGTGCTGATTTTATGTTTTCTTCCAGGGTATTGATAAAAATGTTAAATAGTGTAGGGCCAAGAAATGATCCCTGTGGGATCCTACTGGAAACACACCCACTCAGTGATGATTCCCCATTTACACTTACACTTCTAGACCTATCAGTTATAGCCAGTTTTTAGTCCATGTCATGTGTGCCATGTTGATTTTACATTGTTCTAGTTTTTTTAATCAAAATGTCATGTGTACCTAGCAAATGCCTTACAGAAGTCTAGTATATCATGTCAGCACTAATACCTTTAACAGCCAAACTTGTAATGTCACCAATAAAAGATATCAGGTTAATATTACAGTATGTATTTTCCATAAAATATTTCTGTTCTCCATATTGATTGGCATGAATTACATTACCCTGCTTTCATTCTTTATTAATCAAGTTCCGTATCAGTAACTCCTTTATATTGTCTGGGATTGATGTCAGACTGACAGGCCTGTAATTAACCAGGTCACTCCATTTACCCTTTTAAAATATTGGCATAATATATTTTCCCATTCCAATAGATTAATGAAGGTCTTGGGTATGTCTAAGAGAGTTCTCTTGAGGCATGCAGGTTGTTTAAAGACTAGTAAACCATATTGCTTCCTCTGTGTAAAATAATGCTCTGTATATGTAATGTGTGTACAGAAATTGAGCATTTAAATACTAAGTTGATGCGGCAATCCTGGAATAGATTAGCTAGACGGAAGATTTCCAAAAGGAATTCAGTGTGAGTTTGTAGGCCAACAGCATAAATATGGTTGGAGTACATGATGAGAAGAAAGAGGGCAGAGAGAGGTGGAATTGTTTCTGTGCATCCTCCCCTTCATCAGAATTACTTGAAATGGCCCACAGTTGGGCATGTGATGCTTCTCTTAGAAGTATGTTTAGAGGCAAATCGCCAATAACATTCCCTTTTAGTGCCTGCTTTCTCTCTGTGTGGCTTACTCTTTCCTCTTATCTAATAATATGGCTTTCAATATGACTTGTGCCTGAAAAGGGGGATAGAATGAGGGAGATTCTGTTGTCAGAGTGTGTGTAATATAGTGATAGAGACTAACTGAGAAATGTCTGTTCCTTTTATAAGCCCTCTTGGATGACAGGATGGTTAGGGAAACCTTGGCCTAGCACATAAGGACTTTGAAAGATAGAATGCTTGGTGCATCATATGTGAGCTACCTTTTTGCATTTTTATTTGAAGATAATTTAAGACTTTAGAAGGACTGAAACTTTTGTTTTTAAAGTAGTTTTTAAAATATGTATCTGCTTGGTGTACCTGTTTGCCTTTATGTACAAAGAGTGTGCACATAGTCTGGTTAGATCAGTAGTCACAACCCTCTAACATTATTAGGTTGTCGGGTTTTCAGAGCTAAAGCGCTTTCCTAACCCACCATAGATACGGTTAAAAGGAAAATATACTTTTGCTTTTAGCATTCAATCATGATTCTTAAAGGGACACCCCCAACTTGACACTTACTAAAGAATTAGTTACAAGTAATTTGAGGTTCTTCATCAGTCCATGTGTCTCCTACCTGTTTTTGTGATAATACAAACAGTGTTCACTGATTTTTTTTTAAAAATTGTCTTCGTCTCTTGCTGTGTGAAAGACCTGCACGAATGGAGGAAATGACCATATGGGATGGGACAACACTGAAGACCATGTGCTAGCAAAAGCACACAGGGCAGGCTTTGTAAAAGTACTTAGCATTAACCTATCTTTGCTCCTATTGCCTTCATTAATTTTTGTAAATCTCCATAAAAAAACTGGGGGAGGACAGTGAAAAAATGATATTAATCATAAATACAGTAATTCATGGGTTGTAGTCAGGAGCAAATAGTGAAACTGGTCAGATACGTTACTTTCTTAAAAAAAAATAAATCCATTAAACAGTGCTGTAACAGCCAGCCTAGCAGAGAAGCTCAACCCCCCACCCCTTAGCCCGTCTTCTGCTATCGTGAATCTTTTATCATGAGAACACATTTTGCTCAAAGAGAGAGCTTCCATGTAAATAACACCTGCTGCTTTCCCTTCTGCTACCAAGTGTGTATTTCTAGTCAAAACAGAAATCACAGTCACCTGATGTACATCCAGGACACCACAGTGACATTACTGTTACCTGATGTGAATGGGTGCCTTCTGCCATTCCAAGATTAATCCTTCCCTGACAGCCAGTAGACACACAATGCGTTCTTTGTAGTAAAAAAACTCTGTGTGAGCGCCTATGATTGTGGGAAGCCTCCTGGCTTGTTACTGATTATTTGTGACTTTCTGAGCACTAAGTGTGCTTGGTGCTGTGAAGGGACAAGAAGATATTACTTCTGTTGTAAGGTGTTTTTACAACCTAGCTGTAAGATTGAAGTCCACATCTACTGTAGATAAGGACCGATGCATTCAATGGTAATGGCTCTCCTATTTCCTGCTGCCATTTTCTGTGCCAATTTCCCTCAGAACCAAAGAAAACATATCTCTTGAGACACCCTCAAATACAAACTCTCACTCCTTTCTGTATATTTTATCTATTGGTGCTGCAGTGACACCGAAGATCACTATAACTGGAAGATTAGAGAGAAAATATGTAATGTCTGAACATAGCTTTCTCTTCATTGTTTGTTATTTAAATAAAATTTTAATCCACTTTATTTAATGACAGTATATTTTAACTGTATTCAACTTTTTTGAAGTTGGGAAGCTGCTACAAGTCATTCTAAAAGTGATGCTTCACACCTAGCAGCGAAAATATGAGGCATTTTTCTCTTTGAGCCTTCATTGCTGATATTGTTTGGAACAGACAGTATGAGTCTGGAGCGTCCACTTTCAGAAGTGTTGGTGTTTTTATGTTCAAGGACTATGTGCCTACTCTGAATCCAGTGGCTCCTACTTTGTCAAAATATATAACAATAGTGGATGGGTCTATGTTCTCTCTTTTCTATTAAAAATATTGCTTGAATACTGATGTTTAAAAAGTAACACAGTACTAGCATTGGTTAGTATTATACAGTACTAGCAGTGCACTTTGTTTTTGACCAGGTGTACTCTCTGCCTACTATTGCTGGGTCTCACTTGATTCATTTTTTGCTGTTTTTGTGACATGGAGAAATGTCTGAGAGGGATTACACAGAGGCCTCCAAAATCATTATATTTATGATTTAGGATGGTCTTATACCCAGGACTCCAGATATGAAGGCTAGTGAATCATGATCTGAAAAAAGGAGTAAACCATGAGGTGGCAAAATTTGCAGATGATACAAAATTACTCGTGATAGTTAAATCCAAAACAGACTGTGAAGAGTTACAAAGGGATCTCACAAGACTGAGTGAGTGGGCAACAAAATGGCAGATGAAATTCAGTGTTGATAAATGCAAAGTAATGCACATAATCTCAACTACACATATAAAATGATGGGATCTAAATTAGCTGTTACCACTCAAAAAAGGGATCTTTGAGTCATTGTGGATAGTTCTCTGAAAATATCCACTCAATGTACAGCGGCAGTCAAAGAAGCTAATAGAATGTTGGGAATCATTAAGAAAGGGATAAATAATAAGACAGAAAGTATAATATTGCCTCTATATAAATGCATGGTATGCCTACATCTTGAATTCTGCATGCAGATGCTGTCACCCCATCTCAGAAAAGATATATTGGAATTGGAAGAGGTTCAGAAAAGGACAACAAAAATAATAGGGGCATGGAACAGCTTCCATATAAAGAGAGATTAATAAGACTGGGCTTTTCCAGCTTGGAAAAGAGACGACTAAGGGGGGATATGTTAGAGATCTATAAAATCATGACTGGTGTGGAGAAATTAAATAAGGAAGTGTTAGTTACTCCTTCACATAACACAAGAACTAGGGATCACCAAATGAAATTAATAGGTAGCATGTTTAAAACAAACAAAAGGAAGTATTTCTTCATAAAATGCATAGTCAACCTGTGGAACTCTTTGCCAGAGGATGTTGTGAAAGCCAAGACTATAACAGGGTTCAAAAAAGAATTAGATAAATTCATGGAAGATAGGTCCATCAATGGCTTTTAGCCAAGATGGGCAGGGATGGTGTCCCCAGCCTCTGTTTGCCAGAAGCTGGGAATGGGCGACAGGGGATGGCTCACAGGGGATGATAATTACCTGTTCTGTTCATTCCCTCTGAAGCACCTGGTATTGGCCACTGTCTTAAACCGGCTACTGGGATAGATGGACCTTTGGTCTGACCCTGCCTCCCAAAACCCCAGTAAATGTTTAGCTCTGTTAACTTTTCTAACAATTAAAGTTTGTCATTGATAGTCTGATATTCAGGCTCCTGCTGAATTTAATCAAAACAGAAACCAAGTACTGTGTTCTTTAAGTATTAAAGTCATCTCATTGTCAGATGAGCAGCAGTTTGTATTTTGTTTGGTCACTAGAGCTGTTTTGAATGCTCTGGTCCACTGGTTCAAAACTGACAGTTATTTCCTCTGAAATCACGCCTTTGTCTTTTGCCAAGCACCATGAAATGGACAACAAGAAATGGAAAAGATGCAAATTCAAAGAACTGTGGCTCACCCTTCCAGGCCACCAATGTCAGATTTTTTTCATCTTTGCTGATGTTATCTTTTCACCTTGTAGTCTGGGAAGTTGAAATAATATGGGCTGAATGGATGAGATGCATCAGAAAAATCTGCAGTGGTATCAGAATCCATCAAGAAGATCCCATGCAGAGGAGCTATTCTGTCATAGTAACACTGCATGCTCTGCATCAAGCTTTTGTGTAATTGGATGAGTTGTTTGTTTTTTGGCCTGCATGATTAAATTATTCTAGCCACTCCACTCATTGGAGAAGTAGACTTCAGAACGGGACTAAAATTAATTAGGTTCCTTATGTATTGTGATTAGGTGACTGCAGCCCTCTGCTGTGAATCTCAGATGGATGGAATTGTGCCCCACCATCAAGGCTTTGCATGTTGGGAGGCCTCAAATTAAAGGAGAGTCAGATGACCCAATCAGAATTCCAGTGGATCTCGTGAATTATTGGCAGTCCTGGGAAGTTCTTTCCTTGAGCTAGGCCTGATTCCCTCCTTTGTGGAACACCTAGAATATTTGGAGTAGAGCTGGACAGACCATTTCTCCTTCACGCTTGGTCTCAGTGATACCTTGGCTGGCAAGCAGACACAGTCAATTAGAGATGAATAAAGTCCACCAGAATAGTTTCTGATTACCAGGTTAGGACAGATTGGTTACGGGTAATAGCCATCTTCCAGGAGGTTGTAGGCTCCTGTGTAATCCGGTGGGCATATGCATTCTCTCTGATTTTCCAAACAGCTATCTCTCTATGATGTTCCAAACAGGTATTTCTCCCTTTTTATCATAATAATTTTCATTTCCCTGTAGATTAAAGAAGGTAAAATGATTCTCTGGCAGTGATTGGCCTTGCTCCAGGAGAGCTTCCATAGCTGTTCAGACAAAGTACTTTGAAGAGCTGAAATAGTCAGGGCAGACACAACCATTTTAAATGGACCCAACATTTAAAGTCTGTCACAATAGCACTAGACTTAGGGGACTATAGACCATTGATACATTTGATGGTCAATCACCTTCTCAATCCCATGACATATTTGAGGGTTGCCTTCAAAATACATGTCATGTTTGATGTTGTACTAGGATCTTCCAGTTAATCTTGCTGTGGCCTCACTTGTGGTCACTGAAGTAGTTGTGATAAATGCAGCCTTCTGGATAGGCAATCCCTCTTTTCTCTCCTAGCTGGATGACTCCCTTACTTCAGACCTACCTACTCTTCTGCAGCAAATACCAATGTGTTACTTTCAGGATCATGTTTTCCTCCCAAGTCGCACTGAATTTCAGAATTAGCCAAGAAGTGTCATTACCTAAACTTCTTCGACACCCTGCTCAAACGGAGAAACCAATGCAACCTGGAGCTTTTAGGTTCCCTAGCACTTAGCTTGAGTCCCTGAAAGAACTTTTTTTGTTAAGAGTGTAAGAAAAGTCACAAGGGCTACGTTAGCAAAATGGCTTTAAGAGCAATTGTAACAGATAAACTTAGTTTTAGGGCATTTGCAGATGATGAGCTGAGCAAAGGCATGCATTTGTTTCTGAACATTGTTGGTCATTGCTTTATTTGTATGTACAGGTATTTGAGCGATCATTTCCTGTCTGTCCTCCGCATAGCCCTTAGTAAGGCGTACAACCCATCAGTGCTAAATGCGTGGATCCTAGTCATGGGAAAGGGAAATTTCTTACCTGGAATGCTTGTGAGAGGCTCTAATCTAGAACCTGATCACACAGTGTACAGTAATAGTTAGCCTTGAGCTCTTCCGTTAGCTTCAGAGATCTATCTGGAAATAAAAGGGAAGGATATAGTGTGCCCAAGGCATAAAAAAGTATTCAGTAGTGGATGGGCTGATTCACCTAGACTGACAGGTCTAAATGGGAATGGCCACCACTCCTAGATTGGTGGATCCAAGACACACTAGTTTTTGTGGTAAGAAATTCTCCTTTATCAGAGCCAAGAGGAAGCTATGTGATGGTGATCAATGTGGTGAATCTATGCAGTCTGAGTGTTATTATTAATCAGTTATTTTGTTAGTAAAATGTATTCCAATGATTGGTATTTTTAACATTACAACTGAAAATAATATTTCCATTGTTTTAAGAAAATAAAAGGCATACAATATAATGCATTAACAGTAACAGTGCAGCTCAAAGATCCTCAAATGCGAGAACTGCTTTGCTCCATTTGAAGAGAGATGTATTAGTTAGGCTTAATGGGGAAGAAAAATATAACATGCACTAATTTCTTATGCTAGCCATGCCAAAGGCAGTATGTCTAGATGAGTATATGTTTTACGTTATTGTGTCATGTGATAACAGCACCATGTTTTCCTGTCATTTTCACAACTCTTTTCCTGGCTGAAGTGATACACAAGCAACACTGGGTAGTAATCACATTGTCCCGTTCACTTTCAAAAGGAGAGAAGCGGACCTCATCCAGAAACTTTCCAGCAGGCTACAGTAAGCTTAACTGTCTGTTAGCCATTGTCAAATATTTTCCATGTCAGCAAAAATGGCATCTATAAAGTATTGAAATTTGTCTCAGCAATACCATGCCATTCCATAAGTTATTTCTATGTAATGATATTATCACATTTCAGTATCATTTTTTAAATATATATATTTATTCTCTTTATTCTTATGTTGATTCTTAATGATGCGTTATGTCTCTGTTTTCTGTTCTCTCACTGATAGCTGGCAGTGGCTCGGGAGGAAGGGTTATTAAATTAGCTAGCTCTAACATTTTCATATTACTTTAAAATGCTTTAATCCAACACAAGTCTAGATGGTGAATCCTTGGTAGACTGGGCAAGTGTATTACTGTCTGGCTGCATGTTTCACTCCAAACAAAAATGAGTTTGGTGTTCTGGGGATCAGTACATAAGGCCAGATTCTAGTGTGAGTTACACCACTGTGAATCAGGAGGACTCAATTGTCTTGGGGATGGTAATTCGGAATCTGAGTTACACTGGTGTAAACTGAGGGAAGAATCTGTCTAGTTAATGAAATAAACTCCAAACAAAATGTTGGAGCTTCTGAAGGCCCGATTTAAGCCCCATTTAAGTCAGTGGGAGTCTTTTTGTGGATTTGAATGGGTGTTGCATTGGACTGCAAGAGCTGTGATACTTTCTGTACAGTTTTCCATGCATTGCTGAGATCTGTACTTTGAGTAATGTTGATGGAGCATAGAAAGCCAAAACAGGCCTCAGTTGAGCTTCTGCCATTTCTTCAAGATGAAAGTGAGGGACCTGGCCTTTGTTTTTTTTTTTTCTTTGAGTTTTACTGGCTGAGGGATGCTGAATGGAATTAATTCCTTCTTTTAAAACTTTTGCTGAATCTCTTCAGCGGTGATTGGTTCTAGACACATGGCATCAAATAGAATGTGAGAATAAATAGGAGAAAGACTTACAAATGAGCAAGTAGAAGCAAAACCACTACATTCTGTGTCCTCTGCCTGGGGCAGAAATTCCTACTAACTTGTTTGCTTGCTCAGTGCAAGGAAGATATTGTTCTCAGGACTCTGTTTAAACCTCACAAGGGAACTGACATTTTCAGGCCACTTGAAATAACTCTACAGCTTTGCTATTGGAGGTTTTACCATGCCATGAAATACAAAACATGGCTACTATTTTATTAATGTTAGTTAGCCCCCAGGGTGTACAGATTGCTCAGCAAAGAAAGCTACATTTAAACAGCAAGCCTACAGAAATGCCACGCTAGCTAATGGACTCAGTGCAAATTGATCAGCCAGAATCATAAACCTGCTTTTACTTAAGAATTGTGAACAGTACTGGTGCCTTGATTTTACTTTTGGTCACTAATTTGGTTTATCAGCACATTGTCCATAAATCGGCTTCTGAAATGCCATTGTGAACAGCATCTTTTTACCAGGTTTGCGGAGAAGTAGAATGTGTGTATTTCTACTAACCTCTGTGCAGTTAGTAACTTCCTTCAGAAATCCTGAATTAGACCAATTTGTGACATAATTTATCTGTCAAGCTCTTTAAAATAATGAAACACAGTCTTATAAAATTATAGAACCATAGGGTTAGAAGGATTGGCAAGAGTCATCTAGCCCAGTGGTTCACGAAGTTATTTGATCGCGCCGCCCTTCTTTGTGTCTGTAGTAGTTTATGCCTCCCCCTAGACACCCAACCAGTAGCCGCTGCTCTCCAGCCACCCAGCTCTGAAGGCTGAGTGGCACCAGCAGCAGTGCAGAAGTAAGGGCGGCATGGTATGGTGTTGCCACCCTTACTTCTCTGCCGCTGTTGGCAGCAGTGCTGCCTTCAGAGCTGGTCGGCTGGAGATCAGTGGCTGCTGGCTGGACAGCCAGCTCTGAAAGCAGTGCCTCCAGGACTAAGGGTGTCAATACCATACAACTCTCCAGCTACCCAGCTCTGAATCTGTGCAGCAAGCTTTTTCTTCCCCTTAAAGCTTCTCTCAGAATACATTCCATGCAGAATACATTTCATGCCCCCCAGTTTGAGAACGTCTGATCTAATCTCACCCCCCTCCAAGGTGCAGGATTTGTTGTGTCTAAACCATCCAAGATGGATGGCTATCCAACCTCCTTTTGAAAACTTCCAGTGAAGGAGCTTCCATGACCTCCCTAGGCAGTTTTTTCCATTGTCCTACTGTTCTTACAGTTAGGAAATTTTTCCTGAGATTTAATCTAAATCTGCCATGCTGTAGTTTGAACCCATTGCCTCTTGTCCTACCCTCTGTGGTAGGAGAGAACAACTTTTCTACTTTTTAATGGCAGCTTTTCTAGTATTTAAAGACCACTATCATGTGCCCTCTTAATCTCCTCTTTTCCAAACTAAACACACCCAATTCCTTCAGCCTTTGCTCATATGGCTTATATTCCATCCCTTTGATCATCTTTGGCACTCACGTCTGCATCCTTCCCAGTTTCTCTATATCCTTTCTATACATTGGTGATCAAAAGTGGACACAGTACTTCAGCTGAGGCCTAACCAGTGATGAATGGAGCTGTACTGTCACCTTCCGTGACTTACATGCTATGCCTCTGCTAATGCAACCTAAAATTGCATTTCCTTTTTTGCAGCAGCATCACATTGTTGACCCACGTTGAGGTTGTGATCCACCGCAACAGCCAGACCCTTCTCAGCAGAACTCCTGCCAAGCCAGTTATCCTTCATTCTGTATTTGTCTAACTGATTTTTCTTCCCTAAGTGTAACACCCTACATTTGTTTTTGTTGAATTTCCTTTTCTTGTCTATAGCCCAGTTCTTCAATTTATCAAGATCTCTTTGAAAACTAGCTCTATCCTCCAAAGTGTTTGCAACCCCTTTGACCCTCAGCTTTGTGTCATCTACAGATTTGATCAATATGCTCTCTCTTCCTACATCCAGGTCATTAATAAAGACATTAAAAAACACCGGACCCAGAACAGATGCCTATGGAACCTCATTTGAGACCTCCCTCCAATCTGACATCATTCCTTTAATAGTTACTCTTTGTTTGTAGTTGTTTAACCAATTATGTATCCATTTAATGGTAGTTCTGTGAAGCCCACATTTCTCCAGCTTACTTATCAGAATGTCATGTGGAACTGTGTCAAAAGCCTTGCTGAAGTCCAGATATATTATGTTTACCACATTCCCCCTATCCACCAAACCAGTTACCCTATCAAAGAAGAAATCAAGCTGGTTCTTAGTAAATCTATGCTGACTGCTAGTGATCACCCCTTCATCCCCCAGGTATTCACAAATTGAATATTTTATACATTGCTCTAGTAGCTTCATAGTTGTAGAGGTCAAGCTGACTGGTATGTAGTTCCCTGGGTCTTCTTTTCCCCGCTTTTTAAAGATGGGCACCACATTAGCTCTTCCACAGTCTTCCGTGACCTCTCCTGTCATCCACGAGTGTGCAAATATTATTGTCAGTGGCTCCAAGTTTTCTTCAGTTAAAATGATCAGCAGCTTGGGGGGAATAGCATCAGGCGCCACTGACTTGAATTCATTCAGATTAGTCAGAATATCTCTGACACATTCTTTACTTACCCTGGTCTGCATCCCTTCCCTTTTATTGTCTATGGGAACTTCACTAGTTGTCCGGTCACATGTGATTTTTTTGAGAAGACTGAAGCAAATTAGGCATTGAGCAGCTCTGCCTTTCTATCATCTTCCATTACCAGCTCACCTTCTCCATTGAACACTATCCTTGGTCTTTCTTTTCTGTCTGACGTATTTGTAGAACCCCTTCTTGTTGTCTCTAACATTTCTTGCCAGTTATATGCTCCCACCATAACATTTCATCCCTTCCCTCTTAGGTTTCTTTGCTCTGATACCCACAGCAACAGAAAGGAGCTCACTGAAGATTCACATGCTTGCATATGCCACCTTTCTGGCCTGGCCTTGCTCCATTATGTAGGACCTTAGTGCTGTCACATAATCTTCAGGTTTGCCTGAAATTACTCCACCACCTCTCTGTTTATTTCTCAGAGGACTTCTCGCCAATGCCAAAGAAATGCTTGTTTTTAAAAGTTTCAGCATTCCTACTGCTAAGATACTAATGGTAGAGCTTAATTACCGCAATACAATGAATTTATGCCTGTCCAAAAACATGCAAATATTTTTCTTAGGGCTGTCAAGTGATTAAAAAATTAATCATGATTAATAACATTGTGTGATTAATCATGCAGTTAAACAATAATAGAATACCATTAATTTAAATATTTTTGGATGTTTTCCACTTTTTCAAAGAGATTGATTTCAATTACAATGCAGAATACAAAGTGTACAACGCTCACTTTATTTTTGATTACAAATATTTGCTCTGTAAAAAAGAATCAAAAGAAATAGTATGTCAGTTCACCTAATACAAGTACTGTAGTGCAATCTCTTTATCATGAATGTTGAACTTGAAATGTAGAATTATGTACAAAAAAAAATCCATTCAAAAATAAAACAATATGAAACTTTAGAGCCTACAAGTCCACTCAGTCCCACTTCTTATTCAGCCAGTCGCTCAGACAAACAAATTTGTTTACATTTGCAGGAGATAATGCTGCCTGCTTCTTGTTTACATCACCTGAAAGTGAGAACAGGAGTTCACATCATTATTGTTGCCGGTACTGCAAGATATTTATGTGCCAGTTGCGCTAAAGATTCATATGTCCCTTCGTGCTTCGACCACCATTCCAGGGGACATGTGTCCATTCTGATGACGAGTTCTGCTTGATAACGATCCAAAGCAGTGTGGACTGACATGTTCATTTTCATGGTCTGAGTCAGATGTCAGATAGCAGCAGAAGATTGATTTTCTTTTTTGGTGGTTTGGGTTCTGTAGTTTCAGCATTGAACTGTTGCTCTTTTAAGACTTCTGAAAGTATGCCCCAGACCTTGTCCCTTTCAGATTTTGAAGGCACTTTAGATGCTTAAACCTTGTGTTGAGTGCTGTAGCTATCTTTAGAAATCACACATAGTACCTTCTTTGCGTTTTGTCAAATCTACATTGAAAGTTTTCTTAAAATGAACAACAGGTGCTAGGTCATCAGCCGAGACTGCCATAACACAGAGCAGGAGACATACAATTCTCCCCCAAGGAGTTGAGTCACAAATTTAATTAACACATTTTTTTTTTAAATGAACATCATCAGCATGGAAACATGTTCTCTGGAATGGTGGCCAAAGGCTGAAGAGGCATATGAATGTTTACTTTATCTGGCATGTAAATACCTTTTAACGCTGGCTACAAACGTGCCATATGAATGCCTGTTCTCACTTTCAGGTGACATTGTAAATAAGAAGCGGTCAGCATTATCTCCTGTAAATGTGAACAAACTTGTTTGTCTTAGCGATTGACTGAAAAGAAGAAGTAGGACTGAGTGGACTTATAGGCTCTAAGGTTTTACATCTTTTTGTTTTTTAGGGCAGTTATATAACAGAAAATAATCTACATTTGTAAATTGCACTTTCATGATAAAGAGATTGCACTACAGTACTTGTATGAGGTGAACTGCAAAATACTATTTTTATCATTTTTACAGTGCAAATATTTGTAATAATAATAATATAAAGTGAGCACTGCACACTTTGTATTCTGTGTTGTTATTAAAATCAATATATTTGAAAATATAGACAAATATCCAAAAATATTTAATACATTTCAATTGGTATTCTATTATTGTTTAGCAGTGTAATTAAAACTGTGATTAATCACAATTAATTTTTTTTAGTTAATTGAGTGAGTTAACTGTAATTAATTGATAGCCCTAGTGTTTATGGTTATTTTTCAGTAGAGTTGTAGAATCTTGTAGTCTTATTAGATTTGCCAAGCTTCCTGTGTGGATCTAGCTCACCAAGCTAACAATTAGCAAACTTCATGTCCTGAATTTGTATGACACTGTCCTTGGCCCTGAACAGTGGTGCCTGGCTCCAGCAGTCCTTGTGGCTAATGCCAAGCTGGATCCATGAACATTTTTTCCTTCTGTCAAAGGCAACTGTTGCGAAGAATAAATGCCTTGCTTGGTGTTCCTAATCCCTGGAATATAACTGCTGTGACAAAGCAAAGTAACCATTTGGAGAAAGGTCTGTAAGTTGGCATCTTACAAATGCAATGCTCCATATAGCACTAGCTGTCTTATCTGTTCAAGCCCATGGGACTCCCAAGCCTCTGATAGTTTTGGATTAACATTCTAGACAGGGATTTTCAAAGGCACTAAAGCCCAAATTCCAGTGAATTCAATGAGAACTGAACTCCAAGGGCCCCTTTAAAAATCCCATCCATAATTATTTGAGGCTGAGAATGTTACTCTAACTCCTTGTGTGTGGGTATTAAAAGTGATAGTACTAATAAATCTTAAAATCCCCCACTCCACCCCCCGAAGTCCATCTTGGGGCATCCCTGGGATTCAGCTTGATCTTGTGAGGGTTATATGCCCAGCATGGAAATGGCTTTTTACTCACATTCCTGGCCTGATACACTTTGATTGCCTCCTTAGAAAGCAGAAGTGGACAGGGGAAGAGAAAGCTGGCATATTATGACCTAAGAAGTCTATAAAGATTCTTATATATCACTAGGCACAAGTAATTGAAATCCAGCCTCTAGCAGTTAAGCTGGATTCTGGCATTAACTACTTCTGACCTTCTTGTCTGACCTTCACACTGCTCTCTAGAGTTACTCTTGTTATTTTAATTCTGAATTAACTGTGTTGGCTTTGTAGGGCGGACTTTAAAAATGCTGGCTGTAAGTGCTTGTCTACATTAGGGCTTTTTGCACTGATATAGCTATAATAGTACAAACCCTATTGTAGATGCACTGACCTGGAATTAAGTGGGGTTTGCACTTATCCTGGTTTCACACCAGTGCACTCCCATATTACACCAGTGCAATGCATCTACTCAGGGGTATGCACTTGTGTGCAGCTACACTGGTGTAGAGGTCCCTGCATTAGACAAGTCCTAAATTACCTTTCCACTGAAGAAATCACTAAAATCATAACATTTTAATGCTGACAGGAATGTTTGAGCTCCAGACTGTGCTTCTTATAGGAAAATGGCAATATTTACTTCTAAGAGCTTCACTACATGAACAAAGTCTGTATTAAAACACATGCCACTCTGTTAAACATGTCATTTGGCCAAATGACCATTTCACGTGGGCATTTGAACAGGTGACAAAATATGATCAGGATTGTTAATGGCATTTCACTAGGACTAAAGCAGATTGCTTTCATGTTTATAGTTCCATGGAGCACCTCTACTTCATGCCACCATCTTCACACCTGCAATCCCCTCTATAGGGAGAGAGGCATTGCTAAGATTTCTTACCCCCACCCCCTTGCTTATGTCTTCCACCTGCCACTGCAGGGACAGTGGCACAGTTTGCTAAAGCAGAACAGGAACCTCATTTTCCATTTTGTAGGAAATTCCGTGAGTTTGAATTCCTTTCCTATTCCAGAAAGGAATGAAAACAAAAAAATTTGAAATTTGCCTCAAAACAAAATTCCGGGGAAAAAAAAGAATTTAAAGTCAGTCGAAGCATTTGTTGTTTAAAAAATTGAAATGTTTCATTCCAATGCCCACATCTAAAATTTTTAATATTATAAAATAAATTTGTTGTGAAAATATTGAAATGGAACACTTTGACCTTATTGACCTTCCCCCAGAAACAAAATTTTGACATAATTGACATGTTTCTGCTAAATGTTTTGCTTTCAACGAATTGGCATTTTCCATCAGGAAAAAATTCCATCAGAAAATTTCCAGACTCTGCAGCAGCAGGGCTTCATCAGCAGGATTTGGTGTCACCACTGTGCATGTCTGCCTTCCAGTCAGTCCTGATACTGTTCTGACTGAGAAGACATGAGCAAGAGGGGCCATTTCCTAGCACCTTTCAAAGCAGCAGTTCACACCTACTAGCTTCTTCCAGCAAACACAGAACCATTTTCAGATTACTGTCGAATCAAAATGTGCTAGCAGCAAGGAAGGCGCTAACTCTCATCACCCAGCTCCCAAAGTAAATTGTCTTTATGTTCAGCAGAGGCAGGTGGCAAAGTCTGAGGTGAGGTTTCTTCTGTTCTGTTCTTCTGTTAGTTTAATTTAATTTTTTCACCCGCTCTTGTCTTCTGTTTCCTTTTTTCATTCCTTGCTTTTTGTTAAGTTCATTCCATACAGAATCTAAGTTATTGCAGTGTTTTATTTTGAGGAATTTAACACACAGAAATTAAGGAAGGCCAAGAACAGATAATGTCTCTGCAGATTTTTGTATTCTTAATGTCTGTGCCTTCATCAGCATGACCACACTTGAATTGTGTTTAACTGCAGGGGTTTCAGAGGGTTTAGATGGGAAGTAGCAGAGTGGGGGAGTCAGAATAGGAAAGCTATTACAGGGGAAGGGGAGCAGCAGCATCACAAAAAGTTGCTCAGAGAAAAACAGTGTTCCTGAAAGAAGCTGTTCAGTGAGATTCTTCTTCCATTGGGTCCATGGAATGGTTCAAGGACCAAGAAATGCAACACCAGTTTCATAAAGAAGCTAGAACTCAGCAGATGAGGTCATTTAAGCCTTTGTTGTTCCAGTAAATGGGTACTTTGGGCCTGACCTTGCTGCCCACAAAGACCAAACTTCCAATGAAGCCCGAAGGGGTAGACCTACACAGGCTGCTGGGAGCATATCTCTCAGCCTGAGTCAACAGACACTTGCACTAGTGGGGCTTGGGCCAGCATGTTTAAAATAGCTGTGTAGACTTGACTTTGATGTTCAGACCTGGCCTGGAATTCAGGCTCTGAAGCCAACCTCTGTCCCTAGGCTTCAGAGCCCATGCGCCAACCCAAGTCGGAATGTTCATTTTGCAATTTTTTGCATGCTAGCATGAGCCCACTAACATAAGTCTGTCAACCCGAGCTTCAAGACTTGCTCCCATAAACTGTGTAGATATACCCAAGGAGTTCATATTTGGGCCCATAGTAATATCAAAGCATGTGTCATGTACAGCAGCTGACTGACAGATGTTCTATTGTATTTATCAGCATGGAATACACTGTAGTATGTTTATTCCTTTGGCTAGTTAACTTGAGAAACTTGGAGCATTGGATCAAAAGTCTATTCCTCATTATTGCTCATTTTACCAAATCCTGGAATTTCAGCTGCTTGATCAACTGCTCGAATGAATTGGTCAATATTCAGGTGATTAGTCTGACAGAATTTCCTTGGCTTTCACAAGTGCCTATCTGATATAATGGCTCCATAACACTGAAGGATTCTGGTGTGAGCGACCTTTTGATTAATGTGACTTTAAAGCAGGAAGCCCAGTCTCTTGGCATAGCTTATAACCAAGGAAGTGTTTGTCAGCAGATGAATGCATGAGAAACACTGTAGACTTTTGCAATTGTTTTAAGGTAAACACTGTTATTTACTAGGAATAAAGTGTAGAAAATACACAGACGTTTTCTATTAAATCAATGTTAACAACAACATTTGCAACAGGTAATAGGAAGCGCCTTAAAACAACTGTGGAATTCTGTAGCTTCTGTCACAAACTATGGGCACCATCCTGCATTTCTTAGACAGACAAATTCATATTGAGGGCTATGGGAGCTCTCTGTGCCCGAGGACTCTGGGCTCAGGCACTTTGTCAAGAAACATTTGGTCTGGCAGCTTCTGGTTTCTTGAGTAATAGTCAATCTGCATTATAGTTTATATTAAAAATGGCTCTTCAGTGCCTTTTTTCAACTAGATGAAGTGATTATGCATTATTTGAAATAAGTTACAGTTTTCCATTAAGATCAACATGCTCTTCATAAACCTGCTAATACAAACAGGAGATTTAGTTTGATTTCTGTTCAACATGAGCAATACAAGTAGGACAGGTAGTGACCAGCAAGTGCATTGCTGCAGGGGAGGTAACATGCATAGCTTTGTACACATGGGCACTAGGAGTGCTCTAAAGAATCTTGGTTCTGCATGCTATACCAAGTCCTGCTACAAGCCTGATGTATTTTTATGCACAATAGAAAATAACTATGTAAATGAGAGTAATTAGAATGAATCTCTTCGGAGACACATATTAAGCCTTAGGCTGCAGTTAAGACATATAGCTAATTGAAGCTGTGACCAAATGTATTTCTTTGTTGATATTACATTCTCCCTCAACCCTGCATCCCCAACTAGAATCCTCCCTGGAATCACATTGTTGCTATAGCCTATGTGAACCCCTCTCTTTCAATGTTTAATCAAGTGCTACTGAAAAGAGAAAGTTACAAACTATTTAAAATGTGGAAAAATTGCTTCCCAATATTTTTGACAGAGAGAGACTGAGAACACACAGCATTGAATCATCAGGAAAATTGAAGATTTCCCCTGAACAACATTGGGATTTTACTGCAGAGGACTTGAAAGACCTTGGAGAAATTGGACGAGGAGCTTATGGTTCTGTCAACAAAATGGTCCACAAACCAAGTGGGCAAATTATGGCAGTTAAAGTAGGTGATGCCCATAATTGTGTTTGTACTTCAGTTCATTATGGATGGAACGTGATGGAGAATTAATGTTCATCCGTCTGTCACCGTCTACTGTTCTGTTCTGTTTATCTCTAGTATAAAGGGTACTTGTGCTGAAAACACTGTGTTTAATGGGCATATCTGTCAAGTGAATTGTGAAGGTCTGATATCTTGCTTGTGCACTTTAAAAAACTGACTCTGCCTCTCAGGAAGCAACTGCTGCAGGGGATTGGATGGCTCTGGAGACTGGTAATGGGATATGAGGCCTTTCACCTGCTAATCACTGGTTCATATCCAGCCTAGGTTGGTAGTAAGCACAAGTGAACATCCAATGGCAGCTTGGTGTCCTTTGTGAAATGAGTTAGTGAGTAAAGACTGGTTCCAACTGGACATGTATCCATGCTGCAGCAATTGACAGCCTCACTAGAGAGGGCAGGAAATGAGTGAGCATGTGTTTAGAGAGCATACTGCTCTCTCGCTCTCACCATGATGTGGAAGCATGGAGTGCCTCTTCTGCTGACCCAGTTCTGGAAACATAGAAGATACCAGCCTCCAGCGCTGTCCATTTGATACTTTACACCAGCACCAAACTCATGCTTTTTTTCTTTTTTTTTAAATCTTGTTTTCCTAGCTCTTATGTAACAAAATAATCTTCATCTTTGCTTTAAAACTGCACGTTGTTGGGGATTTTTGATTATTCACTTGATGGTCCAGTTCGGGGTGAGATGGGCAGTGGATGTTGTTTCACTCTGAAAGTGATGAATTCTCTCTTCTTTGCTTTTGCTGTGTAACAGTTAATGATATCCGCCTCTTAAATCAAGTTACAGGTACAGAATAGTGACACATGCTCCACTAGCTTCATTGGAAGAGTAGAAGTGAGCTCTGAGCCCAAACTACCTAGATGTACGTGTCACTCTCTTTAGTGGTCTCTCTCTCCAAACATTGTCTAAGTGGGTCTGGACATGTTAATTCCCAGTGGGTTCATGTACTGGTTGGAGCCAGTTTGGGGACATGTTGCAACCCTCTTGCTAGCAGCTATTCTGTATGATAGAGAGGCGGATAAGACCCCGTTGCCCGAGATTTGTGTATGTGCTGCCCCTGGGAACAACTATAATGCTCTTGGAGTCTCCAGCATCACTTCTTTCCTCTTACTTCCCCAGCAACATAGCACCATCCTTCCAGCAGTCGGGTGGTCAGTTACGCCTTTTGGAGTTGTTGGGATTGGCATAGCAGAATGATGCCTGGCACCTTTTCAGACTCAGGGACAGAGCTTGCTGTTGCTGCAGCACTCCCAGCCTCACCAAGCCCAGTGAGTGGGAGGTGGAAGGAGCCACTGAAGAGTGCTGTGAGGCACTCTTTACCATTGGGCTCAGCTGGTGGGCTGTGCCACATTCCTCAAGGCAAGAAGCCTTGATGTTGAAGTTGTTTAGGATTAGCTTTCCCCACAAAGCCGATCCTGAGCTAGCTACTGGAGCAGGCACTGGACACGGCTTTCTCTGATTTCTGAGACTGTTGCTTTTTGGGCAGTCCGGTAGGTGGGTCAGTCTCTTGACACTGTTGTCATCCCTCATGGGCGCCTGGTGCTCCATGATGGGTCACCACTGGGTTATCCCTCCTCCTTCCTTGCACAGAGAGAGGCTCCTCTCTCTCTAGCTCACAGTGTGCCACCAACAACTGACTCCATTCCAACTCCCAGTGTCTTGCCTCTGCATGAAGAAGCAGGCAGTGTGGTTCTCTAAGCCTCTCTACTTTCTGTCTGCTGGCAGGAGCCTTCCCCACTGTATTTTGGTTTTTCTCCCTCTGCTTGGTGCCCCCCTGGGCGGGAAGAGGATTTTTGAAAACAGGAAACTGGTATTTAAAGAAAACTCATGGCTGTGCAGCAGGCCCAGCTAAGATTAAAGAACTCCTGCACTTGCCCAGCCACACAGTAATGTGTCACCTGCCCCACTTTACAGCAGAGTGGCAGGCAGCAGAGAGTGAAATTCAGCAGCAGGAGCTGGCTTTGCAGACTCTCCAAGACAGTTGTTCCTAGCTGCTTGGTGTTTCAGGCCAAGGTGAAGCATCGATTCCAACAGCAGTGATGTAGCAGACAAGCTTTCAGCTGTGCGGGCTGGTCATTCAGCAGCAGAACATAACATTTTGGAAGTAACAAGCCAGAGACCTATGGCTGTTGTCTTCTGTTCTGACTGGAGTGAAATCAAGTTCCCAGGAATGTGTCTGTAAATGGTGGATTCTCTGTGACTTTAAGTCTTTAAACCGTGATTTGAGGTCTTCAATAACTCAGCCAGAGTTGAGTTGTCTATTACAGGAGTGGGTGGGTGGCCTGCAATTTGCAGTGGGTCAGACTAGATGATCATGATGGTCCCTTCTGACCTTAAAGTCTGTGGGAGGCTGGTCGTTAGAGGGGCAGGAAAAATCCATGGCGCAGGACCCAGTCCCCCCATCCCTTTCAGGCTGACATGGTAACCATGTATTTTTGCCCCACTTGTTTCAGGAAGGGCCATAGCCAGTTCTGATTATGGTAGCTATTTTGAACCCCCGTCCCCTCAGTGGATCTCTCTGACCTCCAGGCCAGGTCTGACTCCTACAGGCTAGAAACAAACCACAGTTTAAAAAAAATGAACAAACAAACCGAGTTTCCCTACTCCAGTGGCTCAGCTTCCCCATATTTACTCCCTGTTTTTTACATTTGGGCACTATGGGGTTTGAGCACTGAGCCTGTTCTCCTCTCAGCTTCCCTCAGACAGGTCATTTGTGCAGCAAGGCCTTGCCTTCCATTTTCCACTTCTTTCACTGACTTTTCCTCAGAGAGTCAGCGGAGTGGTGCAGCCAATACTACTAGCCTCCTGGTGCCAGTAAGCCCACTGTTCCCCAGCTGTCTCAAGTTTAGCCTACCTCAGTCTTCCATTTTACCACTGCTTTCTCTGAGTCTTCTTTTTCGCGGGATGCAGCAAAGTGGTCTAGCCCATACTGCTAGCCCATCAGTGTCAGCAGAGCTCCTGTTTTCTGTTTGGCCTTCCTTAGGTAGCCACACCTGCTGCTTTTCTTACCAAAGCAGCAGAGCAGCCTAGCCTGTCCTGCCAGCCTGCATGTGCCAGTACCCACCAAAATAGCTGGTATCTGCAGGCAGAGGTACTATTATTTTTTTCTTTTTTTAGTTTCCTTTCATGCATGCTAGTTTGGCTTAGCCAACTATTTTATTGAGCCTGGAAGCAGCTTTCATGTAAGTATTACTGCTGAGGCTGTTTAGTTGCTGACACCATCAGCCTGCCAGTTTCAATGGATAATCCAAAAGGCTGTGATTCTACACTGAAATGTCAGCATTAAGGGAGGATAGTGCACCATTTTGTTGCACAGGTGTAAAAACACTTCAGCAAGGCTTTAAAGCTCACAGAGCATTACTGCATGTGCAAAGGACTTCAGCATGAGTGCTCATGCCCAGCTCTGCTTCCCTCTTTTCTCCTTATGATCCTCTGCATATATATGTTTAAAAGTAAATAAAAAATATAAATGTGTTCCCATGTCTCTCCAAGGGGCACGGCAGAGCCTGGGACTGTAGCAATGCAGTAGCTGCAGAAGCAGCAGTCTTTAAAATTGTGAGGCTGGGAAGCTTAGTACATTGGAGGGGCGGAATGGGGTGTTGTTCTACCATTTCTGAGGCAGTTCGTTCAAACCTTCAGTATGATGCCTTTGTGTACCTTGATCAAAAGAAAAAAGTAGCACCCCAAGTGGGTAACTGGAAGAGAGGGGGAAGGGGAAAAATAAGAGAAATACCATAGTAAACAAAAACATGCACCGTGGGCTTCTCCATTTTTCCTTCTTAGAAGAGAGCTTTCTAGAATCAGGAAACCAATTATCTTCTGCACCACTGAGGGAGCCCTGGTAGGCCCCACTCAATTCCAGGTCAGTGGTTGTCCCAGGAAGCTCATCAGAACAAATTCCTAGAATTGCAAGCAGTTAGGAAGGTGAGCTCTCTATCCATAAGCCTCCCTCTTGATTTGTCTAGCGCATCGTCCAGCCATTAGCTCATGTTATACCCTTTGGTGCAGGATTGAAGAACTCATTATTAAATATTTGTTCCCGATAAGTACTTATAAACTGTAATCAAGTCATCCCTTAATCTTCTCTTTGTTAAACTAAATAGATTGAGTTCTTTGAGTCACTATAAGGCGTGTTTCTAATCTTTTCGTCAATCTAATGGCTCTTCTCTGAAATCCCAATTTATCATCATCCTTGAATTGTGGATAGCAGCATGGGACAGAATATTCCAGCAGAAGTCGCACCAGTGCCAAATACAGAGATAAAATAACCTCTGCACTTCTATTTGAGATTCCACTGTTTTTACATTCAGGGACTGCATTAGCCCATTTGGCCACAGCATTGTATTAGCTGATTATCCACCAGAATCCCCCAGGTCTCTTTCAGGCTCTCAGCTTCCCAGGCTAGAGTTCCGCAGCCTGGTAAGTGTAGCTTATATTTGTTATTCCTAGATGTATATATTTACATTTGGCTGTAATAAAATACATATTGTTTGCTTGTGCCCAGTTTAGTGCTAGTGATCCAAATCGCTCTGTATCAATGACCTGCCTTTTTCGTTACTTACCACTCCCCCAATTTTTGTGTCATCTGCAAATTTTATCCTCGATGATTTTATGTTTTCTTTCATTTCTTTCATTTTTTAAAAAAATATTAAATTGTGTTGGGCCAAGAACCAGTTCTGCAGAACCACACTAGAAACATACCTGTTGGATGATTATTTCCCATTTATAGTAACATTTTGAGGCTTGTCAGTTAGCCAGCTTTAAATCAATTTATCGTGTTTCATGTTAATTTTATATCTTTCTATTTTTTTATCAAAATGTCATGCGGTACCAAGTCAAATATGACATTAACATTATTATCTTTATCAACCAAACTTGTAAACCCATTGACTGACATTAGTTATGTTGTCCTTCTTTAATTCTCTAGTAATCGAGTACTGTTTCAGCAGCTCTATGATCTTGTCTGGGATCAATGTCAGACTGACAGGCCTATAATTATCTATGTTATTATATAGGAACATAAGAACGGCCATACTGGGTCAGACCAAAAGTCTATTTAGCCCAGTATCCTGTGTTCCGACAATGGCCAGTGCCAGGTGCCCCAGAGGGAATGAACAGAACAGGTAATCATCAAGTGATTCATCCCCTGTCGCCCATTCCCAGCTTCTGGCAAACAGAGTCTAGGGACACTATCCCTGCCCATCCTGGCTAATATCCATTAATTTATCTAGTTCTTTTTTGAACCCTGTTACAGTCTTGACATTCACAACATCATAGAATCATAGAATATCAGGGTTGGAAAGGACCTCAGGAGGTCATCTAGCCCAACCCCCTGCTCAAAGCAGAACCAGTCCCCAACTAAATAATCTCAGCCAGGGCTTCGTCAAGTCTGACCTTAAAAACCTTTAAGGAAGGAGATTCCACCACCTCCCTAGGTAACCCATTCCAATGTTTCACCACCCTCTTAGTGAAAAATTTTTTCCTAATATCCAACCTAAACCTCCCCCACTGCAACTTGAGACCATTACTGTTAGGGGGCTTATTCCTTCACCCTCTCACTCCCCTGGTCCTTCTCACATGAACATAGAGCAACAATACCCAAAGTCTGAAGGTGCAAACAATTCGATGTTTATGGGGGTGAACTTCCAGCGAGCATGATTCCAGTTTCCTTCCTCAGTGTCCCCTTCCCAGCTCTGACACCACAGAGCCTTGCCTGTGTCCCTGTTCCCATTCCCCCCACTTAGCGAAACATGATTCTAATTCCCCCACCCCCATTCTCTGTTGCCATTCCCCCCCTTATTTCCTGATTGACTGCAGACTATATAGTAAATCTTGAGTTCTGCTTAGCTATACCTTAACCCAGTGGTCTCCAAACTTTTTTGATCGTGTACCCGATCAGTAAAAATTTTTTGAGCACTCACCCCCTGCCTCGCCGAAGCAAAAAAAAAAAAGCAGCTCGGAATCCCACCCGAACTGCCGAAGCAACAACAACAACAACAAAAAAGCCGCTTGGACTCCCGCCTGACGAAGCAAAAAAAAAAAAGTGTTCCTCCTGCCGCACACCCCCAAGGATCCTTTTGCGCCCCCCATTTTGGAGACCACTGCCTTAACCAATCATTTTTACTGAAATGTAACTAACCAATCCTAACATATTGTAAAATGATTATTTAACCAATTATATCCCACCACCTTAACTGGTTTAGACCCAGCAAAATTAATTATACAGCAGACAGAAACAATTACAGAACGAGACAGAGACTATACAGACAAATATCAGACGGGTAGCCGTGTTAGTCTGGATATGTAAAAGCAGCAAAGAATCTTGTGGCACCTTATAGACTAACAGACGTTTTGGAGCATGAGCTTTCGTGGGTGAATACCCACTTCATCAGATGCATGAAAGCTCATGCTCCAAAACGTCTGTTAGTCTGTAAGGTGCCACAGGATTCTTTGCTGCTTATACAGACGAACAATAGGGAAGTGGAGACTACAGTGATAGAACAATACAGAAATGAGGATTTCATGTCCCAGCTATTGATAAGTGAGTTCTTGCCAGACAGGATGCTTTCAAACTAAGTTTCCTTTTACATCTTCTAGGCTCTTCCCTTTCTCTGGAGGTGATAGGAATATCAGGACAGGATTGTATTCCTAACAGCCCAATAGCACCTTATTTCAATGTGACTAGTTTGGAATGTAAGGATGTGACCATACATTTCCCAATTTATGGCTGGCCTCTGCTGCTTAGCCAAAGGCTTCGCCTAAGAACAAGGCCTCAGACTGTCACAGTAAGAGAAGGCCCTTATACTGGCAGACAGTGATTTTGATTCTTTCTTTTATACCTCTGTAACTTGCTTAGTGATAAGAATACACCTAGATTCTTAAAGTATAGGCTTTTGCAAATGGCCTGAATATCTATATCCTAACACCCCACCCATTTTCATCCTCTGGCATTGTGTAAAGAAGTACTTCCTTTTTAAAATATTGGCACAACATTACATTTCTTTCAGTCTTCTGGAACTTCTCTGGTTTTCCAAGACTTATTTAAAATCAACATTAACTGTCAGCAAGGTCCTCATCCAGCTCTTTTAAAACTCTTGGATGCAAGTTATCTGGACCTGCTGATTTAAAAATGTTTAACTTTAGTATCTGCTGGTTAACATCCTCCTGAGATACTGGTGTAATGAAAAGAATGTTATCATGTGATATGGCTACATCATCTGTTTTTACACCAAATACAGAACAGAAATATTTATTGAACACTTCTGCCTTTCCTTCATTATTAATGATAATTCTAGTAATGGACCAATACTATTATCAGGATTTTTTTTCCTAATGTACTTTAAAAATGCCTTCTTATTGTCCTTAATTCTGCTGGCCAGAGATTTGCCATTGCTTCCCTTATCAACTTTCCACAGTTCCTATCATCTGATTTATAGTTATTATTACCCATTTCCCTGTTATTCCATTTGTTACATTTTTCTTTTTTAAGCAGTAAGAGCTTTCTTCCTCAATTGTGAAATTGTGGCTTTTGGGTACTTAATAAGGTGCTCTTAAACAATTCCCAAACACCATTCACATTTTTCTAATATAATTTCTTCCTCCCAGCTGATTTGGCTCACAATTTTTTTCAGTGTTGTGAAATTGGCTTTTTAAAGTATCAAGGGTATATATCGCTCATCTGGACATTATTCTGATTGCACATTATAAATGTGATCAGATCATGAGATCTTGTATCTAAATTAGCATTAATTTTTAGTTCTGTGATCAGTTTCTCTTTATTTGTCAAGATGAGATCTAATATAGAATTCCCCCATGTTGGATACAACAGTTTTTGAGTTAGGAAACTGTCATCTATATTTAGAAATTCTAAGAATGTTTTAATATTGACAGCATGAGACATCCAGCATATGTCGCTCAAAATCTCGCAGCTTTTTTCTTACCCATTATAGATAGGTGCATCAGGAGCCAGTCATCCTGTTCCCTTGTGTGATTTGGGGTCTGTAACAGAGACCAACTAGTTCCCCATTTTGTGTTTTATCTGTTAGTACATTGCTCATTTTCATCATCTGAGTCAGATGCCACCAGCAGAAGGTTGATTTTCCTTTTTGGTGGTTCAGGTTCTGTAGTTTCCACATCAGAGTGTTGCTCTTTTAAGACTTCTGACAGCATACTTCACACTTAGTCCCTCTCAGATTTTGGAAGGCACTTCAGATTCTTAAACCTTGGGTCGAGTGCTATAACTATCTTTAGAAATCTCACATTGGTACCTACTTTGCATTTTGTCAGCACTGCAGTGAAAGTGTTAAAATAAACAACATGTGCTGTCTTATCATCTGAGACTGCTATAATATGAAATATATGGCAGAATGCGGGTAAAACAGCAGGAAACATACAGTTTTCCTCCATGGAATTCAGTCATAAATTTAATTAATGTATTACTTTTTTAACGAGCATCGTCAGCATGGAAGCATGTCCTCTAGAACGGTGACCGAAGCATGAAGGAGCATATGAATCACTTCTCGGCTCTCTGAGCTAAGAGGTGAAAACATTATCTAAAAGTTGTATCTGGCATGTAAATACCTTGCAATGCCAGCTACAAAAATGCCATTCGAATGCCTTTTCTCACTTTCAAGTGACATTATAAATAAGAAGCAGGCATCATTATCTCCCGTAAATGTAAACGTATTTCTCTTAGAGATTGACTGAACAAGCAGTAGAACAGAGTGGACTTGTGGGCTCTAAAGTTTTACTTTGTTTTGGTTTTGAATGCAGTTATGTAACAAAAAATATACATTTGTAAGTTGCACTTTCACAATAAAAAGATTGCACTACAATACTTGAATGAAGTGAATTGAAAAATACTATTTTTTGTTTATCATTTTTACAGTGCAAATATTTGTAATAAAAATAATAATATAAAGTGAGCACTGTACACTTTGTATTCTGTGTTGTAATTGAAATCAATATATCTGAAAATGTAGAAAAAAATCCAAAACTATTTAATAAATTTCAATTGCTATTCTATTGTTTAACAGTGCGGTTAAAACTGTGATAAATCGCGATTAATTTTTTTGTGTTAATCAAGTGAGTTAACTGCGATTAATTGACAGCCCTAGTAATAACTAGACCAATCCTGATTGTTTTTTGTCAAACCTATTCTTAAAAAACTCCAGTGATGGAGATTCCACAACCTCCTGTGGCAATTTCTTTAACTACCCTGACATCTTTCCTAATGTCCAGCCTAAATCTCCCTTGCTGCAGTTTAAGCCCATTGCTTCTTGTCCTGTCATCAGAGGTTAACGAGAACAATTTTTCTCCCTCTGACTTGTAAAAAACTTCTATGTATTTGAAAACTGTTATCGTGTCCCCCCACCCCACCCCCTAGTCTTCTCTTCTCCAGACTAAACAAACTAAGTTTTTTCAATCTCTCCTCATAGGTCTTATTTTCTAGACCTTTAATCATTTTTGTTACTCTTCTTTGGACTTTATCCAATTTGTTCACATCTTTCCTGAAATGTGGCGTCCAGAACTGGACATAACACTCCAGTTGAGGCCTAATCAGTATGGAGTAGAGCAGAAGAATCACTTCTCATGTCTTGCTTACAACACTCCTGCTAATACCTCCCAGAATAATGTTCAGTTTTTTTTGCAACAGTGTTACACTGTTGGCTTATGTTTAGCTTGTGATCCACTATGACCCGCAGATCCCTTTCCGCAGCACTCCTTCCTGGGCAGTCATTTCCCATTTTGTATGTGTGCAACTGATTGTTTCTTCATAAGTGGAGTACTTTGCATTTGTCCATATTGAATTTCATCCTGTTTACTTCAGACCATTTCTCCAGTTTTTCCAGATCATTTTAAATTTTAATCCTATCCTCCAAAGTATTTGCAATCCCTCCCAACTTGGTATCATCCGCAAACTTTATAAGTGTACTCTCTATGCCATTATCTAAATAATTGGTGAAGATATTGAACAGAACCAGACCCAGGATCAGTCCCTGCAGGACTCCACTCGTTATACCCTTCTAGCTTGACTGTGAACCACTGATAGCTACTCTCTGGGAATGGTTTTCCAACCAGTTATGCATCCATTTTATCGTAGCTCTATCTGGGCTAAATTTCCCTAGTTTATTTATGTGTAGGTCATATGACACAGTAGCAAAAGCCTCACTAAAGTCAAGATATACCAGGCCTACCACTTCCCTTCTATCCACAAGGCTTGTATTGGATTTATTTGTTCCTTGCTCTCTATTACTCTTGAGCTTTGGAGGATTTTCTCTAGGGGAGAGGCTGCAGCATGTTGTACTTGTGGTCTGTGTGTTAGTTGGCAGTGTTTTTGTACAACCTTCACATGCTCTTGGGGAGGTGCTGCTGATCACTCAAGATTCTGCAGCTTATTCCAACAGTTTTTTGTGTTCTTGTTACATTGCTAAATGTTTGCTCCTTAGCCAGTTAACCAGGGTCACTGGGCTGTGGTGGAATGTCCCTAGTGAACGTTGGCTAAACAATACCATCTCTTTCTGGCCAGACCCACTCAGAGCCCACAGCAGTGCTGGATGCAACATATGCTTTTCCCCTATTTGGATCACCTATCTTCAGTCTCCAGCACTTTTGTATGGGACCTCTTACTAGTTCCACCATCAGGTCTTCCTCAGCACTCCACAAAGGTGCATTAGTTGAGGATATCATGCTGTCTTCTTGGGTTTTCTTGTAATTCTTGTGTCTGTTTGAAAGAGTTCTCCTGTATAACTGGAACTCTTTCTCGTCTCTGGGCCTGCTGTCTGTCTCCTCCTCCTCTCTTCCCAGTCAGAATGTACTTGGAAAAGACTGAGCGGTGTGATTTCTTGGTCTTGACATTCATTTCAGTTTATTGTTATAATAGCATCTTCCATATAAACTATATTCTCAAGTGCTTTACAGTGGTAAGTGATAAATAACAGCAGAGGAGGTAATGGCAAGGGAGAGAAGAGATGTTTTGAACTGAAGTTTGAAGTGTAGTGGAGGGCCAGAGGCAGAGAGATATAGGGATGGCAGGAGTTGTAGAGGAGGAGGCTGTTGCACTAGCCTTGATGCGATTGTGCAGGGGAAGAGGGAGAGGCCAGTACTAGATGACTGGAGAGAACACTGTGTAACTGGGGAGAATCCAGAAAAGGTCTTAAAAACAAGAATGGTAATTTTAGGCTGGATCCTGAAATGAAAGGAAGTCAATGCTATTGTATGTGATGTGGTGGCACAGCTTTCTTCTAGGTGTGGGAGGGCCCATTGCAGCATTCTGTGCATGCTGGAGCTAGGAGAAATTGAGGACCCATTGAGAAGAATGTTCTAGTATTGAAAGGGGATGGGCGCTATGGATGAGGGTTCTGCAAATGTGGAGTAGAGGCAGCATTGTTGAAGGAAGATATGGGCAGAGGAGGTGGCTTCTGAGTCAAGGGAGATGCCAAGGTTTCAAACTGGAGAAAAGCTAATTTCCGAGTCCCCACTGTTCATCTGCTTTGTAGAGTGTTCCAGATGGAGACGACCAGCCGTGTGCCGTGTGGCAGTGTTCTATGTGAAAAGCTTTCTGAACCAGGAGCTGTCCAGACAAAGACCTCAGTACATTCAGTGTTCTTGAAAGATGCTAGGCTGATGGTCTTGGCTGCTAATGTCCTCTGTCCATACCATAGCTAAAAGCAAAAGCAGCAGTACTGCAAGCTTCTTGAGACCCCAACCACCCAACAGTCTGCCTTCCCCCCCTGCTTTGAGGGAGATGTTAGGTTCTTTCAGCCCTTGGCATCTCTGCAGGGGCAGCATACTGTATATTGTAGTCATGTCCTCTGTGATGTGTATATTTGACGAGGCATGGAACAGACTCACCAAACTCATTTCACATACACCACTGAACTGCTGTCAGATAGATTTGAACCAGTGACCTAGACATGAAAATGTCTGTAGCTTCATTACTAATCCCCCAAGCCATCCACTCTCTGTGCCTACAATAGCTGTATTTCACCCATTTGGCTGCATTGGAGGGGTGTGTGAAGTGATTCCTGTGTATGCTGTGCAAGTAGCTTGCCAATTTTCCAGAGTGCTGTAGGATCTGTTGGGAAAGGAAGGAATTATTGTTCTAGGCTAAAACATAAGTTACTAGAACTTTAAGGCTACATGGTGAAGCACTCAGAATATCAGGAAATGTCAAAGGTAAGAACAATCATGCAACAGCTACTCTGCCCCGTGTATGTATCATTACGAGACAGTTTGCAATTAGATGATCATACATTATTTCTCAAATAGTGCAGTACAAGAGCCTGACCCTGAAAACTCTACAACCATCTGTAGTGCTTATTAATGAGTTGTCTCACTGACGTCTATGTCTCCACTTAGTTGTGAGCACTTTGCTCAGTAGAGTTGGTAGGATGATGCTCTAGAGTCACAGTTTTTTCTACAAGTTTTGGCAAGAACTGGTTTATAATGTTAATTTTGTCTCTTTCCCTCCCCTTCCCCCGTCTCATGCTGGAAAATAGTGGCACTGTTTTTGCTGAAGCTTTTGAAAAACAAAAGTCTTCAGGCAGAAACTGAGCATGGAAAACTTTATCCTGAAACACAAGTTTTGGAAAGCTAAAATAGAATGCAAACCATTATTTATCTTTAACATTAGAGGCTACTACCAGGCAAGAAATGCATAGTTGTTTGGTCTTTTAGCCTGCCTAGCATGTACAGTATAAATCATGGCATAAAACTGGTCTGAAAAACTTGTAGGCACTCTGTGATGGGTGCACAGTGTAGGGAGTGCCTTCATCTTAATTTCCTTCCTTTAGTAAATTAAAATATATTTGAGGGTTACATTTCAAAGCAGTGCTCAGGTCCCAGCATCAATGGGAGCTGTGGCTAACTCACCACTGCACATTGCTTTAAACATAAAATCTAAATATTGTTTTGCTGTAGGTTTTAAAGAGGATAAAGAAAATCTTTGATTGCCTTAGCTGCTTACTGATGCTCCACCTGATAACGCTGAGATTTGGAGTAAAATTTGGCCAGAGATTTCATAATCTGAACTAACTTGCTTTAGGTTTATATTAATTGCAATTTTTTTCTCATTTAAAAACATGGTCTACTTCTTCAAAGCATGTTATTTTCATGTCTTTGAGACCTCATGCACCACCCTGGGACTGGGGTCCTGGCAGGTTTCTCGTGAACTGGCTGAGGATGATGTAGTAGTAGCATGTTAATGATAAAACCTCTGCCATTCCTTACTCTTCCAGAGAATTCGATCAACGGTGGATGAAAAGGAACAGAAACAGCTTCTAATGGACTTGGATGTAGTGATGCGAAGTAGTGACTGCCCCTATATTGTTCAGTTTTATGGAGCACTCTTCAGAGAGGTGGGCACTCAGAGTTTGTTTCATTTATACCAGAGGTTTTATTTAATTGAAAATTTAATTTGCAGCAGCTTTCCGTTTATTATAAGAGAAAGAAGTTAATTTACTGGGGGATTTTTGATTCGCAAGTTGTCATCAAACCCGTTACTAGAAGGGAAGAGACTCTGGGTTCTGATTGCTTCTATGTATATATTTTGGTGTTCATTTATATGATCCCTGTCATGATTATTGCTGCTTTCTTGCCATGCTCTCTCATGCTCACATCTAGGATTTGATGGCGTTTAAGTGGTTTGACTGTCTGGACAGGTATGGCACTCAGATATCTGACACATTTCATATATCTGATTTATAGATGTGCTCTATGCAGACTCTCAAAGGTTGTGTGCTTTGCACACTGCCTTGTGCTGGGAAGGGCTGGAGCTGTAAAGCCCCAGGAGTCGCTGCAGCAGGGGAGAAAGGGTGTGGTGCTTTAGGAGGCACAATCCTTCCCAGAGCTGCTTGGCATGCATGCTGCACAATGGACATGCCAAATCTTCTCAACCATGACACTTCTTTTGGAGTGATTTGCACCTGAGGACACTAGTAGAGAGTCAGTCCTAAAGTGCCCTGAGCCCAAGGTCTGTGATTACCTTTGGTCCTGTCACAGGGCTTGTCTCTCCTGGGAGATTACATTGTGTAGAACATTGTGCTGGGTAACTAGGAGTTAGCACTTGGTGTAGCTAAGGACTACCCTACTTAATGTCTCAGCTGACTAGGGTTAACCTGAGCATGGGCCCTAGTGATAACCACCGCATGGCAATGAGATGTTAAATGCTACATGTCCTGGCTGTGCTGCGTGTTTACCACCATATAAATTAACGTGTTTTCAGGTGATGTAATTTCTGGGTGTAGACAAGGACAAAGAAAGTGCAGCAGGGAGGGATTGTCTCTTTGCTGCATCCCTTGCAACCACAAAGATGAAGCAAATCCAATCTTTAGTGATCAATAAAAACAATGGGGAAAGAGGCCCTCTGCATGAATGTGTGCAGCTCTGTACTCCTGTCAGGAGCGGCGCCAGGGTTTTTGATGCCCTAGGTGCAGGGGTCCTTCCGTGCTCCAGGTCTTCCGCGGCAATTCTGCGGTGGGTTGGTGGGGGGTCCTTCCGCGCTCCCGGTCTTCGGGGCACTTCTGCGGCGGGTCCCAGAGCGAGTGAAGGACCCGCCGCAGAATTGCCGCCGAAGACCCAGAGCGCGGAAGGACCCCCCGCCGCCGAATTGCCGCCGAGAGCAGCAAAATGCCGCCCCTCCAGATCCTTGTGGCATAGGCGACCGCCTAGGTCACCTAAATGAAAGCGCCGGCCCTGACTCCTGTGCACCGAAAACCTGTCCCTTCATTCTGTGTAGGTACAAACTGCGGGGATGGTCTACTGGAACTAGCACAATCTCCAGAACTCAAATGACAAACCAGAGTCAATTGTAACTTCACAGTCTAGCCCATACAATTGGCATGGCGGGGGTCAGATTGTGACTGTGAGCATCACGGTCTGGTTCCTGTCTCCCACTTTTTCAAGGTGAAAATGGTCCATGCTAGCCCTTTGCTGATGCAGATTATTTCTCCCTTTGCGTTGGCTCTGGTAGTCCATGTGATATTGTGGGGTTAGGGAGGAGGCAGAGACATAGCTCCAACCTTGCTCCACCACTGCCTTCCTACTCCCTGCATGTCTGCACTGGAGGGAGTGTAGCAACTCATGAGCAGCCTGTGCAGACAAGTAGAGGTTCATAAGTGAGCTCTGAAAGATGAAGGTTGGTCTTGTGGGGTAAGACAGTGGCTTACAAGTGGAAAGACCCCGCTTCAATTCCTGGCTTTCCAGACTCCCTGTCTGACCTCTGGCAGGTCACTTGTTTCCCTGTGCCTTAATTCCCTAGCTGTACAACCAGGCTAATAATCCTTCCTTTCTCCTGACCTCTGTCTGTCTTGTAACCCTTTAAGGGTAGGGATTCTCTTACTATGTGTGTGGTACAAGCCCTAGCACAATGGGGCCTCGATCTTGGTTGAAAGCTTCAAGATGCCACTATAAAACAAATAATTATCAATAATTCTGATAAATTGGTTTGAACAAAATACCTAGACATGAACGTCTTTTGCCTGTTGCTGCTGAGTTACAGATTTATTGTTTTATGTCTCTGGCACCTCTCCACAGCTCTAGGATCACCACAAAATGAAAACACACAGCAGCACTATGTTTTGATTTAAATTTCCACATTAAAAAATACCACTCTACAGACTTAGTTACACTCTCTGCCATATCATGAGCCCCCTACTGCATCATCCTCCCACCAGGTTCCTGCCTGTCCTCCTGCAGACCCCAGTGTCAGTAAATGTAGACAGCATGCCTAGTAGGGACCTGGGATCTACCGTTGCCATCACCCCGTCCTGCCAAGATAGTTACAATAGTACTGCAAGTAAACCAATGGAACTGAGATTAAATAGCACATTTTACAGCTGGCGAGTAACATGAGCCAGAATTGCCCCACCACATCCACCCTGCCAACCATTCATAGAGATTGAAGGAAAAAGTCTTCCCATAACCTCGCCTAGCCCTGCCATATCCCTCACACACAGCAGGGATATTCCTCCTCACTCCCCTCCCCCGCCATATCCCTCACACACAGCAGAGGTATTCCTCCTCATCCCTCCCTCCCCACCATATCCCTCACACGCAGCAGGGGTGTTCCTTCTCACCCCCCAATGCCACCATATCCCTCACAGACAGCACAGGTGTTCCTCCTCACGCCCCCGGCCTCGCCATATCCCTAACGCACACACAATCCCACCATATCCTTCACACACAGCAGGGGTGTTCCTCCTCACCCCCCCACTGCCCCATATCCCTCACAGACAGCAGGGGTATTCCTCCTCACCTCCCCCCCCCCCCACACACACCCGGCCCCAACATATCCCTCACACACAGCAGGGGTGTTCCACCTCACTCCCCCCCGCCATATCTCTCACACACAGCAGGGGTGTTCCTCCTCACCCCTTCTTCCCTGCCATATCCCTCACACACAACAGAAGTGTTCCTCCTCACCTGCCCTTCGCCATATCCTCACACCCACACACTCACCTATTCCTCAAACACATCAGGGATGTGCCTCTTCACCCCCCACCCTGCCATATCCCTCACACACAACAGGGGTGTTCCTCCTCACACACACACACTCCTGCCATATCCCTCACACACAGCAGGGGTGTTCCACCTAGGTAATCATCGGTAGCATTCATTCTAGACTACTTACTATATCTGAAACAACAGGGACTATCCACATCATCTTTTAGGGTCCACCTGGCCTCAGTCTCAGTGTTTCACCTGTGAGTGAACAGCTGTTCCGTATTCTCAAACACCATCTGTAGTCATTTTCTCAAAGAACTTGACAGACATGACAAGCAGTCTCTTCCTGGGATCTCAACCTGGTATTGTTGAGGCTCATGGATCCCCCTTTCAAGCTGCTGGCAATGTGGTCTCTGCTCTACTTGTCCTGGAAGGTGGCCTTCCTAGTGGCCATTACTTCAGATGGAAGAGTCTCAGAGATTGGGGCTCTCACTTCAGAACCTCCGTACACGGTATTCTTCCAGGACAAGGTCCAGCTGCATCTTCATCCAGCCTTCCTTCCAAAAATGGTTTCACAATTCCATAGTAACCAGGACATCTTCCTCCTGGTCTTCTATGCGAAACCACTTGCCAACAGAAAGAAGTAGAGGCTTCGCTCACTGGGCATCAGACCTGCACCAGCCTTCTACATAGAAAGGACTAAATCATTTTGGAAAATTATTCAACTTTTTGTGGCTGTTGCAGACAGGATGAAGGTCTTCCAATCTCAGCCCAGAGAATTTCATCATGGATCATTTCCTGTATTTGCACATGCTACAACCTGGCAAAGGTCCCTGCTACTGCCCTGATGGCACATTCCACAAGGACCCAAGCATCTTCGTCTACATTTGTGGCACAGGTTACTAAACAGGACATTTGTAGAGCAGCAACATGGTGGTCAGTTCACACTTTTGTGTCTCGATATGCCATCACTCAGCAGGCTAGAGACGATGCTGGATTTGGCCGAGTGGTGTTACAATCAGCTTGTCAATGAACTCTGAACCCTCCACCTGCACTACTACTCGGAAGCCACCTACATTGGAATGGATATGAGGAAGCACTTGAAGAAGAAAAAATGGTTACTGTTGTTCTTCGAGATGTGTTGCACATGTCCATTCCAACCCCCAGCCCTGCCCCTCTGTTGGAGTTAGCTGGTAAGAAGGTATGGAGGGGGCTGCTACTTGGCGCTGTGAGCGCACAACTCCAGGGAGCACTAGAGCCGACCTGACAGATACCACTGAGGGAAAAACTTGCTGGTACTGGTGCTCAGGTCTAGCACACATCTACATTGGAATGGTCAGCTCTAGGCCCTATTTCTAATGCAGGCATCTATCCCAGGCCTGGAATAAGACTTCCTAACTGAACTGAGAGGCAGGTCAACCTGGTGGCAGCTGTTGAGGCAAAAGATTTAACTAAGTAAGGAAAGGAATAGATTCACCCCACTCCATCCTTTCCTCCTCTTACAAAAATGGAAAATGGTGTACAGTCCAGCAAGAATTCTCCATCAAGAAGAGCTTACAGATGCATCTCCCTCTCCGGGAGCTGAGACACTTCCATTTGGAAATCCATTAGAAGCATCAGTGGTAGATGCAGCAGATACATTTTCAAGGGCAGTGCTGTTGCCATTGTGATGTGCTGTGAATCATGACTTCACGCTTCAGGGTTTCCCGTAGAGGTCAAGAACATCCTGAGGATCTGCCTTTTGATGAAACTCACTTTTTTAACCAAAAGACAGATGAGTCCTTGCACACTCCAGAGGACTTTAGGGTCACTCTCTGCTCCCTGGGAATATGTACAACTTCCCCAAACAACGCCACAAGTAAGCATACAAGCCTAGACCCAAGGCTCAACAATTTTACCACCAGCATCCTTACGAGCTACCCCGTAAGAGGCAAAGGATTCAGAAGTCCCATTTCCTACATTGTCTGCGGCAATATCATCACCCCAATCCCAGCCCCCATCTAAACAATATTTTTGACAAGTGTTATAGAACTGCAAACCACCAAATACTGATTCCCAGCCACCCTTTGGGAGTCATATAGTACTCTTTTTCCACATCTGGAGTGCTGTGACAATGGACAAATGGGTACTAAACATCATCCATCCTGGCTATGCAATCAAATTTACCTCCCGGCACCACACCTTTTCAGTGGCCATTCTCATGAGGAGATTTTCAAACAAGTAATACAATCCCTCTTACAGTGGGGAGCAATAAAGGGGTACCTCTTTAATACCAAGGAAAGGGTTTTTACTCAACATATTTCCTAGTACCCAAAAAGAAGGGCATCTGGAGAGCCATCCTCAATTTCCATCATCTCAGCTGTGTTATTCACACACTGTAATTTTGCATGATCACACTGACATTTATAATCCTATCTTTGGAAAATGGCATATGCTTTACAACTCTCAATATGAAGGAAGTATGCTTCCATGTAGACATTCACCCTGCTCACAGACATTTTTTTAGATTCACGATGGCCCTGAATATTTTCAATATAGCATGTTCCTATTTTGCCTTGCTTTCAAGGGTTTTTACTAAGGTCATCTTGGTAGTAGCAGTCCATATCAGGTGTTGTGGCTTCACCATGTTCCCCTGTCTCAAAAACTGGCTTCTGGTTGCCAAGAAGCCTACAAGTCGACTTCATCAAGGCTTCAACTTCTGTCTTTCCTAGGGGTCAGTATAAACTTGGAAAAGTCTGTGCTCACTCCAACACAGACTTTAGATTTCATCAGAGCGTTCCTAAATTCAGTCACAGCAAGGTCTTTTCTGCCAGTTGATAGGTTCCAAGTGATGAATAACCTCATCGATAGGGTCAAGAGCAACACTTGAACACCCTTTTCTCTTGAGACATATGGCTTTATGTACTTATGTCACGCCATTTGCCAGACTCCATCTTCATTGCCTCCAAGTGTGGCTTCAAACTGTGCACTCACCAAACCAACAGTCCGTGAATGCCATAATAGCCATCAAAATAGCAGAATCCCCACAGGTACCAGTCAATACGATCTTTACAGATGCCTCCCTTTTAGGCTGAGGAGCTTACATGCACAGTCGCACAGCTCAAGGCACATGGACATCTCGAGACACATCCACGTACTGGAATTGTGGCGGTCTGAGAGACTCGCAAGGCCTTTCTCCCATTAATTCAAGGTCACCATATCTTCATAATATCGAACAATGTGACAACTGTCTTTTACTCAGTAAGCAGAGGGGAACAAGATCCATTCCCTTGCGTTCAAAAGCAGCCGCTCTGGAATCAAATCATCCAGGGAATCAAAATGTGCTGGTGGACTTCCTCAGCAGACACTTCACTAAGGATCATACAGCAAAAGTATTGTTTACCACTTTTGCTGTATGGGGAACCCCCACAATGGACCTGTTCACTTCTCAAATGAACAGAAAGTGCAATATATAGTACTCCAGAGGAGCCCTAAGGCATAACTGACAGGCTAATGCTCTACTTCTTCGGTGGTGAGACCATCTGAACTATGCCTTCCTCACTTACTGCTCCCATCTCAGGTCATGGGGAAAATTCGTCAGTACAAGGCATAAGTCATCCCAATGTCTACAATTGACTCGTCTCTTTATAGGCATTGCCTGACCCCTTCCCAACTGAGTTTAATAATCAGACAGGGCTGGCTGGCTTTAGGCCCCCTGGTCTTTAAAGGCATGGACCACCCTGTTACATCTTGAAGCTTACCTAACTAGTTTTGCATCACCACATCATAACAACCACTCTCAGAAGCAGATTTCTAGTAGAAGAGGGCTCCTTAATCTATCAGACAAAGGAAGCATGAGATCCAGTGGCTGGAAGCTGAAGCTAGACTAATTTAGACTGGAAAAAAGCACAAAGTTATGTCAGAGTAATTAATCATTGGACCCTTTGAACCATTGGAATAGCATATCGAGCGTTGTGGTGGATTCCCCATCATTTAAAAGGCTTTAACATTGGATGTCTTAGAATATGCTCTAGGCAAATCTGCTCTAGCTAACCAGAAGTTACAGGCTTAATGTAGGAATTACTTGGCAAAGCTTCTGGCCTGTTTATGCAGGAGATAATCACAATGGTCTCTTCTGGCCTTCAAATCTGTGAATCTTCATGAAAGTTATTAACACCTAGACATAGATTCGAAATTCCCCCTAGGACTCCTGGGATTTATCTCCAGGTGAACATGGCCACAGCTCTGTGAAATAGGAGTAAAAGAGTTATAACAGGATATTTTTTTTCTCCTCAGAGAAAACAATGAGTTTTCAATAACTTAAAGAAAAGTTCTAGTCTTCTCTTAAACAACTCCCTATGTATTAGCAAGCAAGACCTTTTCTGATGTCTAATCAAGAAAAATCTGTCACAGAGCTGAGAAGACTTCTTTGGAGGAATCTCCTACATTTGTTGGACTATAATTGACTTGTATCAAAAATCTGTACCTTATTCATAATCACACACTCCCAAGACTCTGAATTGCCAGTCATGGGCCCAAGGTCTCAAAATTGTGATGGTAGGTATACACATTGCAGTACTCGTTTGAAACAGCAATGTACAACACTTACAAGCATAGACTCAATCACTCAGCTTTTAATTCTGAACTCAGTGCAGCCAGCCTTATGAACTGCTTTTCTGAAGAGTTTGCCTTGTCGGTGCTCTGCCTCTGCCCCTTCAGACATATGCTCTGGGCATGGGTCAACCAGAATTAAAAAGACTAGTTGTTTGAGCTCTAGAACCATTTAATATTTTAGGCCCACATGCTTACATTATTAATTACGCTAAAAGGTGTTTAAGTTCAAGAATGCAGCGCTGCTGTTGGGCAAAATGCCGATCCTGTATAATGCCTATATTTCCAACAATGAAGACATGCCTCAGGATGCCAAAATCCACCATAAACAGCTCAAATTAAGCCATTTGCCATCCATAACAGCACAGAAGACTTTGGAACAATAGCCCTTAGTTTGGACTGAGAGTTGGTAGATTTTTGAACTTTTTGTTCCAGTGAAATAGTCTAATTTAATCATGATTTAAAATGTCATCATTTTAAAAAAATCAATTTTAAATAACTTAAAAGTTGTGCTATAACTTAGTAAAATGCTCAGCCTCATATTCTTAGTTTCTCTGGTAGCTGTGGAATCCACACCTGTGTAACACATTTAAGGTTACATTCTGCCTTTACCACTGAATTGGATATAATGAATGCAAATATAAAATATGAAACCCTTTGCAAATCGCCTTTATAGAGAACTAGTCTCTCAGTATTAGCAGGGGCACTGTTTGAAATGAGGGGATATTAATCTCTCATGGAGGTTTGCTTCAGTTCTGGGTTTGAATATTTTATCTGGGGTTCTATGTTCTGTGTAATTTGATTTTTAGCCTTTACATCTTTTAAATAAAATGATATAAATCATGGAAAGTGACTCAGACCTGGGCTTTAGCAGCCAATTCCATTTCCAATGACCTGGCATCTTACACACAGGAGGGCATGAGATGCCTCTCCTCCCTGTGGTCTTCTCTTTCTTCTAGTAGGGCCAGGTTGTCTTTCCTTTCACTGTACACGTTAGTATGTGCACCCAAAGTTCTTCAACATGGCTTCAGCACCCCCATGGGCCAGACTATTGGAGCATAATAAATGTTGCCTGTTAGTCTCGATCAGAATCAAAGGGTCTCTGCATTCTGTTGATTCTTATGTATTATTTTACCGTGACATATGTTTGTTCTTTTTTTAGGGTGACTGTTGGATCTGTATGGAGCTCATGTCTACCTCGTTTGATAAGTTTTACAAATATGTATATAGTGTATTAGATGATGTTATTCCAGAAGAAATCTTAGGCAAAATCACTTTAGCTGTAAGTATTTAGATTTTGCTGCTCCGTTTTTGCACATTTTTAAAGATCATTTAAAAAGTTTAAGCTTTTGACTTTTTAGCCCTGTTCCCTCTGGTTTATTTGCATTCTGTAAAATCTTTATGGTTCTGGTTTTACCATTGCTTTATTATTATGTTAACTCCATTATTTGGTGGAGAAGCAGCCAGCAGCCCTGGAGGGAGAGGCCTCAGTGAATAAAGACATCCCAGAATCTTTTGCCTGAAATTCAAGCTGAATCCAAAGGCCATCTTTTGGTTCTGGTTCATTGGCATTCCAGTAACTCTCCCTCCAGATTGTCACATTGACAGATGGCACTAGCCTAAGCTGGTTCACTGCCTGGCAGGAGGCTCTTGTTCTGGGCAGGGCCAACAGAGAGCCAAATTCTTCTGGTTTGCCGTTTTTTCATGCTGCTCCTGTGTTTTTCAGTGCATCCGGAATTCATTAAAATGGTAATTTAGAAAAAAAATGATGAAAAAGTTCAAGTTTTTGAAGTGAAAATATTTTTGTGTCTATGATCGTATTTTATGCCCAGAGTTTCATACAGAAATGGGATGGATTTTGAATCTTCAATGAAATACATAATATCCAAATTTCAGGCATTTTGTATTTTCTTGTGACTATTTCTTCCACCTCCACTGGCCACCGAGACATGAGAAAAACCTGACCTTTAGGTGTTTTAATCAGGCAGAACACGTAAGAGTCTGCACCTGGTTACATTCTCCATGTCAGTAAACTTTGGAGTGAAAAGGTATTGCCAAAATCAAAGGGAAGACCGGTCCTGGGCAGAGTAGAAGTGATGGGGTGTGTCCATGCAATACTGGGACTGGCAGTGGGTGTCCAACTCATAGGTTTTTGTCTGTTCTGCTACCTTTACTGCAAATTCTCAAAAATAAGTTAGGCTTTTGGAGCTGTGTTTGACACTTGTGAGTTTAAGGCAAGATAGCTCAGGATCTCCTTGTCCCCAGAGCCAGCCTGTCAGTGTAGGGCCACTGGGACTTGTTTGTAGCTTTTGGAGGGATGGCCAATACTGAGTGGACAACACAGACTCCATTTCACCTATTGCTATAGAGTGAGAACAGTTTCTCCTTAGTACCCCTAGCAATGGTTAGATTTCTGTATAGAACCGTTAATGCCCATCACTTGCTTTGTGGGCACAGTGTGAGGCGTGCTGACTGCATGGAACAGCTGGCAACTTCTGAATCTTTCCCTGTGGTCCAGGAGCACTGATGCTTCATTTGAATGGAATCAGGAGGTCAGTGAACCTCAGCCAATTACACAACTGGCTTCTTCAAACAGTCTTCCACAAGAGAGGCACAGAACAGTGACACAAGGAAAAACAACCCACCCCAACTCCCGCCCCACACACACGTGCCAAGGTACAGGCCATGCAGAACAGCGGGACAGTGACAGAACACTATGTATATGCATCATCATTTTGTTAGGTCCTTGGATGCTGCTGAATAAGAACGTAGGTAACAGGAGCTGCATGCATGAAATATCGTAGCAGTTAGTTGGACCTGACCCCTAGAGCCCTGTGTGGATGCAAAATTTGTATCCGCATCCAATCCACCATCCACAAACATGGTTTGCGGATATCTGCAAATTTGCAGGGCTCTACTGACCTGTCTTTTGGAAATGTCGGAATAGGTTCCTCATTAGCCACACTGAGAGAAATAGCTTGACAGACAGATTGTTAACATGCCCATATGATCCACATTACTCAAGAGTATTGTCTTGTGTGTACTTGAGGGAAGGGGGTTGGGGTATGGAAAAGTTGAGAGATCAAAGTGACATCAGTAGCACCAGAAGTTTGTAAGTAAAGTGCCATTCCACCACTAGTGCCAAAACCCACCTTTTTCAAAGGGTGACTGAATTGCAGCCTCCTGCCTCAGTGGCTGTTGGCACTGCAGCCCTCTGGCATTTCAGGTGAGATCCTAGTTCTGACTGTGTGTAGTTTTTCCTCCAGCCAATTTTCAGATTTGGGTAACTAAAATTAGACCCATAAATCTGTATTTAGAGGTGCCTAACACAGGTTTAGGTGTGGGCCCAAGGAACTGAAGTGTGAAAACTGAACTAAAATACTTCTCTCTGACTGTTCCTCTATAGCAGGGGAGAGCAGCATATACAAAGTTCACCATCCCTCCTCTAGCCTGTTATTACCATAAAGCCCGAGGTTACATCAGGAAGGAAGGTGTGTTGTTGGTTGTGTTTAGTTTTGATTTGGTTTAGATTGGTTTTCTATGGGCACATTGAACTACCTCCTAAATTCTCCTCCCTCATTAGCCCCACAGACTGAGATGAGGAAGATTTTTTTAACAATGTTCTGAGTGTTGGGTTCTTCCCTCTGTGAGCGCATAACTGATAGGTAGACAGAGGTGCACAGGGACAGATTGTCTAGCCCCCGTGTTAGCTCTTAACCATACTGTCCTGCTTTCTTCCTGCATACCACAGTTCCCCACTAGCCTTTGCAAAGTACCACTTTCCCACTGTGTTGCAAAATCATTTATAATAGCAGAGCTAAGGTGGGGAGTGAGTAATAAAGACTTCTATACCTAAACAGACAGCTGTCAAAAGCCACGCCTCCTGGGACATTATAATTGGTTGAGCAAAATACAATTCTATGACTTGTCTAAAGAATAGTTTCTGATTGGCTTAGCCAAGAGGCATAGGTTGTTCAAGACTGACTGTTCTGGAATTACTGGCTGACTGTTGGCCGCTGCTGGGATAAGTGCCTTTCTTCTCCCTCTCCCTCTTGGTCAGTGACACAGGCTTTCTTCCTTTCCTGTTGTTTTAAAATTTTTCTGCAGTTTATCTGAGTTTATTTTCTTTTTGTTTATGTAACAGGCTGAACAGCTTTTGCTTTTATTGGCTGTTCTACGGCCTCTCTCACTTTGTGTTATATTAAAACCCACCCCACCTTATTTTCTCTAAAACACATGTTCTGTTACTAATATTTAATACCTATATTTCAAACAACCTACGTGCATAACATTCTTTTCTAAAAATGCATGTTCTCTTTCTAATATTTAATGCCTCTATTTCAAAAAAAAAATACATGCAATATACAAAAAGGCCTATTAACATATTTACATCTTAACACTTTATTCCTCTGTTTACTAAACTTTATTTAAAATGTGTAAAAAGCCTATTTTTTTCTTAAAATCTTTACAATGGCTGTAAATGTGAAAAAGCACACACATAGGCAGTCCTAATGCTCCCCATAAAAATTCAAAATGGGCACTATTGCAAAAATGTATATGTCCAAAAATGAGATTGGAGAGTGGGTGTGGAAAAGGCGTGTGGAGACCTGTCAAAATTTATATGATGATGACAGATATAGAGGTCTTTACTTTACATTGTTTCCCTTCAGACACTCAAGGTTCCTCTTTATTGTTGTGGCTCATATTGTTTAATATTTATTGTTCTGGCTCATGTTGCCCAAATAGTTTAATAGTCAGAGGAATCTCATTGCAGTATCTTATTTTTCATCCATAAAATCTCCTCTTTTCTCCTAGACTGTGAAAGCACTAAACCACTTAAAAGAAAACTTGAAAATCATTCACAGAGGTAAGTTTGTAGGTTTCTCTTCTGCAAAGAAATTATCAGTTATTTTCCCTCTTAACTACAAAAAATTAATTTCACAGAATTTCATGGTTAGTCCATATTTTAAGTAAAAGTATCATTGTGAATTATAATTAAAATTAGTTTTATAAATATATCAAATCAATACTTTAAATCCATAGTATTTTGTTTGTGAAGGTTTCAGTCATTTTTCCATTCTCCCTTAACATCTGAAGTGTGTAAATGCAGATAATGAGAACATACATCTATACAGAACCATAGTGTTTTACAAATTATATGAGACTAATCTGTCATCCACGAACTTGCTGAGGGTGCAATCCATCCCATCATCCAGATCATTAATAAAGATGTTGAACAAAACCGGCCCCAGGACCAACCCCAGGGGCACTCCACTTGATACCAGCTGCCAACTAGATATCGAGCCGCTGATCACTACCCGTTGAGCCAGATGATCTTGCCAGCTTTCTATCCACCTTATAGTCCATTCATCCAATCCATACTTTTTTAACTTGCTGGCAAGAATACTGTAGGAGACCACATCAAAAGCTTTTCTAAAGTCAAGGTATAACACATCCACTGCTTTCCCCATGTCCAAAGAGCCAGTTATCTCATCACAGAAGGCAATCAGGTTGGTCAGGCATGACTTGCCCTTGGTGAATCCAAGTTGACTGTTCCTGATCACCTTCCTCTCCTCCAAGTACTTCAAAATGGATTCTTTGAGGACCTGCTCCATGATTTTTCTGGGGACTGAAGTGAGGCTCACCAGTCTGTAGTTCCCCAGATTCTCTTTCTTCCCTTTTTAAAAGATGGGCTCTATGTTTGCCTTTTTTCAATTGTCCGGGACCTCCCCCAATTGCTGCAAGTTTTCAAAGATAATGGCCAATGGCTCTAAAACTCCATCAGTACCCTCGGATGAATTAGATCCGGACCCATAGACTTGTGCATGTCCAGCTTTTCTAAATAGTCCTTAACCTGTTCTTTCACCACTGAGGGCTGCTCACCTCCTCCCCATACTGTGCTGCCCAGTGCAGCAGTTTGGGAACTGACTTTGTCTTTGAAGACCGAGGCAAAAAAAGCATTGTGAGTACTTCAGCTTCTTCCACATCATCTGTCACTAGGTTGCTCCCTCATTCAGTAAGGGTCCAACACTTTTCCTGACCTTCTTCTTATTGCAAACATACCTTTAAAAACTCTTCTTGTTATCCTTCACATGCCTTCTAGCTGCAACTCCAACTGTGCTTTGGCCTTCCTGATTACACTCCTGCATGCTCGAGTAATATTTTTATACTCCTCCCTAGTCATCTGTCCAAGTTTCCACTTTTCGTAAGCTTTCTTTTTGTATGTAAGCTCACCAAAGATTTCACTGTTAAGCCCAGCTGGTCACCTGCTATATTTATTATTCTTTCTGCACATCTTGATAGTTTGTTCCTGTGCCCTCAGTAAGGCTTCTTTAAAATACAGCCAGCTCTCGTGGATTCATTTCCCCCTCATATTAGCCTCCCTGAGGATCCTGCCTGTCAGTCCATGAGGGAGTCAAAGTCTGCTTTTCTGAAGTCCAGGGTCCATATTCTGCTGCTGTCCTTTCTTCCTTTTGTCAGGATCCCAAACTCGACCATCTCATGGTCACTGCTGCTCAGGTTGCCACCCACTTCTACTTTCCCTTCCAGTTCTTCCCTGTTTATGAGCAGCAGGTCAAGAGGAGCACGGCCCCTTGTTGGTTTCTCCAACACTTACACCAGGAAGTTGTCCCCAGAAACTTCCTGGATTGTCTGTACACTGCTTTATTGCTTTTCCAGCACATGTCAGGATGATTGAAGTCCCACATGAGAACCAAGGCCTGTGATCTGGAAACTTCTGTTACTTGTCCAAAGAAAGCCTTGTCTACCTCATCCTCCTGGTCTGGTGGTCTGTAGCAGACGCCCACCACGACATCACCCTTGTTGCTCTCACCTCTAAACTTAGCCCAAAGACTCTCAACAGGCTTTTCTCCAGTTTCATGCTGGAGCTCTCAGCAATCATACTGCTCTCTTATAGACAGTGCAACTCCTCCACCTTTTCTCCCCTGCCTGTCCTTCCTGAACAGTTTATACCCATTCATGACAGTGCTCCAGTCATGTGAGATATCCCACCAAGTCTCTGTTATTCCAGTCACATCATAGTTCCTTGACTGTCCCAGGGTTTCCAATTCTTACTGCTTGTTTCCCAGGCTTCTTGCATTCGTGTACAGGCACCTAAGATAACTAGCCAATTGTCCTGCTTTCTCAGAATGGATCAGGAGGCCTCTCTCTGTTGTACCCTCCTCCTTGTGTTTCCACGTGGTATCCCAATTCATCACTTACCTGTGGGCTTAGATCACCATCCCCCGGCAAACCTAGTTTAAAGCTCTCCTCGCTAGGATAGCAAGCCTGCCTGTGAAGATGCTCTTCCCTCTCTTCATTAGGTGGATCCCATCTCTTCCTAGCAATCCTTCTTCCTGGAGCAACATCTTATGGTCGAAGAATCCAAAGCCCTCTCTCCGACACCACCTGCGCAACCATGCATTTACCTCCACAATTCAATGGTCCCTACCTGGCCCTTTTCCTTAAACAGGGAGGATGGACGAGAACATGACTTATTCCTCAAACTTCTCTATCCTCCTTCTCAGAACCACATAGTCTGCAGTAACCCACTCAAGGCCATTCTTGGCAGTATAATTGATGCCCACGTGGAGAAGTAGGAAGGGGTAGCGGTCTGAGGGCTTGATCAGTCTCGGCAGACATTCCCATCACATCCTGAATTCTAGCTTCAGGCACGCAGCAAACTTCTCAAGTCTCTTGTTCTGGACGGCAGATGGATGACTCCATGCCCCTTAGGAGGGAGTCCCGACCACCACCACCAATCTTCCCCTCTTGGGAGTGGAGGTTGTGGAACACCAGTCCCAAGGACAATACATCACATGCCTTCTGGTTGGTGGGGTCTCCTTCTGATCCCTTCCCTCAGATGATTCTTCCAAACCATTCTCCACCGTAGTACCTGTGCAGAGAGCCTAAAAATGGTTTCTTACCACTATCTGCATTGGGGATACATGGGTTCTCCTTTTTCTTCTTCTGGAGGTCACATGCTACCAGTTTTCTTCACTGTTCTGCACTGCCCTCTCTGATTCTTCAGCATGCTGTGCCTGCAGAACCAAATGCAAACTATCCAGAAAGTCTTCATTTTCTCTGATGCAATGCAAGGTTGTACTTGAGTCTCTAGTCCTTTAACTTTCCCCTCCAATATGGAGACCAGCTTGCACTTTGTACAGACGAAGTTGCTTGTGTCCTCTGGGAGAAAGACAAACATGGTACATCCTGTGCAAGTCACAACAGCTGATCGCTCACTATCCATATTATCTTCCTTCTAAGAGCCTATGTGATGTTGTATTTACTGCTCACAGAAGCCTGAAAGGCAAAAAAAACTCTGTGGGAACTCCCCCCCGACAAACTCCCTCTGTTTGCCTGTCCTCTGTTTGCTGCCTAATATTGTCCTAGTATTGTGTAGCAAAACCAGCCTCTGAGTGGGGTTCATAGTGTTGACCTTACTTGGTTACTGTGGTAAAAACGTCCTGCACCTTTTTCCCAGTAGGAATTTACAGTGAGATAGTGTGTTAGTTGACTGAGTGACTCGAGGCCCTACTCTGAATTTGATGGCATTTCTCAGCATGTTTGTTTGTCTGTCTGAAACACAGGTGACCCATCTGTAAGCAACAAATGTTTTCGGTTTCACAATGCCAGAGATGTTTGTAACTGCATTGCAGAATTGCATTGGGGAAGCTGTAGCTGGCACACAAGAAAACAGACCCTGCCCCAAGGAGTTTAAACTCTAGTTGAGACCCAGCTGGAAGAGTCCAGATTCACAGTGCACACCAGGGGCTGTGTAGGGATCTCACAGAGGTCACTGTTGGGAGGAGTGAGCTCTGGGGAGGGATGTGAAGTAGTGGGAGGTCCTGTGACACATGGGAAGAGGGGAAACAGTTCCACTCCGAAGGGGAGGCATGGGAAGCAGCGTGCAGGTGATGTGGAGAAGGCTACAAAGGAGGATGTTGTGAGGAGGCTGGGACGGAGAGAGAGGAGAGCAGGAGAAGGTGCAGGCTGCAGGGGAACTGTTTAAGGCCTTGCAGAGAAGGAGAAGCGTGACTTTGATGCAGGAGGCGCGGGGAGGGCAGTGCAGAGAGCCTGAGAAGTGAGTGACCTGAGCAGAGTAACAGGGCAGGAAGGGGATTTGAGCAGCCCTTTGGCTGGGCTGAGGGAGCGTGAAGCCATGGAGAAAGTGTCTGTGGGAGTCCAGGGGAGAGATGACCACGGTACAGAGCAGGATTTTAGCGTAGGAGAGGGGCAGGGATGGAGAACAATGGTAGCCTGGGTACATGGGGGAGTAAAAGGCAAAATGGAAGTAGCAAGTCTTGGGAAAGGCAGGGACCAAGTGGGGGTGGGAAGGGATCAGGGCAGCAGGACTGCTGCTCATTGTGGATACACCTACACTGGAGTTGGACGTGTAATTTCCAGCTTGATTAGACATACACACACTAGCTTTGAATGAGCTGGTGCAGTAAAAATAGAAGTGTAGTCACTGCAGTATGGGCATGTCCCGCCACGGCTACATTGCTGTTTTAGTGCACAAGCTTGATCAAAGCTGGCAGGGTATGTCTGTGAGCTGGCAGTCACAGCCCCAGCTGCCGTGAGACCCCCTCTCTGGGCGTGTACTGGTCAGCCTATGTTCGCTGTGAAGCATGCAGCCCTCTTGTACACATGCTGTAAAAAACCCAGGATGTGGCCTGCCACAACCTTAGCTGCCACTAAACAGGTTTTTTTTTTTGCTAATTAAGAGCCAAACACGGTGATTAATGAGGCGTCTTCAGAAGGAACTTCAGAACCAGGACAGTCTCTATATCTCCTCCTACTTTCCCAGCCACTGATCCCAACATAAACTGCCAGACATCTCTGTGATGGGGCTATGAGACAGTGATAGCTACTGCGTTTGGGAAATATGTGATGACATCACCATTGAACATAAATGTTAAAGAGGCAGAGTTGACACTGAGCGTTCAACCTTAGCTCTGATTTTCTGATGTCTGTGTCTGTCACTGCACAGCCATATGGCTGTTGATATCGAGATCTCCAGGCACGACTTACCTGTTTCTCTCTTTCTTTCACTCACAGACATCAAACCTTCCAATATTCTTCTGGACAGAAATGGGAATATTAAACTCTGTGACTTCGGCATTAGTGGACAACTTGTGGACTCCATTGCAAAAACAAGAGATGCTGGGTGCAGACCATACATGGCAGTAAGTGGGATCTGACAGTGTTGTCAAGGGGGCTGGGATGAGCACGGGATATGGAGCTTTTTGCCTTCCAGCTCTGGCTAAAGTGAAGCCCAGCTCAGTAGTGATTCCCACCCATTGGCTGAGTTGTGCCTCAGTTGAGTTCCCCAGGGGCGGGCATCCACATACCAAAAATAACAATTGCAAATCTACAACGATCTGTCTTGCTGACAGCCTCAATAGGGACGCCAAAGACAAAACAGGCCACAGAGATTGGGCTCCCTTCTGGCCATGAAGGTGAGACTCAAACCACATTCGCCAGGGGTCTGAGCAGTGCTTACACTGCTGCTGTCTGGGCTGTTGTTGTTCTGGGACAAAGCGAGAACCTCATGCTCCAGCATCTTCGACCAGGACCAAATTTGCATGTGAAAATAAACAGCATGGCATAGAGAAGGAAACTCATCAGGAAGTGTTTTTGTGTCATGTCATAATTAATACAAAGCAAAATCTTTCATAAGTATTGTGATTGAGTCAAACAGCCAAATTTCCAAATCATATCCATAAGATAAAATTCTGGCAACAGCTGAATGGAAATGGCTCCATCTGTGTAGCAGTTTTTGAAGAGTCACTTCATTCCATCACTGTGATTTTTAAAGCAGTTTGTGGATTTAGGAATATTTTCCATTCCCTGGACTGCTCTGAAAATCTCAATCCATATTTTTATTTGAGCTATGGACTTGGGGGCTGGTTATGTGTATAGCTATTGCTCTTCTGAGATGAATGTGACAAAGGCCAAGGGTCACACAGAACTTTACCTGGTTGTCTTTAAGCATTTTGAAAAAGCTCTTTCTTTAAATATCTTCTTCTGAGCGAGTCAGAATGCAAGGATTTACGTACAGTAGTGACTGAGGATTACACTGAAAGGAGGTTGCCTCAGCCAATCAGAATGTGGGGCTGTTCCTGATCCAAGTCTGACCATTTATTTACCACCCAACTATTCATCTCCCTTTCCTGCCTATTTATAAATCTCTTGAATGATACCATTGCTAATATTGATCCCTGCTGTACACGCCATTATTAAATCTGTCCACAGTGATCTTGGCCATCACTGCTACTTTTGATTCCATACTGCATCTTTTCACCACACTGAATCCCAGTGGGCTTCACACTGTGCTTTCTTGCATCCTTAACACTCATTCTTTGTCTAAATTAATTGTGTCCACTTGTATCAGAGGGGTAGCCGTGTTAGTCTGGATCTGTGTCCACTCGTTCATCCTCTTCCACCATCTCCTGGCATTCTGCACAGGTCACTGCTACCCTCTCATTTTATACCCAGCTAGTTGTTCCATAACTTGTTCTGTAATTATTTTCTCATCTCTTTTTTGTTATGTTGAAGTCAATGGGCTTTTTTACTTTTAAAGGTGGGTACAATGTTAGCATAATCCAGGCCTCCGGTTTGATCACTCTTATTAAAGATAAAAGGCATGTTTGTTGTATCTCTGATGCCTTTATAACTCATGGACGGCTGGATGGATGCCGTACTCCTTCTCTCTCATCACTAGGTATGTTGGGAAGGATTCACATACACCTCTGTGTTCTCTGTCTAGCTCTCTAGGATCAGGTCAGGACAGAAGTTTCACATTTGCTGACTTTTTAAATGAGACAAAATGATTGACTGTAGTTTGCATTGTTAAGAGCTTTCATGTGGTATATAATTTGGGGGAGTGACCAGCATGCTGGCATTGGATGTGGCATGCTGACACCTTTCTTTGTATTCACTTGGTTCAATGACTGTTTGCTGGGGGAAAGGGGACGTGTAATGGAAGCTTCAGGAAACTTCAGAAACATAGCCAGTGTTCTGCATGATGGTAGAGGTGGGTTTACAGTCACGCTCCCTAGCCTAGGCAGAGTTCAGGATCTGTGAGTGTTTCTGTGATCAAGCCTGTATTTCAAGGACTTGTAATTGGGAATGGGTGTGCCAGCTCAAATTTCATTCCTTTTTCCTTTTGGAAGGTAATTTAATGTAGAGCAACTGCAAGGCACTAGACTGCATCTCTGGAGACCGATGTCCTATAGATGTCTACTAAGTGGGTACAACAAGGGCCACAGCAATGTAAGCTTTCCCCAGAGGGGCCCTTTCTGGAGGTGGGAAGATGTTAGTTTCCACTTCCCACTCAGTCCTTGGGTTCTCTGCCAGTTGTGGCCATTTTTGTGTTGTGAGCACCTGACCACGGGGAGAGGGAAGGACTGACACAGTCCTATGCATTGGAGCTAGGCCCCTGAAGAGCCAACGGACGTAACATCATTGGATGACTGCTGACATTGACTGCCTGTGAGCCAGTGCTTCAGTGAGCAAGACTCCCTGTCCCATTATTCACCAAAGGCACTTGTTTTTTTAAATTAAACTGTAGAGGATTGAGGCTCCAGGGCCGCCCAGAGGATTTCAGGGGCCTGGGGCTGTCGGCAGCAGGCAGCTCTGGTGGACCTGCGGAGGGTCCGCTGGTCCCGCGGCTCCAGTGGAGCATCCGCAGGCACACCTGCGGGAGGCCCACCGGAACCGCGGGACCGGCAAGCGGCAGGGCGCCCCCTGCGCGGCGAAATGTCTAGAGCCGGTCCTGTTCGGCGGCGGGAGGCCCTTCCGTTCTGGGACCCGCTGCCAAAGTGCCCCGAAGACCCGCGGCGGGGGCCCCCCGCTGGCGAATTACCGCCGAAGCGGGACCCGCCGCCGAAGTGCAACCCAGTCTTCGGCGGTAATTCGCCGGTGGGGGGCCCTCGCCACGGGTCTTCGGGGTACTTCGGCGGCGGGTCCTGGAACGGAAGGGCCCCCTGCTGCCGAATTACCGCCGAAGACCAGTTTGCACTTTGGCGGCAGGTCCCACTTCGGCAGTAATTCGCTGGCGGGGGGGTCCTTCCACCCCGGAGCAGAAGGACCCCCCCGCCGGCGAAGACTGGGAGCGGAAGAAGCTCCGGGGCCCGGCCCCGCAAGAGTTTTCTGGGCTCCCCGGAGTGAGTGAAGGACCCCGCTCCAGGAGCCCGAAAAACTCTCTTGGGGGCCCCTGCGGAGCCTGGGGCCTGGGGCAAATTGCCCCTCTTGCCCCCCCCCCCCCCCGGGTGGCCCTGTGAGGCTCTAAGGGCTAGATCCTCCTGTGGTGTCAACCAGCCTAATAGGTCCCTTGAAGATAGCAGAGACATGTTGATTTACACCAGCAGAGGATAAGGGTCTGAGTTTCCAGTGCTGAAAAGGATTCTTTGCTTCTGTCTCTTTGGCTTTCCATGTGGCCATTGTATTGAAATGGAAAATATGCTCTTGCCATGAGCAGAAACTTATGTTTTGTTCTCGAAGAAAACCACATAGGAAATGCAAAACAAAGGAACAGTGGGCATCTGAATAGAGGCCCTTGAGGTTGCAGAGTTGAGACTTCATCTAGAGTGGTTCAGTTTGCAACATGTTTCCATGAGTAGTGCATTGAGATGGGCTGAGCTAAGAGCCCGCCATCATCACCAGGCCTCACTCTGCCTTTAGCCCTCAAGCTTCCCAGTGCTGGGTCTCCCTTTTCTCTCCCTTGCTCACATTTTCTGGTAACCCATCCCCCTTAATATCTGGGGAGATCCCAATGGTGTGTCTCCTCAGATACCTTGAGTGGCTGTGCGAGTTGCTCTGTTTACATTTGCCCAGGAGAGCTCTTTGGCCTCCCCTTCTGGGGTGTTCATTGTCTTTCCCCTTGGAGTATTAAAATGAGCCCTATTCTCTTGTCAGTCGCAAGGGGTGCCTGGGCCATTCAACCTGGGATAAAAAGGTAAAGGGGCCACAGTCAGTGCTTGGGGAAGAGTATCTGTCTGGGTTAGCTCCCTCTGTGCCCCTCAGGCACCAGTCGCTGCTAGAGGTTGCCCTGGTATGGAGATGCGGGGCCAGCCTAGCCAGCTAATACGTCACCTTCCCCATGGGCCCTGACTCACAGGTCAGGTTGGGGAGTGGCTGCACTACACTGTATGTGGTCACTAGGCCATCGCTGCCAGATGGTGCAAATTAGAGTAATACCCAGGCAGCTCTAGTCTGCGTGGGCTGGAACTGGAACAGTTTGGCTTTCTGTCGCCCCACTTTTTCCTGCCCTTTCATGAGCTGCCTGGGGGGCTATGGGGAGGGAAGCTGTTCTTTGCTAGTGGCTTCCCTAGGCTCGAGCTCCTGTCCTGCTTGCACTAGGATACCCAGCCTGACGGGGGCAGGCGATGGAGCAACCAGACTTCTTTCCTCCCATCCCAGTGATGCAGCAGGCCTCAAGGAAAGAACAGCAGCTGCTCAGAGCAGACTCGGCTCACTCTGAAACTGCTCCTGGGGTTTCAGAGAGAGGCAGCTAGGGAGGCAGTGCCCTATGCTGCTTTTCCTGTTGATTTGTCCCCTTTGAGGACTGTAGGTTAGAGTCTTGAGGGCCACAGGTTCAAAACCCCATTCTTAAAGGAAACAAAGACATGGTTTTCTTAATTCCAGTGAAACAATCCTATAGCAATCCTATGTCAAGCATGAATTCTTGACAGACTGATCCAGTCATCACACTTCTGTTGAAAGGAAGGGTTTTTGACACCTAAATTAAGGTGATGGTCTTTTCTTGTTGCAAAGCTATCAAGGTCAGGGGACATGCAAGGGGATAGCTGCACAGCAAAAGATTTTGCAACAGGGGGGCAGGTGTAGCAATGTGAGAGGGGGCGACTTGGCTGGGGGTGTGGATACAAAGCTGATTTTCTGCAGTTGGATGTTCTATCTGTTACTTATCAAATGTCCTTTGCTTTTGCCAACTAGTCTACACTATTAGACACTGCAGTGCAAGTCACATCAGAAATACTTCTGAGAGATAAATGAGACTAGGATTCATTACATCTGTCTGCAGCAACTCTTTTCTCCCCCAACAAGGAAAATCTTCCTGACCATGTGGAAGCTCTGTCACTGCATTCAAATAGCTAACACTCTGGGTATGATAGAGTTCAGCACAAGCACTGAAAGGGGGAATTCCTAAGACTTGTAATAATGCTGCCTCTGTACTGTGCTTCACGTGAATCTCCATGTGCATGTACGTGGGAGAGACTTCATGGTGTCTGAGCTCTGTGATCCATTTGTACAGATGGAGCAGCAGCATTGGCTGCAGCGAGACTCTATATTTGATCTGCAGCAGCTTCACACTCCTGATCTGATGAGCAGGTTCTCCTTGGGCTCAGTTGTTCACTTAACAGAGCAGTCAGGCTGTTTCTTGATTGTACATCATACAGTTAAATCCCCTCAGATGCTTTTGAATTAAATGATTGCTATTTCTCTGATGTTGGGCAGGCAGAAATAGCTTTATGATTAAGTAAATGTGTTTTAGCAGGAACTAAGACACGTGCAAATAGCCTCAGGGGGAGACATCCCAGTCAGAGTTTCATGGCATGGTTCCCTGCGTCTGACACAAGCAGCGTAGAGAATAACTCAAGAGATTCCTGAGCTCTGAGCAAACCCTTTCTGTCAAAGGCATGCTGGTGATGTCACTCGCATACTTCAGTGGTTTAGGCTGAGAACATACCTCTGCTTACTCATTCATAAGCTAAAAATGTTGATGAGGTTAGCCCAGCGTGGGACCTCTCCTGTCTAAACTTAGCTCATTACATCACTTGGTGCAGAGCCCACACTGAACAGCTTCCACTGCAGACAGTTAGGTCATGTCTGCACTTCAGTTGCCCCACATCTCTCTTTCTGGGGAAGAAAGCAGGAACGTTGTTTCCATCCTGTACATTTAGACACTTGGCTGTGGAGAGAATTCATACAAAATGAGCAAGAGCTGTGACCAGCCACGTGTGTGAGCAGGCCATTCAGACCAAAGTGCCTTATCACTTAGGGAAAGGTGTGAGCTTTGCAGAGAAAAGACATTTCTCTGTTACTGGGAGTCAGATGCAGAGTGTTTAAAAATTGGCTCCTAGGGATAGCTACTCTACAAAGGCAGTGCAAGTCATTAAACAGAGCCTATATTATGATGTGAACAAGAAGTATAGAGTTTTGATATGATTCACATTCCTTTCATGTGAATTAAGGCTGGGAGACAACCCAGCAGCATCCACATGATGTAGGCACATGGGTTCGTGCAGCTCCAGCTCCCGAACTGGCGGGACAATGACAGAGCCCAGAAGAGCTGTTATTCACTGATACGTAGGCAGTAGGAGGTTACATCTAAATACTGAGAGCATGGAGTGCATGTTAGTGGGGATATTCACTACATTGAAAGAACAGGTGAAGGTTCCTAAAGGGGAATAATGCCAGATTCAAAACCACAAACAGTGGGACATAAGGAGTTATACCACAGGAACATTGGCATTACACAGAGGGCAGGATTAAGGGTACCTGGGCATGACCTTGGTTACTGCAGCTGTCTAGAGTTGGTTTCCTGTCCTAATGAGAGAGCGGGTGTGAGAGAGAGAGAGAGAGTGTGTGTGTGTGTGCACAAGAGAGAGAGAGAGAGGGTGATGGATGTAGGTACATACCTTTATGCTGTAGTTCTTGGGTTTGCAGCTTTGAGTTTTTCATTGCTGTCCCTCAGCCACCTGAACTGGTTTCACAAAGTAGCTTTTATCTTTGAATTGACCTGTCCTTTAAAAAAAAAATGTTGAAACTAGAGGGAGGCAGAGAGTCAGAGTCAGGGTCAGAGAGACTTGACCGGGATCCTTGAAGGGAGGCTCCTCTCCTGTACAGGTGAGTTTGCCCTGTGCAAGGTCAGTGTGCACCTGCTGTGTGTACAAAGAGGAATGAAGGTAGGCTGGTGCCAAGGAACTGTATGGCTCCACCAAGTGAATTGCATCAACCCAGCAGGCCCCCAAGATGGGCACAAAGCCAACTCTTCCAGCTCTGTGTCACCCCAGTATTTCTGTGGCATAGAGGGTGTTCTGTGGTAGATCAAGGGCAGGAAGAGAAGACATGGCCAAGATATCCTGCACCCCAGGGATCCCCTAGTACACTGCTTGTTGGGTGATGTCAAGCGATGCAAGGCTCTAGGAAGTCACCGCCTCAGCACAGCCCCAGGTTCTGGGCTAACATGACAGCTCCCAGCCCCCTGCAATCGCTGCCTCCTGAGCACTAGCTGGGGCCGTGCTAAGCTCTGTGAAGTCATTGGCGCATCACACTTCTGTCTGCTGGGGTAATGTGTCAGTAGTGGCCATGGCTGTGATGATGTCACTGCTGCACCACAGTCTGGCTCGCTGGGCTGCTGTCCAGGCACTCAGGGCTCTGTAAAGGATAGCTGGCTCAGGTAAGGTGAACATATTTAGCTCTCTTAAATTTAGGCTTACTTCTTAAACTTCTCTTTGATAAGCTAAAAAGATCAAGCTCCTTACGTCTCTCACTCAGGTCGGTTTTCCAGACCTAGAATCATTTGTGTGGCTCTTTCCTGAACCCTTTTCAATTGTTAAACATCTTTTCTAAAACGTGCACACTAGAATTAGACATGGTATCTGGCAGTGGTCTCACCAGAGGTGATACTATCTCCCTACTCCAACTAGATATTCCCTGGTTTATACATCCAAGGACTGTGTTAGCTCTCTTAGCCACAGCATTGCACTGCGATCTCATGTTCAGTTATTCACCATGACTCTTAAGTCCCTTTCAGAGCCGGTGCTCTCCACAATAAAGTCCCCCATCCTGACCTACATGTACTGGAGATATGGTGACAGAGAGCAAGTGTGAAAATCTGGGACGGGTGGGGGGCCCTGGCAGGAGATTTGTGCCTGGATGCCCACAAGGAGGCAGCTGTGCTTGTCCAGGGACAGAAACATAGGCATCAAGAGAACTTTTACTGCAGTCTTAAGGGCCGAGTGAGTTTAGGCACCTAGAAGATTCAGCTGGAGCTTTGTGGATTGCAGTGGTCCCAAAGGCAGGACTTCAGCACCTAAAACAGAATCAAAGGCGCCTCGCTCCTTTTGTGCACCCAAGCCTTGATGGGTATATCTACACTGCAATTAAACACCTGCAGCTGGCCCATGTTTGCACTCAGGCTCACATGGCTCAGGCTGCAGGGCTGTAAAATTGCAGTGCAGACATTTAGGCTTGGCTGGAGCTCAGGCTCTGGGACCCCAAGATGCGGGATGGTGCCAGAGCCCAGCTCTAGCCTGAGCCTGAACATCTATACCACAATTAAAGAGCCCTGTAGCCTGAGCCTCGCAAGCCTGAGGCAGCTGACATGGGCCAGTTGTGAGTGTTTAATTGTAGTAACGTCATACCCAGAGTCTAAGTCCCACTGGTTTCTAGTGAGTTCTAGGCTCCTAAGTGCCTAGATCACTTCTGAAAATGGAGCTCAATCTCCTAAATCACTTAGTTGCTTTTGAAATTTTAGCCTTTACTTCTTGTAGCAGTGAGTTCAACAAGTTAATTGTATTTCACATGAAATGTATTTTTTATTGTCAGTGTGACATTTGATGCTTTTCAATTTCATCTACTGTCCCCTTGCTTTTGTATTTGGAGATCAAAGCAGCCCCAGTCTTTTCAGGCTCTTTTCCTAAAGAAGTTTTTCCAAGCCAGTAAATCATTTTCTTCTCCTGTCATTGGACCCCTCCCTCTGCTTCTCCTGCAGTCTTTTTGTAATGGAGTGAATAGAGCTGAGAGATGCTTGTTACTCCTGGGAGAATTCTGCACCAAAAAATTAAAAATTCTACACACAATATTTTAAAATTCTGCAAATTTTATTTTTCAACATAAACAATATAATCACGCCAGTTTCAATTATTTTGGTAATTATTTCAAAATACCTGTCAGAAAGTATGTCTGTGACAATACAGACAACAAAAAAGATTTCCCAAGGAGCAGAGAGCTAAAGAAACCCCTATGACAACTTAGTTCCTGTTTTTCTGTTATGCTTTCGTTGGGTGCCTCAGTGTGGATGTGTCACACGTTCCAGCTGGGCACAGCTTGGGAGAAAACTCTGCCCCTCGGTCTTTTAGTTGATTCTCATTTTTTTACTCTGCCCCCATAGGGTTACTATACAGAGGTTCGCAAATAGAGGATACTGCGGGGGGCAGGAGGAGCTGTAGGGGGTACAGTTCGGGAGTGCTGGTGTGTGTGTGTGTATGTACTGGGAGGGATATTTTTGGGAGACTGGAGGGGGTATTTGGGAGACCCCTGGCCCAGGCACCTTCATACCCTCCCCCCAGAGTCCAGCTGTGACATCCCTGACCCAGATGCCCACAACCCCTCCACACAGAGCCCAGTTGTGGGGCTAGACACCTGTATGCCCCCTCTCCCCCGCAGCCCAGGGATCCAGACAGAGAGACAGCCGGATGCTGGATCTCAGGCTTGTATTGAATTTCCTGCACACTGTCTCCTTCCTTCAGGGCCTGCAGGGAACACTCCAGCTCCTTCTCCCCCTGGAAGTGTCCTCTATTTGCAAGCTGGGGAGCCAGGCTCTGCGGGGTCCAGCAGCCCCTAATGGCAGCCAGCTACTCTGGAGCACCAGTTGTGTGTGGAGGAAGTGAAATTCTGCACAGAACATTAATTCTGCGCAAATTCTGCATTGCACAGTGGCGCAGAATTCCCGCAGGAGTAGCTTGTGTACTGTTGGCTATGAAACTCGTGTGCCTTAACCTTATCAGCTAGATGAGGCATTGGCTCAGGGGAACTTGAAACTGAGCACAAGAATCAACATGATGGCATACTGTGGATTTACATAAAGGCATTGATCTGCCAACAGTGACTCCCAAGTGTCTTTCCAGTAAGAAGAACCCAGTAAGGTGTATGATCAGTGAAAATTCTTCCTTCCAGCATGCTTTATGCTGCCTTTGTCAGTACTGATTTTCACCTACACTCATATTGCCCAATCACCCAACACTGTTAGGTTCTTCTGAAGTTCCTAGCTGACTGTTCTAGTCCCTATCGACTGAAATAATATTGCGCTGTCTACTTACTTTGCCAGCTCACTGCTCCCCACTTTTCCAGATCATTAATAAATAATAAACTTTGCTTTGGGGACACCTACTTCCTACTCTGTTTAGTCTCCAGTTTTCCTTGTAAAAGAAAATTTTATGTGAGAAGTTTCTTACAGGAACAATGCATGGCTCAGCTTTAAAATAATCCAGTATAAGGATGTTGCATTTGCATGAAGAGTGGGTGCTAGCATTTTTCCTAGACGCCCTGGCTAAATAACACAGTAATTTCCAGAGCTAGTTATTTATGGTTCTAAAAACTGTTTTCTTAGACATCGCATAATCCAGCCATCTGCATGTTCAGAAATATTGTCCCCTCCCTTTCTATGGCTTTAGTCGGGAATCCTTGCAGGAGCTGAGTCATTTGGATAGTGACAAATGCATATCTTCGGTAGTTTCCCTGAAATCTCTCAAATTAAGCTGTGATAGAAGTGATAAAGCCACGTTAATGGGTAATTTCCAGGGGACCCTAAATACCTTTGTCTTGACAGTTTCTAAACAGATAAACATTTAGTACAGAATCTGCTGTTAAAATAACAGCATAATGACCTAGCACACAAGCAGCTGAGAGATTGATATCCCGTCTGTGTTAGAGTATTGCAGAGGTCTTGGGACCATTCAGAGTGGTGTTTATACCAGGAGAATCCATACTTACAGCCAAATAAGGTGCAGATACTTGCACTCTGAGACATACAGCAAGCCCCACAAACAGCTGTGTCCTGCAGCACTACAGTTCTTGGTATGCAGTGCTTCATTTTGATCTGATCATCTGTCAGAATCTGAGAAATCCCCAACCTTCAGTCTGAGCTGTCTTCAGCCATGTGCTAAATGTCTCTGAGAGGGCAGAGGAGGGAGTATCCCAGGGAGGCAGACAGCTTGCATCTCACACCCATCTGCTCCTGTTTTTACAAGGAAAGAAGGGTTAAAATGCTCCATTCACTTACAGATCTGCTCCTGCTTTTAAATGAGTACATTTTAGATCTTTATGGTGACTTCCCTTGCATTTACCGTCCGTCAATTTACAGTGGCTGATGGGTTAGGAAGAGAGGTGAGTTTTTTGTGCTATATAAAAAGATTGTTGAATTTACAGTGTGTGCAGTGTAATGTTCCCTGACTCTGTAACCACTAAGAATCAGAAGAACTCACGTTTTGAGGACTGCATTTTCCAATAATATATCTTAATTGCATAGTTATGTGCAACAAACCAACACTTTGTAGAGAGGTGTCTGTAACTTTACAGCTCAGGTACACATACAGATGCATATGTTTATATAGGCACTTGGTCCTGGGAGGAAATGGGGGTTGAAGAGGGAGCAACAGCTCTGCTAAATTTGAGGACAGAATGCTAGTTCCTCTTCTGCTTAAATGGAGTCTGTCAAATGGCAACAAGGTCTCGTTTCAGAAGATATTCCCATGTTTGATGTATCCAAACCCTGCTTCTTTACAGTGTCCATTGGATGACCTCTGCCTCAGCCTTTTCATTTCTTCACTCGCACTTGGCATTGGAAGGATCTCTGTGAAGTCATCAGTGTTGTCTTCAGCTCTTTTTCTGGGTCCCTGGAGTGTAACTGCATTGAATCTTACTTCATTGGGAGTCTATATGGGAATTTCCCAGAATCTTTTATCATCCTTATTTTGGCCATTTGACAGCAGTCTTCCATCCAGTTTTCCCTGTAACTGTACCACAGATATCTAGGTCCAAGTCACTCACTCATTAGAGTAACGTGTGATCTCTTTCTTTCCAGGAGGCTCCTTTTTGGTGTAAGTCTCTTCCATGGCTGTTTGCTTCTCTGTCCTGTAGGGAGGAGAGTGTCTATGACTTTATCACTGTTTCTCTTCTGCTCTTCTTTAATGCCACATTCTTCCATCTTCTAGCTGTTGATTGCGGTTTCAGTTTTCCGTGTCTTTCTGAATCTTTTGGGCTAATGTTCCTGATCAGTTGAAAAAGCCTTCTTGATAAAGTTTTTATGCCTTTTTATCTTTCAGAGACTTTTACTTCTGATCAGGCCTCTCCATGTTTTCTTCCAGAGCAGGGAGCAACTTGAGTTGATATTCTTCATGCACCTGATTTATAAGCAGAAGGATTGTGTATACTCTAAATCAGTCTACCTTGGGTGCTCCAATAGCCATTGTTTTAAAGAGTGTTTGCTTCTCACATGGGAATGTCTTCTCACGTATTGGAGCATGTGAGTGTCGAGATGCTCTGCTCTGCCAAGGACTCATCTCTGTGCAGAGGCCTGTTAATTAGTTATTGAGGTTTTTGGATGATCTCTGTTAATCAATTCCTTCTTCCCGTAATCGTTGTGTTCCAATATGCACCTTACTCCCACTCAGCTCCAGACTCCCTCTTCTTGTTTTCTCTTGCTTTGTCACACACTCTCCATCTCTCAGCTTCAGAATTCAGAGGTATAAAATGATTCAGTAAAAGAACTTACTTTTCTCATGACAGTTTCTGAAAGAAGAGACTGTTTTGTGTTTGTTTTTCTCCATTTTTTGGAAAAGGAATGAAGAATGATATTAGAAATTTTTGCCTTTCAGTTTAATTTCTTTCCCCAGTAAAATAATGGAACAAATATTAACAGACAAAAATCATTAAATGCACAGATAATAATGGAGCCATGAGCCGTAAGCAGCATGATTTTATGAAGAACTAATCTGGACAAACGTGATTGCCTCTTGACTGAATTACAAAAAAATGGATGATGGACTGGTGGGCAAACCACCAGAGTTAGATATTAGTAAAGCCTTTCACATGGTGCCTTGTGGACACTTAATTGAAAAATTCATTCAAATTGATTTAGATTGAAACAGTGTCATGTCATTGAAAGCTGTCTGGCAAATCATAAGCAAATAAATAGCAAAGTATTGAGGCTGGGAGAGTGTTCAGTAAGGCATTATGGTTAGTCCAATCTCATTTAATATATATAGCCACTATTATCTAGAAATGGAAGTTAAAACGTTAATGAACTTTGGCAGGAGTTAGTGAATTAGGTAGTGCTATGAACACTAGTTAGGACAGAAGAATAATACAAAGGCCCTAAGAGAGGCTACCAACATTGGAAATGCAGCTATCACATCTCAAACACAGAGCTGCTAGATATTGGGCTAAGCACCAGCAGTGCAAATTGCTATTTCCCCCTCTGTGCTCAAGGTTTGAACCAGTGTAGCTATGTTGCAGCTGCAGCTGGACTCTGGAAAATGGCCTATGCAGCTGCAGCACGTCAAGGTGACGGAAGGATCTGGAAGTGGCAATGGCTGAGACACACCCACACGTGACAATGGGCTGCAAATGAGAAATGAGTTAGTCATGGGATAAGGCAGCAAAAAATGTTTTCGAGCTACACAGGTGTCATATCATGGGCCAGGGTGATGGTCTCTTCACCCCGTATTAGAGGAACTCACACTGTGGTCCATGGGGCACTTGCCAGTGGCCTGTGGAGATCTGGCTGGTCACATGGTGCTGGCTTCTTCCCTTTTATGATTTCATAGCAATTAAAGCCGAAGGGGCCATTAGAGTGTCTATTCCGACCTCCTGTTTATCACAAGCCTTTACATTTCACCAAGATGGTTGGTTGGTAGTCCAGCGCTGACGTTGATGACAATATTGTCGCAGTTCTCATCTATGGCTACGCATATGACTTGAAGTCTGAATCCTGATGCACAGAATCAGCTGCACTGAGGACATGGGAAGTCTGTATTTATGTTGCTTGATGATGCAGGTCTGTGGCGCCTTTCACATGCAGCCTGGAGATGAATTTGTCAATCCTGCTCAAACCTGTTATATGCTGATCATGTCAGAGATCAGTGTGTCCTATTCTGAGCCATTTGCTCAAGTTCTTTAGGATTGATGACAGGTTACTGGAGACTGCTCTTCAGATTATCTTTGAAGCGCCTATATGGACAACCCTTCCTTCTTTTGCCCTGACTCAGCTCCCAACACAAGATCTGTTATGGGAGACAATGGTCTTCTATTCTGATGACATGTCCAGTCCACCTAAGTTGTGCTCTCAGTAACATTTCCTCACCACTGGTTGTGTTTGCTCTTTCAAGGACCTTAATATTGGTCATTCTGTCCTGCCAGCGAATGCTCATTATTGAGCTTAATGTGACATCTATAAAGAGTCCACATCTCAGATCCACACAGGAGAGGTGTTAGAAGCACTGCACTATAGATCTTCGATTTGGTGGAGAGACTAATGTTGTGTTGGTTAAGGACTTTTGTTCAGAGTTGGCCCGGGGCCTGGCTGGCTTTACTAATTCTGGAGGAAATTTCCTTATCAAGGAAACCAGCACTTGAGATAGTGCTGCCCAAAAACTTGAACTGATCCACATTTTTCAGCTGTGTGCCTTGGATGAAGATGGCTGGCGCTAATACATGGGAATGAGGTGCTGGTTGGAAGAAGACCTCTGTCTTCCTGAGACTGATGGTGAGGCCAAATAGCTGGGATGCTTCAGAAAAATCTATCAACAATGACCTGAAGGTCATCATGTCTATGAGCCATCAAGGCGCAGTCATCTGCAAAAAGTACCTCGGCGAGAAGTCTCTCCAGCATCTTTGAAGTCTTGTGGCATTTCTTCTTCCTCCCAGATGCTATTTAAGATGTCATGAAATACCTGGATGGCCTTGGGGCCTGATACTTTGTACAGTTCTGCTGGAATATCATCCTTTCCAGCAGCTTTGCCAGAGTTCAGTTGTTTGATTGCTTTCATAACTTCCTCAACTGATGGAAAGAGAATAGAGATCCTCTTTGATGAGTTTCTCAGGTGAATGATCAAGGACATGCAAATCAACTGTGGATGGTCTATTGAGTAGACTATTGAAGTGTTCAGCCCTTCTCTGTACCTTTCCCTCCCTGTCTTTGATGAGAGTTGTGCCATCTGCTGACTTCAAGGGGGCTGTGCCAGATGTAGATGATCAGTAGACTGCTTTGAGAGAGTAAAAGAACATCTTTGCATTGTTTGGATCTGCATAATGCTGAACTTCGGCAACTTTCCTCTCCCACCACTCATCCTGCATTCTCCTCAGTTAAGACTGAGCCTTGCTGTGTAGGTCCTTAAACCTGTCTTTCTTAGATGGAAATTTATATGGTGAGATATGCCTATAGGATCCCAGCAGATGAACCATGTTCCATGCTGCAGAGGAAGGCAAAACACTCCCAAGGTCACAGCCAATCTGACTGGGGGAAAATTATTTCCTGACCCCAAATCTGCTGGTCAGTATGATCCTGAATATGTGAACAAGACCCACCAGCCAGGCATGTAAAAATGAAGATTCTTCTTCAAGTGTTGGTCTCTATGTGTATTCCACACATGAATATGCATGCGCACTATATGCCAGAGTCCAGAGATTTCTAGCAAATAGTATCCACTGGTCTGCAAATGCGCAGTTTATTCTCTTCATGCTCTGAACTGAGGATATAAAGGTTGGTGTGGACCAACGCCTCTCCAGTTCCTTCTTACCAATGCACAGCCTTGTGTGTCCATAGCTCCCTCAACTTAAACCATAAAAATATATTTTAAACGGTTCTTAGTATTGAGAGTTTTTTAGTGTGTAGCATAGTTAGTATAGCTGAGTTAGTTTTTCACTGCCTTGGGGAGTTTTTTCCCCACAGACAAGTACTATCCTCAGAATCCCAGGGTTGAAGAACTGCATACCCTGTCTCCGCTTCTTTTCAGTGAGCGACAAACACCAGTGCTACCTTTACTGCCTTGGTGAGGCTCATTTCTTACTAATTGCAGTGTCTGTCGCTCCTTCCCTCCTTGAACCCATGAGGATTGAGAGCTCTGCTAAGAGAACATCTCATGGAGAAGGCCATGAGACCCCACTCAGAGCTGGGCCAGAGAGACCATCATGTACACCAAGCTAAGCCCTCTGAGCACAAGCTTAGGAGCTGAGTCTACAACTCTAAGCCTAACAAATCCCTTCTCAGGGCTTCTTATGAGGGTAAGGGACACACTCACAAGCACAAGGACAGATCCTCTCCAAATTCTGCTCCCAGAAGAAAGGATCCCTCCCTGACTCTGTCCATGTCAGGTGAGTCCTTGCACTAAGAACTTAAGACATACTTAAACTTCCTTATAGAATCATAGAAGATTAGGCTTGGAAGAGACCTCAGGAGGTCATCTAGTCCAATCCCCTGCTCAAAGCAGGACCAACCCCAACTTAATCATTCCAGCCAGGGCTTTGTCAAGTCAGGCCTTAAAAACCTCTAAGAATGAAGATTCCACCACTTCCCTAGGTAACCCATTCCAGTACTTCACCACCCTCCTAGTGAAATAGTGTTTCCTAATATCCAACCTAAACCTCCCCCACTGCAACTTGAGACCATTGCTTCTTCTGTCATCTGCCACCATTGAGAACAACCTATCTTCATCCTCTTTCGAACCTCCCTTCAGGGAGTTGAAGGCTGCTATCAAATCCCCCTCACTCTTCTCTTCTGCAGACTTAATAAGCCCAGTTCCCTCAGCCTCTCCTCATAAGTCATGTGCCCCAGCCCCCTAATAATTTTCATTGCTCTCCGCTGGACTCTCTCCAATTTGTCCACATCTTTTCTATAGTGGGGAGCCCAAAACTGGATGCAGTACTCCAGATTTGGCCTCACCATTGCCGAATAGAGGGAAATAATCACTTCCCTTGATCTGCTGGCAGCACTCCTACTAATTCAGCCCAATATGTCTTTAGCCTTCTTGACAAGAAGGGCACACTGTTGACTCATATCCAGCTTCTCATCCACCGTAATCCCCAGGTCCTTTTTTGCAGAACTACTGCTTAGCCAGTCGGTCCCTAGCCTGTAGCAGTGCATGGGTTTCTTCCATTCTAAGTGCAGGACTCTGCACTTGTCCTTGTTGAACCTTATCAGATTTTTTTGGGCCCAATCCTCCAATTTGTCTAGATCACTCTGGACCCTATCCCTACCCTCCAGCATATCTACCTCTCCCCCCAGCTTAGTGTCATGCGCAAACTTGCTGAGGTTGCAGTCCATCCCATCATCCAAATCATTAATGAAGGTGTTGAACAAAACCAGCCCCAGGACCGATCCCTGGGGCACTTCGCTTGATACCAGCTACCAGCTAGACATCAAGTCATTGATCCTACCCGATGAGCCCAACAATCTTGCCAGCTTTCTAGCCACCTAATAGTCCATTCATCCAGTCCATGCTTTTTTTAACTTGCTGGCAAGAATACTATGGGAGACTTGCTAAAGTCAATGTATATCACATCTTTCCCCATATCCACAGAGCCAGTTATCTCATCATAGAAGGCAATCAGGTTGGTCAGGCATGACTTGCCTTTGGTGAATCCATGTTGACTGTTCCTGATTACCTTCCTCTCCTCCATGTGCTTCAAAATGGATTCCTTGAGGCTGTGCTCCATGATTTTTCCAGGAACTGAGGTGATGCTGTAGTTCCCCAGATTCTTCTTCTTCTTCCCTTTTTTAAAGATGAGCACTATATTTGCCTTTTTTCAATCGTCCAGGACTTTCCCCGATTGCCACTTTTTTTCAAAGATAATGGCCAGTGGCTCTGCAATCACATCACCAACTCACTCAGCACCCTCAGATGCATTGCATCCAGTCCCATGGAATTGTGCATGTCTAGCTTTTCTAAATAGTCCTTAACCTGTTCTTTCACCACTGAGGGCCGCTCACCTCCTCCCCATACTATGCTGCCCAGTACAGCAGTCTGGGAGCTGACTTTGTCTGTGAAGACCCAGGCAAAAAAGCATTGAGTCCTTCAGCTTTTTCCACATCATCTGTCACTAGGTTGCTTCCTCCATTCAGTAAGGGTCCAACACTTTCCCTGATCACCTTCTTGTTGCTAAGATACCTGTAGAAACCCTTCTTGTTGCCCTTCCCATCCCTTGCTAGCTGCAACTCCAATTGTGCTTTGGCCTTCCTGATTACACCCCTGTTTGCTCGAGCAATATTTTTATACTCCTCCCTAGTTATCTGTCCAAGTTTCCACTTCTTGTAAGCTTTCTTTTTGTGTTTAAGCTCACGGAAGTTTTCTCTGTTAAACCAACTTGGTCACCTGCCATATTTGCTATTCTTCCTGCACATTGGGATGGTTTGTTCCTGCGTCCTGAATAAGGCTTCTTTAAAATATTCTTCAACATGAGTGTATACGGCAAAGGAGAAGGATCCATGAGTACCGACCTTGGTTCCAACTCATAAACCTAAGGATTGGTCCTCACCGGCACAGTCTACGAGCGCCAGGGTACGAGCTCCAGTCTACAAGCTCTAGGCTAATCTCCACATAGTCTATGAGCTCCATACTAGACTGCACTGTCCATTGTAACCTGGGAAGTGTCAGATCTTCCAGTCCCATTCACCAGTACACCACACACTCCAGAACAGTCCAAGACGTACAACTCCCTGGAGGAGATCTTCACCTCCCCTATACTCAAACTCCTCTCCAATCCAACCCTATTAAGGGACACTGAAACACTAGAAGAAGAATCTACTGGAAGAATACAGGGTTGTTCCCTTATTCCCTCCATAAGTAACTGGCAGCTCTGTTAGTTAGGGAACCTTCTCTCAGATGAATAGGAGGTCCCAGATAAACCATCACCTCCATATAGAGAGGCTAGTCTAGACAGAAGCTCTGGGTTCCATTCTCCATCCACCAATGGTACCTAGTGCCCTGGGATCTGACCCTGCATACTGGCATTATTGGGTCCCCTGGGATTCTTACACCAGACCCTCCAGATCCCTGTATTAACCCTATTTACCCTCTCCGGCCGGCACCAACCAGCTCTGTCAGAGCACGTAGAAGAAGAACCTGTGCTGGATACAGCAGTCCTGATAGCTGTCTCATTCTTCTCTCCAGATGAGGCGGTTACTCCATCTTCACTATCTCTGCCTGATAATCACAGGCAATGTCAAGAGCGCCTCCACAGAGTAGCATCTGAAATTCAGATACAGTGTGAGGGGATCTAAGAGAGACAGCATAGGCTTCTGGGCATCTTGCAACCATTGGGTCCCAGTCAGGTGGCCCTTCCAGTTAAGAAGGCCATTATAGACCAGCCAGGGAGATTGGCATACTCCTGTTTTCTGCGCCTCAATCCCAACAAGGGCTGATAAATGTTACTTTGTTCCAGCCAAGGGAGTAGAGTTCCTGTTTTCACACCCACCACTCAACTCCCCACAGGTAAAGACAGCTCCTGAGAGATTCAGGCTGCAAGATCCCTTCAGACAAGGGAACCAAATGCCTTGACCTCGTAGGAAGAAATGTTTTTTCTTCATCAAGTCTCCAGTTTAGAATTGCTAACTACAAGGCCCTGTTAGCAGACTATGATTTCATCAGCTATGCCAAATGTTGAAACTTCAAAGACAAAACTTGCTCAGCAGGACTGTGCTTGATTCATGGATGATGGCAAACTAGTAGTAAAAACCTCTCTTCAGGCTGCAGTCTCACAAGGAGGCCTTCCTCAGCAGGGAGACTCTTCTTCAGTGAGGAGCTGTAGCACATGTGCCACCTCAACATTAAGGAAAAGGGCTTTGCTCCCCATATTTCTTTGTTCCCAAGAAAAATGGAGAATGGAGACTAATTCTTGACCTATGCCAAATGAACGTCTTTATTTAAAAATCAAAATTCTGCATGGTCACTCTAGTATCAATAATCCCCTCTGGAAAAGGGCACATGGTTTGTAGCTCTCAATATTTGTCTCCCAGATGAAAAAGAAATTTCCTCTCTACTGCTCCAGAGCAGCCCTTCTGCTATCTTGGAAAGGCCATCTGAGGGTATTGACTTTTCTCCAATCCCACTGATACAAGTTCTACAAAAGATTTGCCACAACAAATTCTCATTCTTATCGTGCCCAACTCGCCCAGACAATTTTGATTTTCAGATCTGCTGCAGATGTCATCCTGAAGCAGTGAGAGATAAAAAAGCACCTTTTAAAATGTGGAAGTCAAATCCTAGTGAGGTAAATAGAAAGGAGCATAAACACTGTCAAATTAAGTGTAAAAATGTAATAAGAAAAGTCAAAAAGGAGTTTGAAGAACAGCTAGTCAAAAACTCAAAAGGTAATAACAAAATGTTTTTTAAGTACATCAGAAACAGGAAGCCTACTAAACAATCAGTGGGGCCCCTGGACGATCGAGGTACAAAAGGAGCACTTAAAGACGATAAAGCCATTGCAGAGAAACTAAATGAATTCTTTGCTTCAGTCTTGACGGTTGAGGATTTTAGGGAGATTCCCAAACCTGAGCCATCCTTTGTATGTGACAAATCTGAGGAATTGCCACAGATTGAAGTGTCATTAGAGGAGGTCTTGGAATTAATTGGTAAACGTAACAGTAACAAGTCACCGAGACCAGATGGCACTCACCCAAGAGTTCTGAAAGAACTCAAATGTGAAATTGCGAAACTATTAACTATGGTTTATAATCTGTCCTTTAAATCAGCTTCTGTACTCAATGACTGAAAGATAGCTAATGTAACACCAATATTTAAAAAGGGCTCTAGAGGTGATCCTGGCAATTACAGACCCAGTAAGTCTAACATCAGTACCGGGCAAATTAGTTGAAACAATACTTAAGAATAAAATTGTCATACACATAGAAGAACAAAAATTGTTGAGCAAAAGTCAGCATGGTTTCTGTAAAGAGAAATCATATCTTACTAATCTATTAGAGTTCTTTAAAAGGATCAGCAAACATGTGGACAAGGGGGATCCAGTGGACATAGTGTACTTAGATTTCCAGAAAGCCTTTGACAAGGTCCCTCACCAAAGGCTCTTACGCAAATTAAGTTGTCATGGGATAAGAGGGAAGATTCTTTCATGGATGGAGAACTGGTTAAAAAACAGGGAACAAAGGGTAAGAATAAATAGGAAAATTTGAGGGGTAACTAGTGGTGTTCCCCAAGGGTCAGTCCTAGGACCAATCCTATTCAACTTATCCATAAATGATCTGGAGAAAGGGGTAAACAGTGAGGTGGCAAAGTTTGCAGACAATACTAAACTGCTCAAGATAGTTAAGACCAAAGCAGACTGTGAAGAACTTCAAAAAGATCTCACAAAACTAAGTGATTGGGCAACAGCATGGCAAATGAAATTTAATGTGGATAAATGTAATATAATGCAAATTGGAAAAAATAACCCCAACTATACATACAATATGATGGGGGCTAATTTAGCTACAGCTAATAAAGAAAGAGATCTTGGAGTCGTTGTGGATAGACGTCCACGCAGTGTGCAGTGGCAGTCAAAAAAGTAAACAGGATGTTAGGAATCATTAAAAAAAGGGATAGAGAATAAGACGAAGAATATCTTATTGCCCTGTGCAGCAGTGCGAGGCTCACCCGCGTGGCGCCTCCTGCTGGTTGTCCAGGGAATTAGCTCTTCCAGCTGAGAGCCTCCTGGACCCCCAGTGCCCTTTTACGCTGGGGTTCTGCCCCCAGCAGTAACCCACAATCTGAGTCTCCCCACCCAGTGGAACCCCCAACCCTCATTCCCCACCTTGAATCAGTGGCTACTGCCAGTATCAATTTAGCCCCAGTTCACTGGGGCACACGGCAGTTTGTAAACCACTCATCATCAGTAAGGGGGGTTGGACCAGCTGCCTCTGCCTGTTCCTGGCTGCCCCTCTACAGCCCTAGTACCCTTTTGTGGGCCCTTAATTCGGCCTGCAGCCTGGTGCTTTGCTAGGCTGGAGCTCCCCCTGCCCTTCCCCAGCACTGCTCCACCCTAGGTACCCGCCTCAGCTTCCCAGGCAGTCAGGTCCTTCTCTTTCAATTAAGCTAGAGAGAGTGTTTGTTTCTGACCCACAGGCCTATTATAAGGGCAAGCTGGGCCCTGATTAAGCTGACCACAGCTGTGGCTGCTTACCCAATCAGCCTAGCTTTCCCTGCTGCAGCCCTCTCCAAGGCTGCTTTATTTCCTTCAGGCAGGAGCGGGGTGACCACCCCGCTACATCCTGATATAAATCCATGGTACGCTCACATCTTAAATACTGCATACAGATGTGGTCTCCTCATCTCAAAAAAGATATACTGGCATTAGAAAAGGTTCAGTGAAAGGCAACTAAAATGGTTAGGGGGTTGGAACTGATCCCATATGAGGAGAGATTAAAGAGGCTAGGACTTTTCAGCGTGGAAAAGAGGAGACTACAAGGGGATATGATAGAGGTATATAAAATCATGAGTGGTGTGGAGAAAGTGAATAAGGAAAAGTTATTTACTTGTTCCCATAATATAAGAGGTAGGGGCCACCAAATGAAATTAATGGGCAGCAGGTTTAAAACAAATAAAAGGAAATTCTTCACACAGCACACAGTCAACGTGTGGAACTCCTTGCCTGAGGAGGTTGTGAAGGCTGGGACTATAACAGGGTTTAAAAGAGGACTAGATACATTCATGGAGGTTAAGTCCATTAATGGCTATTAGCCAGGATGGGTAAGGAATGGCATGCCTAGCCTATGTTTGTTGGGGTGGAACTGCATGGCAGGAGAGAGATCATTTGATCATAACCTGTTAGGTTCACTCCCTCTGGGGCACCTGGCATTGGCCACTGTTGTCAGACAGGATACTGGGCTAGACGGAGCTTTGGTCTGACCCAGTATGGCCATTGTTATCATAGAATATCAGGGTTGGAAGGGATCTCAGGAGGTCATCTGGTCCAGCCCCCTGCTCAAAGCAGGACCAAACCCCAGACAGATTTTTGCCCCAGATCCCTAAATGGCCCCCTCAAGGATTGAGCTCACAATCCTGGATTTAGCAGGCCAATGCTCAAACCACTGAGCTATCCCTCCCCCATATGTTCTTATGTCTTCCCATCAGCATCTGACCATTTCTGGATCTATTGACTCAGGAGAATGGCATGACCAGACACCCCAATGCAGGCCCTCTTCATTTTACAGCCTGGTAATTGGATGAGGTGTCAGATCTAAAGCATTTGTATGTGGTGGATATTCAATCTATTCTCAATCAAACAGAAAGATTTCCACCAGAAAATTCTGTCTGACTAAATGGAAACATTTCTCCATCTGAATACAACAGAATCAGTTATCTCCACAACCTGCAGGAGTTCCTGGTGTTTTAGACTACCTCTACTCACTCTCAAGACATTGGATCTTTCCATTAGCTTGCTACAGGTCCATTTTGAACTAATCAATTCCTTTCATCACACAGTTGAGGGTTATACTGTTTTTACTCTTCCAACAAGAACCAAATTCCTAGAGGGGCTCATTAGAATTTCCCCTTCGATGGAGAAACCAACACCACAAGGGATCTTAATCTTGTTCTTTTAGTACTTACCAGACATCCCTTTGAACGGCTAGCCACCTGCTCCATGTCCTACCTCTCCATGAAGATTGCCTTCCTAGTCACCATCACATCAACCAGAAGGATGAGCGATCTGGGGGCTCTCATGGCAGATTTGCCTTATACTACGTTTCATAAGGAGATTTCCCTTCATCTCCAACTGAAATTCATTCCTGAGGTAATTTCTGAGTTTTACATGGATCAACCTATTCATTTACCAGTATTCTTTCCAAAACTTCATGCTTTTGATGACAAGAGAAAATGTCACATTCTCAATATCTGATGGACTTTGAAATTCTATCTGTAAAGAACTAAACCAATTAGGAAGATGCCTAGACTATGTCACTTTAGCAGAACAATCCAAAGAACAAGCCTTATCTCTTCGGAGACTCTCTAAGTGATCTCTAGCTGCATCATTCTTTGTTACCAACTGGCGCATATTCCTCTCCACAATGGCAAGAGCCCACTTCAGTGGAGCACAAGTAACTTCTGCAGCATGACTTTGAGATGTACCTTCGCTGGACATATGTAGGGTAGCTACATGAAGCTCTGCTCATACTTTGATGAAACTTTACACTGTATTCCAGATCTCTTTATAGCTGCAACTATGGGGACAGGAGTATTACAAATATCTGTACTATCTGCATCCTCGCACCCCTTTCTGTTTCACTATTGCTTACCAGTCACCCACATGTAGAATACATATAGGGACCACGCATCTTGAAGAACCTCCATTTCTTCTTCAAGAGCTGGTCCCTATCTGTATTCTACTACCCACTCTCTTCTGCTGTGGACCATGATTGCATTTGCAGTAAGAGAAGGAACTGGAGAAATGGCAGTCTGCACTGCCCCATATACCCTCGGGTTGGAGCACAAGGAGAACAACTTTGCATGCGCAGACCAATGGATGCTACTTACTATAAATCTCCATTCTCAGGCACATGTGCGCGTATGTACCCACATATGAATACACAGGGACTACACATCTTGAAGTATTTCCAGTGACAGGTAAGTAACCTCCATTTTTCTTTGCCACCTCACAGCACTGGTTCAGCCTGTCTGGCATCCTGTCTCCGTTTGTGGCCAATGCCTGATGCTTCTGAGAAAGGCATAGTGAGAGCACTGTAGGCAATGCTGTTCTCTCCACAGTCTATGAAGGAAGGGGATGAGTAGGAGGACTCATCGATATACAGATTCCAAGGCCAGAAGGCACCACCATGACTACACAGGCCATAGTATTTCTTCTAGAAGCTGGATTAAAGCATATCCTTTTTAATTTCAAGGTTGAATTTGTTGAAATTCTAGCAGTTTGATATTGTTATGCCTTGGTCGTCAAGACTGAAAAGCCCCGTTCTCAGATCTTTTTTCCATATGTCATTACCTATACACAGTGATCAAGTCACCTTTCAGTTTTCTCTTTGATATGCTGAATAAGTAGAGCTTTTTCTTAAGCCTCACATTGTAAGACTTACGTGTTTTCCAGCTCCTCGGTCTTTTTTGTGGCCATCCTTTGAATTCTCTGCAGTATTTCCATAACCTTTTTGAAGTGCAAACAGCAGAACTAAGCACAGTATTCTTGCAGTGGACTTTCCAATGCTGTGTACACAGTGAAGATTACTTCCCTATTTCTACTTAATATTCCAAGGATTGCGTTAGCCCTGTTTGACACAGTATTGCACTTAGAGCTAATGTTGAGGCAATTATCTGATTTCTGAGGCATGCTTTCCAAGACCGAATCAACCATCTTGTAGGAGCCAGCAAACAGAGCTGTAAACAGGGGAGTTTCAGTGGGAGTTCTGTTGGAGGAGCAGGTTTTTGTAGTTTGTGGATTGTATTGTGTAGTGTGTGTGTGTGTGTGTGTGTGTGGAGGCTGCTAGGGGCAGTGTGCTGGGAAAGCAGTGGAGCCCTGATTAGGGGACGGGGCTTACCTGATTAGGGGTCCTGTATAAGGAGCCAGCCAGTCAGGCAGCAGCACAAATAGCTGCAGCAGCACAGGAGCCAGCAACCAGAGCTGTAAACGGGAGTTTCAGTGGGAGTTTCCAGGGGGAGGTTGCAGGGGAGACTAAGACAGAGGAACCAACAAGCAAGTTAAGAGATAGATAGGGTGGTGGTCTGGTGCCTGCCGGGGGGCTTGTGTTGTGTTGACTACCAGGCGGCAGGTGGGAAGGCCATGACTGATACAGAGGCAGCAGTGAAAGACACAATGAGGATGACTGGATGTGGAAGCTGCGGCATGTACGTGATCCTGGAGGGGGCGCCTGAAAAGAGCTTTGTCTGCATGAAGTGCCGCCTGATAGAGCTGATGGAAGAGAAGATCCGAACACTGGAGATGCAGGTGCAAACTCTGGTTGAGTTCAGAAGGGGGTTTGAGCAGATGATGGAGCACAGACACGAAGGGGCTGAAGGGATAAGCTCAGACGTGCAGATGGAAGCAGGACCAAAGAATTCAGAGGAGAGACTGCTGGGGGAGGAAAGTGGACGGTGGAAGCATGTGACTAAGAGAACCAGGCAGAGGAAAAGATGGACCAGTGAAGGAGAAATAGAACTCAGGAACAGGTTTGCAGAGTTGGAAAATGAAGAAGGGGCACAGCAGGTGGTCGCTGAAGGAGAGAGGGCAAGGAAAAAGAGAAGAGCTGATAGTCCTGCAAGAGGAGGGGAGGAGTCAGTGGAGGCAACACTAAATATGAGCCCCAGGAGGATTGCAAGGGGGAATAGGAATCGAGAGGACTTGCAGCCGGTGGGTGCGGGAGATAGACCGGAGAAGCGCACTGTCACCAGGAAAAGGCAGGTCTACGTGATTGGAGACTCCTTACTGAGAAGAATAGACAGGCCTGTAACTAGAGCTGATCGGGAGAACAGAAGGTTGTGCTGTATGCCGGGTGCTAAGATACAGGATGTGGACCTGAGGCTGAAAAGGATACTAGCGGGAGCAGGGAAGAATCTGTTGATTGTCCTTCATGTGGGAATGAATGATATGGCTAGATACTCTCTGGAATGTGTCAAGGGAGACTATTCCAGACTGGGGAAGACGCTTAAGGAAATCAAGGCTCAGGTGATCTTCAATGGGATTCTGCCGGTTCCTAGAGAAAGGCGACAAAGGTGTGACAAGATTATGGCGATCAACAGATGGCTCAGGCAGTGGTGCGATAAGGAGGGCTTTGGGATGTACGGCCATTGGGAAGCATTTACGGACAGAAGACTGTTCTCTTGGGATGGACTTCACCTGAGCAAGGAGGGAAATAGACTTCTGGGATGGAGGCTCGCCGACCTGATTAAGAGAGCTTTAAACTAGAAATTTGGGGGAGATGGTTGGGAGATGTTCGGGAGATCTCCACACCGGAATTTAACCTTGAGTCGGAAGTAAACAAAGTAAGAGGGGATACAGCCATGGACAGAAGAATTGGCATAAGGAGAAAGGGTAGTGTAGATAACAGACTAACAGGTGATGTTGGTGGTAGAATGTCCGTGCCTAACAGGGTACAGAATGTGAGTGAAGCCAAACGGCAAAAATTAAGATGTCGGTACACTAATGCGAGGAGCCTAGGGAACAAAATGGAGGAACTAGAGCTACTGGTGCAGGAAGTGAAACCAGATATTATAGGGATAACAGAAACGTGGTGGAATAGTAGTCATGACTGGAGTACAGGTATTGAAGGCTATGTGCTGTTTAGGAAAGATAGAAATAAAGGCAAAGGTGGTGGAGTAGCATTGTACATCAATGAGGAGGTTAACTGTAAAGAAATAAGAAGTGATGGAATGGACAAGACAGAGTCTGTCTGGGCAAAAATCACACTGGGAAAGAAAGCTACTAGAGCCTCCCCTGAGATAGCGCTTGGGGTGTGCTACAGACCGCCGGGATCTGATTTGGATATGGATAGAGACCTCTTTAATGTTTTTAAGGAAGTAAACACTAATGGGAAATGTGTGATCATGGGAGACTTTAACTTCCCAGATGTAGACTGGAGGACAAGTGCTAGTGACAATAATAGGGCTCAGATTTTTCTAGATGTGATAGCTGATGGATTCCTTCACCAAGTAGTTGAAGAACCGACAAGAGGGGATGCCATTTTAGATTTGGTTTTGGTGAGCAGTGAGGACCTCATAGAAGAAATGGTTGTAGGGGACAACCTTGGTTTGAGTGATCATGAGCTAATTCAGTTCAAACTAGATGGAAGGATAAACAAAAATAGATCTGGGACTAGGGTTTTTGATTTCAAAAGGGCTAACTTTAAAGAATTAAGGAAATTAGTTAGGGAAGTGGATTAGACTGAAGAACTTGTGGATCTAAATGCGGAAGAGGCCTGGAATTACTTTAAGTCGCAGCTGCAGAAACTATCGGAAGCCTGCATCCCAAGAAAGGGGAAAAAAACCATAGGCAGGAGTTGTAGACCAAGCTGGATGAGCAAGCATCTCAGAGAGGTGATTAAGAAAAAGCAGAAAGCCTACAAGGAGTGGAAGAAGGGTGGGATTAGCAAGGAAAGCTATCTTAGTGAGGTCAGAACATGTACGGATAAAGTGAGAAAGGCTAAAAGCCAAGTAGAGTTGAACCTTGCAAAGGGAATTAAAACCAATAGAAAAAGGTTCTATAGCCATATAAATAAGAAGAAAACAAAGAAAGAAGAAGTGGGACCGCTACACACTGAGGATGGAAAGGAGGTTAAGGATAACCTAGGCATGGCCCAATATCTAAATAAGTACTTTGCCTCAGTCTTTAATAAGGCTTAGGGGTAATGGAAGGATGACAAACGGGAATGAGGATATGGAGGTGGATATTACCACATCTGAGGTAGAAGCCATACTTGAACAGCTTAATGGGACAAAATCGGAGGGCCCGGACAATCTTCATCCAAGAATATTAAAGGAACTGGCCCATGAAATTGCAAGCCCGTTAGCGAGAATTTTTAATGAATCGGTAAACTCAGGGGTTGTACCGTATGACTGGAGAATTGCTAACATAGTTCCTATCTTTAAGAAAGGGAGAAAGAGTGATCCGAGTAACTATAGGCCTGTTAGTTTGACATCTGTAGTATGTAAGGTCTTGGAAAAAATTTTGAAGGAGAAAGTAGTTAAGGACATTGACGTCAATGGTAATTGGGACAAAGTACAACATGGTTTTACTGAAGGTAGATCGTGCTAAACCAACCTGATCTCCTTCTTTGAGAAGGTGACAGACTATTTAGACAAAGGAAATGCGGTAGACCTAATTTACCTCAATTTCAGTAAGGCATTTGACACAGTTCCACATGCGGAATTATTAGTCAAATTGGGAAAGATGGGGATCAATATGAGAATTGAAAGGTGGATAAGGAACTGGTTAAAGGGGAGACTACAACGAGTCGTACTGAAGAGTGAACTGTCAGGCTGGAAGGAGGTTACTAGTGGAGTTCCTCAAGGATCGGTTCTGGGACCAATCTTATTTAACCTTTTTATTATCAACCTTGGCACAAAAAGCGGGAATGTGCTAATAAAGTTCGCGGATGACACGAAGCTGGGGGGTATTGCTAACATGGAGAAGGACCGGGATATCATACAGGAAGATCTGGACGACCTTATAAACTGGAGTAATAGTAAATTTAATAGTGAAAAGTGCAAGGTCATGCACTTAGGGATTAATAATAAGAACTTTAGATATAGATTGGGGACACATCAGTTGGAAGCAACAGAGGAGGAGAAGGACCTTGGGGTATTGGTAGATCACAGGATGACTATGAGCCGCCAATGTGATATGGCCATTAAAAAAGCTAATGCGGTTTTAGGATGCATTAGGCGAGATATTTCCAGCAAAGGTAAGGAGGTATTAGTACCGTTATATAAGGCGCTGGTGAGACCCCCACCTGGAATACTGTGTGCAGTTCTGGTCTCCCATGTTTAAGAAGGATGAATTCAAACTGGAACAGGTTCAGAGACGGGCTACTAGGATGATCCGAGGAATGGAAAACCAGTCATATGAAAGGAGACTCAAAGAGCTTGGGTTGTTTAGTCTAGCCAAAAGAAGGCTGAGGGGGGATATGCTTGCTCTTTATAAATATATCAGAGAAATTAATATTAGGGAGGGAGAGGAATTATTTAAGCTTAGTACCAATGTAGACACAAGAACTAATGGGTATAAACTGGACACTAGGAAAGTTTAGACTTGAAATTAGACGAAGGTTTCTAACCATTAGAGGAGTGAAGTTCTGGAACAGCCTTCCAAGGGGAGTAGTGGGGGCAAAAGACATATCTGGCTTTAAGATTAAGCTTGATAAGTTTATGGAAGGAATGGTATGATGGGAGAGCCTAATTTTGGCAATTGATCTTTGATTATCACCAGATAAGTATGCCTAGTGGTTGGTAATGGGATGTTGGATGGGATGGGATCTGAGTTACTGCAGCGAATTCTTTCCTGAGTGCTGGCTGATGAGTCTTGCCCACATGCTCAGGATTTAGCTGATCGCCATATTTGGTGTCGGGAAGGAATTTTCCTCCAGGGCAGATTGGCAGAGGCCCTGGAGGTTTTTCGCCTTCCCCTGCAGTGTGGGGCATGGGTCACTTGCTGGTGGATTCTCTGCAGCTTGAGGTCTTCAGACCACAATTTGAAGACTTCAGTAACTCAGGCATAGGTTAGGGGTTTGTTATAGAAGTGAATGGGTAGGGTTCTGTGCCTGCTTTGTGCAAGGGGTCGGACTAGATGATCACATTGGTCCCTTCTGACCCTAGAATCTGTGAATCTATGAATTCTTTGTGCTTGCTTTTGGTGGTATTAAAACTTTTTTTTTTTGGCATTGTAACCATTTAACCAAGTGATTTACATCACTCTGTAACAACATCCCATTCTGCTGCCCCACCAATCTTCATGTTCTCTGCAGACTTTACCTGCAAAGGTTTCATATCATCAGATTGCTGATAAAAAAACTAATATTGGACAAAGAACTGATCTCTGGGGGGGCCACATTCGAAACAGCACCCATTCATTGATATCTCCCCTTTAACTATGTCAAGTATAATTCCCAATTCTGGACCTTAGCATCCAAAATATGGGTACTAGAATGAATTCCCCTAAGCTTAATTACCAGCTTAGATCTGATAGGCTGCCACCAATCAGGAATTTTTAGGGCCTGATACCCTCTGGTCCCCCCAAAACCTTCCCAGGGGACCCCAAGACCCAGATCCCTTGAGTCTCACAACAAAGGGAAATAAACCGTTCCCTTCCCCCTCCCTTCTTCCTCCCAGCTCCATCCTGCCCTGAGAACACTAGGAGATCGCCTGATTCAACTTCTTGAATCACCACACCAAGAAGAGTGTTACCTTCCCCCTCACCCAGAGGCAATACAAGCTGCGTGAATATAACACAAAGAGAAAATTTATCCTTCCTTTCTCCCCACCAATTCCCTTGAACCTTAACTAGGAGAAAAAAATCAAACAGGTCTTAAAAAGCAAAACTTTTAATAAAAAAGAAAGAAAAAAGTAAAAGGTTTATCTCTGCACTTTAGATGGTAAACAGTTACAGGGTCTTTCAACTTATAAACAATAGAAAGAAACTTTCTCCAGCAGAAACACAATTTAAGCTACTTCCAGCAAGTACACATATGTAAATGAAAAAAGAAAACAAATTAAAAGACTATGACCGCCTTTTCTTACTCACAATTCTGAATAGATAAGAGACTGTAGCAGGGAGATTGGCAGAAACCTGGTTGCACCTCTAGTCCCGTACAGGACCCAGAGAGAACAAAGCCAAACCGAAAACCCACAAACAAAGGCTTCCCTCCACGAGATTTGAAAGTATTTTGTCTCCTGATTGGTCCTCTGGTCAGGTGTTTGCAGGTCACTGTTTGTTAACCCTTTATAGGTGAAAGAGACATTAACCCTTAGCTATCTGTTTATGACAAACTACATTCATAGAATATCAGGGTTGGAAGGGACCTCAGGAGGTCATCCAGTCCAACCCCCTGCTCAAAGCAGGACCAATCCCCAACTAAATCCTCAAATGGCCCCCTCAAGGATTGAACTCACAACCGTGGGTTTTTCTGAGATCTGTCAATGAGACAGCTGTTAATCCATTTTATGTCTGCCCTGTTAGATACATACAATGCAAGTTTTTAATCAAAATGTCATGTGGTACTAAGTCAAACGCCTTGGCAAAATCCAAATATACTGTATCAACACAGTTACCTTTTTCATCCAGACCTATAATCTTTATTATTTTTAACCTTCTGATTTCATTGATTCCTTTGGCTTCCCATATCAGCTGCCTACATTTTTAACTTGTAACTTATATTCATTGCCATTTACTTCCCCTTCTTTCTGTCCTTTATGTATTAGTTTTGTTATATTTTATCGCTGCTTCCACACTTCATTTTAACCAGCATAGCTCATTGCCCAGCATAACTTTTTTTTTATGTCTGTGTAATCATTACTTTTGGGGCATCCAGTAGGAGCACCTATCACAATGGGATCCTGGTCCATGATGGAGGCTCCTAGGTACTACGATAATACAAATAATAAGTCATAATAATAATGTCCTTGAAAAATAGCATGGTTTATATTTCTTGCTGCTAAATTACATTAAAATACAGGTTAAAAAGCACTCCTTGGTTGTCTAGCATTATTCTTCCCTGTTAATTTTAAATAAAAAAATTAAAAAATAAATAATAAATTATTGCTTTAGTTGTCAAAGGAATGTCATGCAATTTTGAATAGTGCATGTGATAATCTCATTATGAAAACGTGGTCCACACTTTGAAAACATGCACATCCAAGTCTGTGCAGTTGACGTATGACTCTCCTGGGAATATTGGGTTCAGTGCAGGGCAGCTTGTTACCAGAAAGACACTGACAAATAGATGGGAATTTAGAGGAGAACAGCAAAAACAATGAGGGAATTAGAAGGGCTGACTTGTTAGAAAGATAAAAAGAGCTTAATGTTGGTCCTTGACTGTTAAGAGGATGAAGAGGAATTTGGCTGCTGGGATGGGTTAATTCCTCTTGGCAAAGGCAGGATTGATCATGGCCCAGGATATTCTCTTCCTGCCTTTTTCTGTTCTCCATATGTTCACTGTTCCTGTTCACCTGGAACAGAATTTGGTAAAGAACCCAAACTAAACACAGATCTGAGCTCGCATTTCCAAATGAGTCACCTTCTCTGTAGGCCTTAGCAACAAGCTCAAAATGTCATCTCTTGCACCTCATTTTTTCAGTGCTTGGAATATAACATCTGCGAGCATTGGGATTGATATAGGTAGTTTTGGTAGTTTTTCACATTTACTTGGAAGTGCATTTTCTCTCTTCAGTGTGTGTTAGTGTATCAGGCATGATTTCTGATTTCCAAAAGGAATTTTAAAAATAACAATGAAAACACTTTCAAACTAACCTTCCACCTTGGTTCTCTGCCTGAACAATCTGATTAATTGGCAGTGGGGATCGACGCGTGACAGGCGTGGCATTTCACACAGTCTTCAACCAGCAAACTTGTGAGAGCTTAATCCCCTAAGCACCATGAAGCCAATGGAAAGTTTCTCAGTGACTGCATGGTCTTTGGAACAGGCCCTTGGTGCCAAGATATGCCTCTAACTACAAGGAGAGCTTTATAGGCCCCCTTCCACCACTGTGTACTGAGCTGTACACATCTCATTGGCTAACAGATTGATTTTATCCCCTTTCTCTGATGTTTCAGTTCTGTAACTGATAAATAAGCATTTGATTGCAATTTTGAACTCAATGTTGGCATGGGATTGGCTTCTAGCGTTACCCTTGTAATAAAATCTGTGAGAGAGCCTACTTCTTTGGCATTTTACTAGCTCAGTAAAAGAAAACACAGTCAGAGTTTTCTCACCAGGGTGGCCTGCAAAGGGGGAAGATGGGTTTGTGCCCATTTCTCTTCTCTGTGGTGTGTAATTCTACTGGAGTTTTACACATTTGGGTCCTGGCTACCCTGTTTTGGGATGTCAGCAGGTCTAATAGCATCATGATCTCCCAGGCACCTGAAAGTGAGTTCTGAACAACTGATAGCAGAGGGATATGTACTCAGACAATGTAAAAGCCTTTTTTTGGTTTGACTCTTTGTTAACAGCCATTTAACAGCCCAACAGACAGCTGAGAGGAAACAATTGTGCACAATGCGTGTTGCCTCCCCAACAGAGGGATGAGCAGGTGCTCATTTCAGTTCTCTCACTCTCCAAGGAGTCCTCCTGCAAACACAAGGAAGGCCAGACTTGATAGCGGGAAGAATTTCTGAGGTTACAAAAACTCAAATAGTAAAACAATAAAACCACTTAAAGGACATCTTTGTGCAAGCAAAGGGAGACCGAGCCTCATTGTATTTCCTTTGCAGGTAACCTTGGAGTCTAGTCTTCAGTGCAGTGGTCAGGACTATGTTCACTGAACTGTCCTTGCTGTGGGGCTGGATGTCTGCCTTAGAGAATTCTGCTGGGGGCACGTGGCGCTTTGTCCCTGGGTACCGAGATATCTTTTATGTTTGCAGAAGTGCACTCATTCCTTCCTGTGCTGCATACTGCTTGACTGTGGCTCCTCTTCTGTTTCAGCCTGAAAGGATAGACCCCAGTGCATCCAGGCAAGGCTATGATGTCCGCTCAGATGTTTGGAGCTTGGGAATTACGTTGGTATGTGAGTGCTTTAAACTATTCTGTGGGACAAGTCTTTCCTATTGGACAGCATTATCGGCTCGCTTTAGACAATATTAGTGTTGGCCAACTTTCTAAAGCAGGTGTGGCCAACCTGTGGCTCCGGAGCCACATACGGCTCTTCAGAAGTTAATAGGCAGCTCCCTATGTGAGCAGGGTCTGGGGGGGCCATGCCCCTTTGCACTCCGAGATGGAAATAGACACCTCTCAGAAGTTAAATAATTGGTTAATTCTCTGTACTGATCATGGCTTTCCTGAATCCTTAAAGTCTACACTTAGCTATGGAACAGGAATAACAACTTGCAGCATAAAGATAAGAGAGCATGAGGAAGGGCTTGGATCTTGAATGCTGTTTTCCCTTTGTGACATGCTAGAGGGTCATGACATCGGATCTGCCTGAATAACCCACATAGCAGCCCTGGCTTTGGGTGGACCTTCATTACTCAGAAAGTTTCAGCCAGTTCTTGATCCCACCTACTGGCCCCTCTCTGGTTAACCACATTACTGCAGGATCTGCATCAATGACCTTGGACAGCACTATTTCATTCCACAGGAGGGTGGAGCTGGTGACATAGGGAGTAAATAGTAAGAAGCAACCAGAACTTGCTGACCCTATCTGTAGAATGAGCTACTACTAACATGCTCTCTTCCCCTCCTCAGGCTGGGTGAAATGTCAGTGCAGCCAACTGTCTCTAGGACACTAAGAAGCCGGGGCTCATGTAAGGGAGGCTGTCTCACTCTCCCCCACCCTGTGTGTTCCTTGGGCATCGGGGGATGACATTTGCCTACCCTGTTTGAAGGAGCTCTTTGTGTTATTCATACTAACCCAGCCTGCGCTGTTGCTGTCTCTGCAGTATGAGCTGGCCACAGGGCGATTCCCCTATCCCAAATGGAACAGTGTATTTGATCAGCTGACACAAGTAGTAAAAGGAGACCCGCCACAGCTGAGTAACTCAGAGGAGAGGGAATTCTCCCCAAGTTTCATCAACTTTGTCAACTTGTGGTAAGTGTTTCCTGCTTTAAAGGTTTGGAACATGTGAATGTTTTGCAGCTGGCTGAAATCAAGCTCCCAGCATTTTTTTTCAAATTGATTTAACTTATATGGAGTATTTTAGGTCTTCAGAATTAGAGTGACTCCAGGAACTGTACAGTAAAACCAATGCGTAATATTGAATTAAGAACGAAAGATGAGCCAGTCTGATTATCCCTCCCCATGCCAAAGGAGGTGGCAGGTTAACACATGCAGCCCACGCTCTCCAAGCTTCATAAATCTCACTGCACCCGACATCCCCTCTTGTTTGGGTTGGACCCTCCACATGGTTACAACTGGCTACCTGCAGCGGAACACACAGCAGTGATAGGCAAGGGCTAGAGAAGCACAGCCCTGTGAGCAGGGGAGTGATTGCAGCCCCCCACAGCCTGTGTGTCATGCACTAGCTGTCTCTGTGTCCTTAACACAGGCATTTTGTTCTGCTCTGACCAGTGCTGGTCATCTGCTCTAGAGGGTCCAGGTGAGGATCCCAAGATCCCCCGTAAGTCCTGTTCTGTAAGCTGACATGGCAGACTGGAGCTCTGCTAGGGCTCCAGGTTCATAGCAAACCTCAGGCAACCCACAGGAAAATCCACTCTGACCTTGGCTACGCTGCATAAGGAGACACTGTCTGTATTGCTGCATTTACCACCTTAGGGCAAAGAAGAAATGTGCAGGGGAGTGTCCACAGCAGCCTTTAAACAATCCATTAACTCAGGCCCAGAAGAGTAGTGTAGACAGTGTCCTGTGGGGGTCTTCCCACTCCTCGCCCCCAGAGCTCTGTCTTCAGCCTCCTTGGGTCTTGTTGAGTTTCCCTGCCAGATTCGCTCCCATGCTCTGTTGTGGGAATTGCTTTGCTTTGTTGAGGATTTTGCTGCCACCTGCTGGTCCCTTGCGTGACTGTGCCAGTTTCAGGTGTTGGCGACTGGAGGATCCGTGTGGGGTGGGACGTCTGTTCTCTCAGATCCACTCTGCCAGTGAGGTGACCCTGGTGCTCCCAGCATGGTCCTGGTGGACACTGCGTATGTACAGTCTGGGGGTTGGTTTCAGCCCCTCCCAGCCAGCCATGGAGCAGGTTCTCCCGGGCCAGGGGTTGTGGATTTGGCAGCTCTTTTTTCACACACATCTCTGCAGGTCCCGTTTGCCCTCGCTGTGGCAGGGTGAGTGTTTAGTGCTGTTGCTCTGTAGTGTCTCTTTGCAGGACTCAGTGGCATCTTTCCAGCCCCTTGGGCATGTGTGGGTTAAGAATGGTGCCCGAGGTGGCCTGCCCAATATGCCTCCTGAAGAAATGGCTCTTGTGCCCAGCTGCCCTTTGTGGCACATAGAAACGGATGCCCTGCCTTTATTTCAGCTGAGCATGCTCTGTTGAGGCTCTGGACATGGTGCAGGGGCTCTGCGCGTTGCGTTCTCACATCACACACGTGGGCAAATTCTGCCCCAGCATCCCCGGCCCTGGAAGCTCCCCTGGCAGTGGAACTGGCAGACACCTCTCGTGCAGCTTGGAGCCCAGCTGTGCAGTGTCTCCCTGGGTGCCAGCAGGCAGGGGCAAATGGGGATGGGGGAAGCAAGCCATGGTGGCATTAGAGGACCTGCTTCTGTGCCCCTTGGCTCCCTCTCACCTCCTGCCAGCCTGGGAGACAGCATTAGGAGAAGCTTGAATAGGAGGCAGGGTGTCCCTCCCCACAAACCCTGCAGCTTCCAATGGCTGCAGCTTCTCTCTTTCAGGAATAGGAGGTTGGGGGGGCAGGCAGGAGGCTGTGGCGGAAGGTGTATGGGGTGAATCAATCAGTAGGGTCAGGTGCAGCTGGGGATCTCCAGGAAAATGGTGGGTTCATCCTCCTGCCTTGTGTTGGAGGAAGGATGCTGTGGGCCAGACATAGTGTGTCTGACTGGGGTGCCAGGATGGTGGAGGAGGGGGACAGAAGATGCAAGTTCATGGAGGATAGATCCAACAGTGACTATTAGCTAAGATGGTCAGGGACACAACCCCATGCTCTGGGTGTCCCTAAATCTTGGACTGCCAGAAGCTGGGACTGGATGACATGGGATGGATCACAATTGCCCTGTTCTGTTCGTTCCCTCTGAAGCATCTGGCACTGTCCACTGTCAGAAGACAGGATCCTGGAGGGACCATTGGCCTGACCCAGTATGGCTGTTCTTATGTCCCTGAGCCTTTGGGCAGGGCTGTCTCCTCCAATGTGGTGTGTGCAGCTGATGGGGCTGGGCACAAATAATCAGCGGTACTAACACACTGCTGCTCCCTTTGGGAGGGAGCACATCAGAGCTACAGGAGCCCACAGCGTAACAGACTGTGCAGCTCCCCATGCCATCGTCTGTGCCCAGCCTGGGTACACAGGCTGGAGAAGTGGATGTGGCCCAGAATGTATCAACCGTCCCCCAGCCCAGGACATGTGCCTCCTTTCCTTCAGGCCTTCATCCTTCCTCCCTTCACTTGTGTTTTTTTTATTTTTAAACCAAGAAAATTTAATTGTAAAATAAAATAGTGACTACAGAGCAGAGCCTCTGAACAGTGCACCCGGCCGGGGACAGAGTCCCGTGGTGCTGAGTAGGCTGTAGCACGCACCAGGGGCAAAATGCTCTGTGCAAAGCTGAGAACCCACAGCTGGTTGGTCTTTCTGATCTGTCCTGGTTAATCACTGCCTATGTTCTTCTTGTGCTTTGACTACATCCTCGCACAGTGACTTCACAGCCCTGGCCTCTGCTTGTCCACAAGCGCACCCAGCCTGCTCAGGGACACCAGATGCTGCTTCCTGCGATTGTGCCCCACCCCTGCCCCAATGGGGGAGATGATCGCTCTAGGCAGTCCGTCCTTCAGTGTGCTGGGGTCTGGGAGGTGGACACAGGTGATCTAGGAACTGTCTCAAGTTCACTAGTCAGCCTCCAGATGGCTCTTGGAGAATAATAACATTGGGCCACATTGGCACCCCTGGCCCAGTTAAAAAGTCTTTACACCATCGACAGCCTCTGGAGCTGCCCCGAGCCCTAGTCTGGGGGGTTGAGGGATAGTTGCTATAAAGTGTAACAAGGCTGTGTCCCTAGCAAGTGCAGGGTTCATTGTCCTCTGACTAGCTGCGGAGGCTCTGGCTCTGTGCATATAGTGCCCCTCCCAGCCTGCAGGATCCATGGAACTGCCTTGTGTGGGCAACTGGAGCAGCTCACTGACCTCATATTTGTGTGTCTGGGATTAGCCTCTGCAATAGGAACCTAAGTGTCTCCCTACAGTGAGTCCAGTGGAGGTTGTGGCAGAGCTGCCCTGGTTTCACCCTGGGATTAACTGCTCACATAGCCCTGGTCTACACTATAAATGTATGCTGGTATAACTATGTGGCTCGGGTGTGGATAAGGAATACCAACCGAATCCCTGGTGTAGACAGCTCTATGTCGCTTCTCCTATCAACACAGCTCCCGCCCCTTGGGGAGGTGGATTAACTGCGCTGACAGGAGCAGCTCTCCTGTCGGTGTAGGTAGCATTTTTACTAAGCGCTACGGTGGCGCAGCTGCACTGGTGCAGTGCTGTAAGTGTGGACAAGCCATGACTACATGCTTCCCCCACTGTGGAAAGGAGGCGAGTTCAAGCGTAGGGGCAAATTCTTAGACTCTGGACACTAGTCTGGTGGTGAGTGGGGCTGTCAGCATAGCTAGCCAGGTCACGAGCCCAGGATCTACGCAATGGGTTCAGTTTTGTGTCCCATACACAGCTAATGTTTAATCTCTTTGGCACGTGTTTACAAATCCACCTTTTCCTAATCCCTTTTCTTATCTTTTTAGCCTTACAAAGGACGAATCCAAAAGGCCAAAGTATAAAGAGCTTCTGGTGAGTGTGGCGGTGTTAGAGTGGGCGGGCTGAAGGGAGGGAATGATTGCAACTGTTCTGTATTGGCTGATATCAGACAGTGGGGTCAAGGCTACACTTTTATGTATGAAAATGCTGTTTTCTTGGATGATCAGTACAGTGTGGGCTCTACACTCGCAGGGAGCTATCTCCTTAAATGCCATTATCCTTCCTTCTGCGTGGAACACAAGCAGCTACAGGGATTTCCTCCTCTCACATCTGAAACACAAGATGGCTTCCAGGTGGCATGTCCATCCAGGACTTGGCATGCTGTGGCAAAAAATCCCCTGCATCCCGGGCACTGCCAGAGCGTCAGTTTTTCCGTAAAGAAGCATGGATCCCAAAGCCCTGGCTCAGAAAGGTATTTAAGCACGTGCCTAACTTTAGCCAATTGTAATTAAAGTCAGTAAGAAGTCCCCCGCTAGGCTCGTGCTTACATACTTTGGTGAATCAAGGCCTAAATTCTGAATAAATCCATAAATAAATCCACTTAAGTGCCAAGTTAAAAAGTCCCCTAGAGAATGGCTTGGTTTCCCCCTGGTGGCTATGCAGCAGCAGTTCACTAACCTGCCAGACCTAGAGTGTTCAGTTTCCCCAGGATTAGGTATTACAGTAGAAACTCAGAGTTACAAACACCAGATTTATGAACTGACCAGTCAACCACACACCTCATTTGGATCTGGAAGTACACAATCAGGCAGCAGCCGAGACAAAAAAAAAATATATAAAAAAAGGCAAACAGTACAGTACTTTGTTCAATGTAAACTTCTAAAACGATAAAGGGAAAGTTGAAAAAAAATTTGACAAGGTAAGGAAACTTTCTGTGCTTGTTTCACTTAAATTAGGATGGTTAAAAGCAGCATTTTTCTTCTGCATAGTAAAGTTCCAAAGCTTATTAAGTCAATGTTCAGCTGTAAATTTTTAAAAGAATCATAATGTTTTGTTCAGAGTTATGCAGAACCTCTGTTCCTGAGGTGTTGGGAACGCTGAGATTCTACTGTATTATTATTATTGTTATTATTCCCACTTCTGAGTCAGGATTTCGTGACCCCTGGCAACCTCCCATTGTAAGTTACCCCAGAAACATATTGTAATTAATAATATTGTGAGTTTAAGAAATGGAGTTCCCTTCCTTTAAATGCCATCAGAGCAGGCTGTACCTGGAGTCCTGTGATGTAACCACCCAGCCCCCACTGTATCTGGGAGCAGGGGGATCCCTTTGCTGTATCAGTTTCTACTGGGGCCTCATTTTTTGGTCACAAAAGTGAAACTAACTTTATTGTTCCCTTTTTGGCTCTCAGAAACATCCCTTCATTCTGATGTACGAAGAGCGCACGGTGGATGTGGCATGCTACGTCTGCAAAATCCTGGATCAGATGCCAACAACTCCCAGCTCTCCGATGTATGTCGATTGACACTGCTGCTTCATCCAACTCTAGAGAAAGGGCTGAGAGAAAACAAGCTGTAAAGAATTTTCATCACATATTGCAGTGTTTTTAATGCTCGCCCAGACACCATGTGCAATAATATTGGTGTTATTTCCATCCTGTCTGTATACCATTGTCACATATAAAGTGCATCCCTGTAATACCTGATCACACAGTGTTAGTGTTGGTCAAAGAGAGACCTCGTCTTGCTCTTTTGTGGACATATTCATGAAATGTGGAAATAAGTACATTTATTTGTTGACCGTGATTGGATAGCACCTAAAATTCATTTCTAGACTCAAAACTTGGAGACTTCTCAACGGCTACTGGAAAGATTTTTCTCTCAAGCTCTTCCAATTATTGTTTCAAGTAATAATAATAATAATAAAAAAGTTAGGCTTTGTTTGTCTGAACATAATGAGACTTTGCCTGGAGGAAGAAGAACTTGCATAACCAAGATACTTTGCCTCCTGGAGTTGGAAAGGCAAAGGAGGATTTTATTCTTCACAAAGTGCAATAGATTTACTGTTATGAAATTCTGTTGCTTTACAGTCGTAGTGTATTTTCTGGGGACAGTGCTCAGCTGAACTTCCTGTTAAAGAGAGATCATGTTAAATATAGTGAATATGTCTTTACCAAAAATATGTTGCATTGAAAGAGGCTAACATTAAAATATTCAGAGATGAGACATAATGTATTCTTCTCTCCTTTACCAAGCCAGCCACTCTTCATTATAACTAGGTGTCCTGTAAATTGTTACCTGCTAAGATAAGACCTTTGACCTGAAAAATTATTAAACTACTCGATTGAATTTAACCCGTTTGTGACCTGATTTATAGCTGCACGATGCTCACTAGCTGGCTTTGCTTTTACTCCAAAAAGTGCAGTGTATAGACTCTACAGCTGTTTTTGATAAGCCACAATTTAATCAGTCTCATGATTATTCAGTAAATATTTATAATTCCTCTCCTGTTCCAAATCCATAATCTAGCACCTTTTCACAGACCACCAGGCACTCCTTATCCGTCTAGTATCTGTCACAAGACCAAATCTCTATGGCTTTGCTTCCAGCCACCTGTATCCAGGACTAGGATTCAGAGCCCTTCTTCTCCAATTTGGCTGTGGCTATTATGCTTAGTGCTGCAAACAGTATATTCTGTTTAGTTTGTCTGATATTTCATTCATTTTTTCCTGTGTAAGTTCAACTTCTTCTGTGATTCTGAGTGGCCCTAATTATTGTATTCAGGTCTGAATTGCACTTGAATTGTTCGGTGCACGCTGGAGGTCTGGGTACCCTGGAAATCAGCCTGGGCTTTTAGCATCCAAGATGTGCTGTTCTGGCCAACAGTAAAACTCTAGAGCTAGTCAGAATTTTTGAAATTTGGTCTCTTTTTTAAAAATGACAAATTTCATGAAAACATTTAGATTTTTTCAAAATGTTTCATTTTTCAGAAATCGATCGATTGTAAATGACAAACTAGTGCCTGTGGCTGGGCCTGGAAAAGAGATCCTGGTTTTCATTTTGTAATTTTCAGTTGGTTGGCCTAGCCACTTAGTGGGGTTTTCTCAAAATCAGAATGTTCCATTTTCATAAACAGTTCTTGGAAAATTTGGAAAACAAAACCTGGAGGGTTAGAAACATAATGGGAAAAGCTGCCGCATGGCTGGAATTCTTGTGGAATTTCCCCACTTTTGAACCAGCTCTACCAAACACAGAGGCTATGTCAAGACAGCTGCAAAACAGCACCCAACCCCTATGCCCTCCATGTAGTCTCAGCTGAGAAAGGGCAGAGCGAAGTCTGTGACCAAACAGGAGCACCATACTATTGCCCTTGACTCACAGCACTTCTCCAGATTTTTCAGTGATGTCTTCGTATGTGGCCTTGAGGCATGGCTCTGTTCCTAGCTTACCCATGTTAGCTGTCCTGAGCAATTGCTTTTGGATACTGTGGAGCATTCACAGCCAGACATGTTAGGTCTGCTTCTCTAGGGCACTCAGTGTTTTCAAATTCTACTGAAGTCTATATGAAATCAGGGTTCTGAGCCCCTCACAGGCTCCGGCCCATTATGTATTGTATTCCTGAAGCCCCTGTCTGTCATGTGTGGCCATAACGTCATGTGGGGGCAAAAGCTTTGCCTGTCTATGTTGGCAAAAACAAAACCAAATTCTCTTAACCAATGAATCGGTTCCCTACACCTTCAATTAATCAGATAAGACTAACTTGAAAGTATTAGCCATGCAAAATACCTAGAGAGCAAAACATGCTATCATCTAATCTTGTCCTGGCATCACTACAGTAACATATTTCCCCCTGGATCCTCACACTGGGAAATTTCCACCTGCTCACTTGGCAAATCACAGTAACTGTCGCCATCCCCTGCAAGCACATGTCGCCTTGCTCCCTACCCCAAACCCAACACACCATCATTAGCAGTATCGCCAAGTTTCGATTCAGTCGATGGGAAATGGAGATTTAGATGCTTTGAATTCCTAGTGTCAAAGCCAGGTTCCAAATGTGCAGTGGCATGGATGGCTGTACAGAAAGGCAAATCTAGTGTATTAATCATAGGTTGTTATAAACTATTAAGGATGCAGCATTTATTACAATGTATCTTTATTTTTTAAAAAGAGGTGTATAGTGTTCAGAAGCTGTGAAAATAGTGTAAGAACTGTACATTGTGAGCGCTGGTTATTTTTCTTGTATCATAGACAAATGTATAAAGATGATCACGAAGCTGATGTGCAGGGATGTTGCCTTATTGTCTGTACGATGGAGCTTGGTAACATAAATTGCTTCAAAGAGCTCCAGAGTATTTTCTCCTATATTCTGGTTTGACTTCCTCCTCTATTTAAGATATTATACATGGAATCAGAGTGTCTATGTAATAGTTCTATCCTTTTGCCTGCAGGTCAGTTGTAATAAAACTAGGATGCGACTGTGACCTTGTTATTTTTATTTTATAAGGTCAGAGAGACAATGGGAAGATCCAGTAAATGCTGTTGAAATACACAACCTCCATCCCCTTCAGACAGCTGTATTCTGGGGACATCAACCCGTTTACGATGCAGCCTCTGTTTCTAAATCTGTTGTCAAATAAAAATCAAGTGTCCAAGGGCTTCCCTGCTCTCTCTTCCTTCACCTACTGCGGCAGCAGGAGCTCAGCTGCTCTGGCAGATGCTGTGTGCTGTCAGCTGCTGCTCTAAGGTTTTGGGGGAGCAAACTAGACAGTTGTCCCTATTTGCTGCCCCACAAACCATTTTGCTGTCTTAAGGCACTGCATGCCTTGGATCAAACAATTAGCCAATATTTGGGGCCTTGCCAGGTTTTTTCTGTTTGGAGCAGAGGTTGGTAATACGAGTCAGGTCTATTGTTTGATGCAATCCTGTGCAAAGAATGTATGGAAAGTCCTGTTTCCCTGAATGCTGTAGGAACAAACAATAATAGGCAGTTTCCTTGCTCAGACATCCCCAAGCTGCCTTTCCAGCATGTTCCATGACCCAGAAGCACTGCTTGTTTCTCAGTATCTGCTCGCTGTGTCCCGGCTTTCCCTTTCACACACAGTTTGCCCAACATTCCTTTAGCTTCTGCATTTGCACCAGTCCCGGGAAAACCCCTCTTTTTCTCCTTGCATTAATTCTTGCTCAGGCCTTGTCATGTGACCCAGTGCCTTGGGTAGTGTCTCCTGTTATTGTTATTTTTCAGCTGTTGTTATGTAAAAGAGGCTTAATGGCTCCTTCCATTTAGCCATAATGAAGGGCGCATAGCACATCCGTTGGGGGTTAGCCATATTTTTACTTAGCTATCCATCCAGAAACAAGAGATTCTTACACTTCTTAGTGGGCCAGTGTGCTTCCAGTGCGAGGTACTTTCCTTCGGATTTTCAGTGGCCATAACGGTCTTTGCAAAAGTCATGGGGATAGTAGAAGCACACTTCTGTAAACAACTCTACAATATATTTCCCTACCTGGACGACTGGCTCCTCAAAGATTGAATGTATGCGGAAGTACAGAGGGTGACCACTACTCTTCTACACTCATGGCAGTCTTTGACATGTCAAGTAAACTCAGAAAACTCCACTTGCCTCTTGCCAGTGCAGTCACTCACATCTGTTTCTTGGCCTACATTTGCAGAACAGCAGGGCTGAACCAATCATCCCAACCTGGCATCCTTCCATCTGGCAGCCTGGTTTTTGGAAGGGCAATGAACACTGAAGGGCCTTGCTCAACAGAGGTCCAATTCAAATTGTTCAATACTAGGGAAGTGTTATGCTGCCAAGCGGAAGTGGATCCCCGTGTGGTGCAGCAGCATCATTTTCCCCAGAGGAACGTGGGATTCCCATATCCAGGATTAGCTGCTCTCATTAAAATCATCTCATTAAAGGTACATCTAGCTGCTATGAAAACTTTTCACCCTCTGGTAGAGAACTGCTCAGTTTTTCCCCATCCCACAACAGTGAGGCTCTTAAAAGGCAACACTGGAACATTTCAGCCAATATCAACACCTATGCCTACCTGGGACTGACCCTTGGGTTAGCAGCACCTATGAACCAGCAATCTGAATCCTTGGCCTCCTGCTCCCTCTTGCACTTATCAGTGACTGTGGCCTTTCTGCCAGGGATAAGCTTAGCCAGGTGAGTGGGTAAGCTCAGACCCCTTCTGGCAGATCCACCTTATACCATCTTCCACAAAGACAAGGGATCTCTGAGATCACACCGCAAGTTTATTCGCAAGGTTCCTTTGGATTTTCCTCAACATCAGACAATCTGCCTTCTTGTATTTTACCCCAAACTGCACAACAGTAGAGAGGACAGAAAACGCCACTCTCTAGATGTTCACAGAGCACTGGTCTTTTATCTAGACAGGACAAAGCCCTTTGGAAAATGCCTGAGGCTGTTTATTTCCTTTGCTGAGTGGATGAAGGGAGAAGTGATTTCTTCCCACAGGCTCTCAAAGAGGATTTCCACCTGCATGTTCTTATGCTGTCAGCCAGTGGGGTTCCTCTGCCCCGATGGGTCAAGGCGCATTCTGCAGCACTCAAGCTGTCTCAGTGGCCTGGCGACAAAGACTCTTGCTCTTGGAAGACTATGGAAGGTGACTGGGAGCTCCGTCTGCTTGTTTACCAGCCACTAGGCTCTGAGTCAGGGATTGGCCTTTTTTATTAGGTATAAAGTTTCACTTTACAGTGGATGGCTCAAAGCAGCGGTTCCCTTCTTGAACCCCCAGCTTCAAGGCTAGACAATACTACTGCTTTTGAGGAGGAGGAAACCAGAGCTGGCTGTGCACCCACATCCTGTAGGGCCGTGGTTCCCAAACTTCAACAACCTGTGAACCCCTTTCACTAAAATGTCAAGTCTTGCGAACCCCCTCCTGAAAATGAATATTTCCAAGGATTTTCTCCTTTACCTGTGTATAAATTATAAAAGCAGTGATCTTGGAAATATAACATTTGTTTTTATGACATGCTTATTACACACTATTTATAATTAATGATTATTTATCATGACAGTGTTTTTATTATATTATGAAAATGGCAACACACATCCAAGATCTCACTTTTGTAGCTTGACTAATAACTTTGAATAAGCCTGTTATAAGACAAGACTCCTATGTTTCATTAAGGAGTATCAGACGTGAAACAGCAGGAAGATATTTAAGAAGCCAACTCAAAGAGTTCCTCCTACACAAGCATTCAGGTCTTGAGCAGTCCAGGCAGACAACGCACGTTACAACAAAGCTTAAACTTGTTCATAAATATTTTAAAAACAACACTAGCTGCCTATTTAATTTTAAAAACAGCAAAAAATATCCACCTCCCTTTCCATTTCTTACAAGTCTTGAAGTTGAAATCTCAGTGTGATAGATGTGCTTGCTTTGATCTGCTTAGCTCTTGGAAGTCCAGGGGCTGCTGGCCCCATGCTGCCTGGAGTCCCTAGGGACAGATCTGTCTCCCATTAGGGATTTTTTTCCTGAGAACCCCCTATGACATTTCGCAAACCCCCAGGGATTCATGAACCACAGTTTGGGAACCACTGCTATAGGGTGAGCTGCTCTCTCTGAGGGGCAAAGTGCACATATCAGAGCTAGCCTTCCATTTACACATGCTACTAGCAGAGAAGCAGCCAGGTGAGCACCTGGTGCGAAGAAGTCAGTTCCACTCAATGCATTATGAAGCTTTTGCTAGTTCAACCTGAAAATATCTGTCCCATCTGAGCAGCAGCACCAGAACAGCAGAGTGAGCTGTCAGTAGCCCTCCAAGCAGGGGTCCTGGTCCTCTCCCCAGAGGTCATGAAGTATTTAAATAGAGGGGTGGGTAGATGCAGGATGGATGTATGTGTGTGTGTTTGGAGTATGGGTCTATGTGCAAAGAGCATGAGTGGAGGATGTGTGTTTGTGGGCGGAGGGATGTTATTCACACACCCATGCTTGTTTGTAGTTCACCAAGCTCAGAGCATTCTGTTGACAAGGACTGGGTGTGTGCCAGCAGGCTGTCAGTTGGGAAAGATGTGTGTGCACCGAGACTCTCTCACCTCCGGGCTGGATCAACAGCATGTCATCATTGAACTCTGCCAGTGTCAGAGCCCCGAAAACCAGCACTGGCAAATAGCTTAAGATGTCAGAGATTCAACCCTGCAGAGTGATTTTAAAATCGAACTGGTGCAAGTCTCAGAGTTTTCCCTGAAGGGAGTGGTGGGGCAGATTCAACAAGCTGTCACCCCTTAGCCTGTGACTGTGCCACCCCCTCAAGCCAGACTACACCAACCTCACTCTTTCTGACGGGTGTCTGGTCCTCATGCTCTTCCCAGAACAGCCCTGATTTCTCCTGCTTCCCTTTGATTCCCAAATTTGGTTCATCCCTGCTGCAAAGGCAGCCCTTGTCATGCCTTCAGTGCTCCATCCCACAAAGGGATTCTGTGCCTGCCAAGTGATTTCTAGAGCACAGCCATCACACTCAGCAGCCTGTCACACATCTAGCAGCTAATCTCTAGCCAAGCACGTTGGGAACATTGTGTTTATACATGCTGCGGCAGGGCCAGACACAGGCCAGTGCAATTAGGGTGGCTTCTGCACCTCATCCTGCAGGGCTCACTCTTATCATGCCAAGAGCAGGGGCAGTCTGGTGCCTGGCACTGGATGGGCTCCCTCAGGGCAGGACCAAATTGCTCTCAGTTCTCTGTCCCCAGCCTGGTCATTTCACCATCTTTATCGAATCTGAGATGTGGTGCTGAAAATAGGCTGAGCAGAGCTGGAACCAGCACTCGGGATGGTGGCATCCCATAGAGTCCATAGTCATCCAGCAAATGTGTATGGGCCCAACACTGTGGTATCTAGGTGGCTGCTTGCAAGTGTAAATATGAGGACATGCCCCAGACCCATCCACTGATTTTTCCGATCTCATTTCAGTGTCCAGTACCTGGAAGGCTCCTTTAATTTCCATCTATTTAACTAGCCGCATAATTCAGATCTAGGTTTCAAGCCAGGTGGTGAAAGTTGCGGGACTTTGCCTGGGGAAGGAGGCTTTGGTGTGTAGCATGGATTGAGCTCTGGGTTTGAAGCCTGAGTGTGGGCTTGGCTGGGGCCCATTGCTAACAGTACCCTCTGCAATGAGAGCAGTTTTGGGCCTGCCAATTCCACACAGTTGCCAGCTGGAAGCATCCAACTCAGGTGTATAAAGGAAAACGCTGCTCAGGAAAATGAACAGGCCATTGGGGGGCCTACTCTGGGTAGCATGGTGTGACGACCGTGAGCTGCTGAGCCTGGGATGGAGACCAGGGTCGATAGCTCGGCTGCTCTGGTGCAGTGGAACTCTCTAGATAAGAGCAAAGCGTGTCCGTGCAGGAGACAGAGCTTTCACAGGGCTGTTCCCAGGCTGTGGAACGAACACCCCCAAATGAAGGACCAGCCCAAACCTCCCCACTTCTTACTCAAAGTGCCCAGCACACGTCTCTGAGCGGCCTCCCTTTGCACCAGCACAGTGACACCTGCAGGGAGTATTTAAAGGAGCACTAAGGAATGAATGGGTGAGGCAGGCTGCAGCGCTGTCAGCTCCACACCCAGTCATGGGGACTCATGGGGTTGGGGTAGGACGTGGGAACTCTAGGGTGAGCAAGGCTCCAGGGTAGGGTTCCAGGGAGCAATGCTCAGGGCTCTGTGCACTTTTCAGTTAAGAAAGAAATGGAAAATTTCTTTGTCTTGAATGTATAAATCTGTGAGATGCCCCCAAGCCCAATGTGTTCACTTAGCCCTGTGCTCTTTACACACAGGGCACGGCTGGGACAGCCCTTTGTCCAGGAGTTCTCTGCTGCACATCACCTGGTAGGGGAGCTGCTGTTTCATGATCCAGGGAACTGGTGTCAGAGGGCCCATGTTCTCTGGAGGAGCTGTTACTAAGGGGACACTAGGGAAACTAGCCATGCTGGGAAGTTAGGTTGAAAGCCACTTGGCCACTTGGACAGAGCAGGGCACAGGATTTGATAAAGTCCCACTTGTTCAACCTAACCTGCATCCAGCTTCTCTCTTTGCTAATGAAACAGCTCCATCCACTGTTAGGGTTGCCAGTTTTGGTTGGCCGTATTCCTGGAGGTTTCATCACATGACACAATCTTTACTTAAAGATTAATCTTTATTTCCTGCAAGTTCCAGGCCAATCCTGGAGAGTTGGCAGCCCTGTCCACTGTAGAATGATGCCCTGGCTCTTGGAGCCATGTGTACAGATACCGTGGGCTCCCCAGTGGCCATCTCAGTTCAGCAGCTGCCCTGCTCAGGAAATGTTGGCTCTAGGAAAATAAATAAAAGCACTATTTGGTTCTGAGTCACTTGCTTGTTTTTCCCCAGCTTTCTCCAGTGACCCACCAACTGTCCCAGAATGATCTTGAGGCAGGCAGGGCACAGTGTGACCAGGCCCTACCCCAGGTGCACCCCTCATGGTACGGAGCAGAGAGATGGCAGAAATGCTTGCTAAGCCTGACATTCCTAGGCAGGGCTGCTCAGAAAGTCTGTCCTGGCACCTGAGCATGTGTGTGTGGGGGGATCTTGGTTTGCCCACCTTCTTCACTGCACAGAGCTGTGAGCCATGGCTGAGATGCACTGGTTCCTTCTTTTCTTGTGCTCTTAGTTTGAACACTGCAGTTGGGTTATAATATATGGAGATATACCTATCTCATAGAGCTGGAAGGGACCCTGAAAGGTCATTGAGTCCAGTTCCCTGCCTTCACTAGCAGGACCAAGTACTGATTTTGCTCCTAAGAGGCATCCTCAAAGATTGAACTCATAACCCTGGGTTTAGCAGGCCAGTGCTCAAACCACTGAGCTATCCCTCCCCCCCAAAGGTAGAAGCTCTTAGAGGGTGGGGAGTAGGCATGAGCTGTTGGGGAGCACCACAACGCTTGTCACTTGCTGTGAATGGTGTGGGGGGGAAGGGGGGCTCTTTCCCTGCTTCATACAACTCCACCAGCCATTTCAGCCTGCAGAAAGTGAGATGGGCTGAGGTTGTTTATTGGCTAGTAATTTCCTCCGCCATTGTGTGTTCTGCATCTGAAGGAGATGGAGCCTCCTTGCTGCAATTCCTGCTGGAGCTATTGTCCATCTGGGTAACTTTCCAGCTGCAGAAACTGTTGCAGTGTTGGAATGGAAGAGTCATAGCACAGTGCTCCCAGCTCTCTGCAATGACTCCCTGCTAGGGTGACCATACGTCCCGTTTTGGCCGGGACAGTCCCCTTTTTAGGCCCATCCTGACTTTTTTGGCAAATGCCCACTTGTGTCAAAGAAGTGGGGTGCAGAGAGAAGTGCTGAGGGGGGTGCGTGGCAATGCCAGCCCTGTGCAGGTGGGGAGGCAGGGCTCCAGCGGGGGGCAGGCAGGGCTCAAGCGAGCAACGATGCCAGCCCCATATGGGAGGGGAGGGCAGAGCTTGGGTGAGCACCTCAGGCCCTTTGGGGAGGAGGGTGACTTGGGTGAGCGACTCTAGCTAGCCCCATGATAGGGAGGGTGAGGGAGGCTTGGGCCAGCCCTGCGCGGTGTCTCGTTTTCCCTTTGAGAAATATGGTGACCCTACTCCCTGCAGACACTTGTCTTTCACTGTCAGGGGGTCTCACCCTAAGATGCTGACCACCCTCCCTTCCCCCCCAGAGCTGGATGTGGCCCAGCAGAGACCCAGCATGTTTTGGCTGCTAGGGTCCAACAGCGCTAACATGAAGTGTGATCACCCAGTGACAGCTCGCACCAGCGCACACTTGGTGCATTGTGCTCTGCACATGCTTCGGATCTGTCCCCCAGCAGTCATGGTTAGTTATGCAGAGGAAGAGAAAGGAGCGAGGGGCCAAGCACAGCAGGCTTTCTGGTGCAGGAGCTTTGCAGCTTGAGGTAGGGACCCCCGCTGGCTGATTAAGGAGAGGCGCTGGTGAGTTTCAGCGAGAGCCTCTGTGTTTTCCTGGGAAGTTGGTGGCTGCCATAGAGAGCCTGGAGAGTTCTGGATCCTGTAATGGAAAGGGGCTGCTCCTGGCTCTGGCAGGGGTGTGGTGTTCAGACTAGCTCGAGAGGGCTAGTGCCACAAAGGGGACTCAGCACTGCAGTCCCTAATGTGAGGTGCCTCGTCCAGTCCGCAGTCCGGGTGAGGCATTCAGCCTCCCTATACAATGCTGGGGAGAGTTAGGCACCTGCGAATGGGAGCCACAACACCAGCATGCTCTGCTAGCCAGGCAAAGGCATTGGAGACGGGGACTGGCTGCAGGGCCTCCCATGTTATAGGTGAGAGCTCTAGCTGGAGCCGGCGCTGAGCATAAGCAGACTAAGCAACTGGTTAGGGCCCCGAGCAGCTCAAGAGGCCCCTATTCGCTATTTATTATGCTGTGTGTGTGTGTGGGGGGCATTATTCCTGCTTTGGGCCTCCAGTGGGCTAGCACTGCCTCAGCTAACCACTAGGCTACAGAGCTAGTCTCATGCTGTAGCTCCCTCTCTGGGGCCCAATGAGTCTTTCCAAGGGCCAAGGGCCAAGGGCACTGTGGGAGCATCTTCCGCAAACAGGCACCAAGGGCACTTTGGGGCCTACAGGGTTTGTGGGTAACTGGATGGGGGCTTGGTGAGTTCCAGCGAGGCCTGATTGTGAGATTTAGGTGCCTAAGTGGCATTATGAATGCAGCCCTATAGTAATTCGGGTCTTCTCGGAAGAGCCAGGCACAGGTAGAGGTTTCAGACATTGCCTCGGCATCTGCAAGAGAAACCTTTACTTTTTATTATCAATTAATAATAGTAACAATCCGATAATTAAAGGATTTATTCTGATTGGCTAATTTACTAACAGCATGACTAAACGATCATCCAATCAGACTGCAGAATTTCCAACCTGCACCATGATCAGAGAACTGGCCCCAGAGCTAACCGACAATCTATTCTCTAGCTGGCCTGGGAATGCACCAGCAGCTTTGCTGGTTTCATGTGCAAAGCTGTGCCATTCTCCTTGTTCCTCAGAGTCCAGGGAAGCAAGGAGTCTCAGGCAAAGCTGGCAGACAGGGCTCCCCACTGGTACATTGCAGCAAGCCAAGGGATAACAGAACACAGCTTGATCTGTCGAGAGAACCCAGCAGACATTAGACACAGAAGCTAGTCGTGCTGGGTGTGAGAAGCTTAGCTTCTGAGGCTGTCACGGCACGCTGGGAAAGCTAGTGCGCCAGCCATTTCATTCTAACTCACATCTAACCCAGAGATCAGATTTTCTAAAAGCTCCAAAGCTCTCGTAGCCCTCAGACCAAGAGAAATGCTCCAATTAGTTTGTTATGAACCTGTCAGTGAAAATGTGGAGTTTAAATAAACACAGAGCCCATAAGGCTGAGCCCTGAGAAGCCCACAGTGAACGGTGTGACACTGCACCCCATATTCGCCATAGTAATATTATTATAATATGGTTATGGCATAATTATCATGCATTTTGTACAAGATAAGTCATGTCAGATGTCATTGGAAAAGTTATGATTTGCTGAATATGATTATCCTATTTGTACACATGTATCATTTCAGTATCTGAAGTTATAAATACTGACTATGGAGCTGTACTTCAGTTGTAGTTACACCTGAATAATGCCAACTAGACAAGATGCTTTCAGTCTAGATAGCCTTTTGGGAAGGGCCTATTCAGGGCAATGAGCCATTAGGGAAAACAATAGGCCTAAGGAGAAGCTTATCTCCCACCTGGTGAGCCTTCCTGAGAATACTCCAGATAGCCTGTAAGTAATGGCTGCTACGACTCTACAAGGACATGTGACCAGACCACATGATACTGGACTCCATCTTGGGACGGCAGTATTTTTCCACAAACTGGTCTGGGAATCAAGTTTTGAAACAAAGGGCTCCCGCCATAGGCTAAAGCTATATAAGGCAGGGAGTGTCATCATCTGGGGTTCTTCATTCCCCACACAAAAAGACACTTGGAAACACCGAGGAACAAAGATTGAACTGAGGGAAGTGCTGGACTCAGGCTAAAGGGATTTCTAGCCTGTGTATGAAATACCCGGGGATTCCAAGCTGTAATGCGAGTGCAGTTTGTCCCATAAGAATCTGCAGCCTACCTGTCTCATCAGCCCAGGTAAGAATTTGCTAATTCATATCCTATCTTTCTAGTATCTTTTTTAATCCAAACCAGTGAGCATTGACTGGAGTGCTTGGGGAAAATCTCTGCTTGGTTACCACACATGTGCCCTGTTCTCTTCACACTGAGGGAGAGGCAGCCCAGGTATTAATCCCATATACTGGCCAGATTTGACCAAGGCAGGATGGTACAGCAGTGGGGTGCTAGGCTGGGAAGCTAGTGGCTAGAGAGCCTGCATGTGACTGCTGCTGGGTGTGTCCCTCCTGTGTGAATGCTGGTGAAAGTGCAGGCTAGGGGGCTTTGCAGCTTGTCACAGGAACAGTGTGAGAGGGATCCCAGGCTGGTGGGTCAGAGGGCTTAGTGGTACCCATGTTCCAGTGGCACCCTGGGGGGAACAGGTCACAAACTGAACACTGAATTCAGTGGCTGTCCTTCTCCTAGCTGAGCAAAATGAAACAGCAATCTGAGAGCAGAGGGAGTGACAAGACAAGAGGGTATTTAATAATGAAGGTGGTGTTGGTAACATAGCTGAGGAAACGTGTCTGTTTACAAGTTTTAAGTTGACAGCATCACTTTAAATAAGGAAATACATCTGTCGAGAGGAGAAAACTATCTGGAAAGCCCTGTACATTTAGGCAGTGCAGCAGCAAAACTACCCTGGAGTCAAGTGCTATTAAAATTCACCATGGAATGGTTTCTAAAATCTCTCACTTATAAAAACAGAAATTCTTTTAATAAATTGCAACTTGTGATTGTTCTAGCTACCAGTGTCTGGTGAACATTTGTACAATAGAAAAGTGGTGCCTTAAATAGTGACTTAAAAAAGCTACTAACATGTTCTTTATACAACATGCAACAACATCATAACCTCATCAACTGGGGCCAAAGAGGGCTGCAGAGGCTCCTCCTCAGGCTCCAACAAACCTTCAGCAAGTCACCCACATGGGAGTGCCCCTGCCCCACAGTCCCTTCGCACTGGGCTCTGCCCCAAATGACTGCATGGCCAGTGTGCTGCCCTTCCAGTAACACAAATATTAAATACACGCAGGCTGTAAATATTTTAACAATCTTTGTCAGCAACAATATTTACTTTTGCAAAACAGCTGACAGGTAATTCCTATAAAAGTAGGTGCATCTCTAAAACAATAGCTATCAGATTCTTTGGTGGAAGCCAAATGGTGACAAGATGGCCCTTTCTCACCGGACAGCCCGGTGAACAATATTGCACCGTGATTCAGAGGAGAAAGGCGGGTGCCTTCCTACTGCAGCCAGAGCTGCAGCAAAGCATCCATCTCTGATGAACTGGAAAGAACGAGCTCCTCTCGCCTTGTGGATTCACAGCTCTTCTCCGGATGACCTTGCTCTGAGCCGAGCAACTGGTGGGGCAGCAGTAACCTCAGCAAAAGGAAGGAGAGAGGAGCGAAGGGGAGAGAGATGGCAGGGAGGAGGGCTGGCATAGGGAGCATAGACTGCACAAACAGATGGTCACACAAACTCCAGCCATAATTAAGGACCTGTTTTGACCCATTCCATTTCTTGGGGAACACACAGGAGGGGCTATTTATTGCAATTGAATTTCTGTGGCTCTCCCCCACCCTGAGGGTTCCCCGCAAGTCCAGGAGAGATTCATCCTCAGCTTTCTCATACTGCAGAGAAAAGCCCAAGGGATCCCCTCCAGAGCTTCGGTTTGTTTACTTCCTGATTCAACATGCTCCTTGTCCCCTGCTGGAGACATATTTGTACCACACCAGTAGGAAATTGACAGCTCTGTCAGTGCATCAGGTTCTTTCAGTAGCTCTATGAGCAACCTGAGCAGCTGGAGTCAGGTATCAGGACATCTGTGGTTTGGGCTTCTTGGCTTCTTTGAGTTTAACTTATAAAATGTAACTGTGCAGCATGGAACACGCCTTGGCTTTCACTCACTAAAAGTGACCATATGAGATGTGCTCACATGAGTTCTGGACATCTCTGACATGGCACAACTCACCGCCCTTGACTGGACAGCAGCTGTCTGTGCTATGGGGACTTGGCTTCAGAACCATTTCCGATCACTGACTCACTGGAATGGAGACAGGAAGCAGAGTGAGGTGGACCAGGCTGTACAGTGCAGTGTGTTTTGCCACTGTGTTGGGCAGAGAGCATGGCACTGACTGCCCACAAGACTTCTGACCAAACTGGGCCTTTCTCCATGGCTAAGATGTGCCGTGCAGTATTTCTTGAAGGAGATGAGGTGGCTTTCGGTAGCAATGCCTTGGACCCTGTTCTGGATGCTTTCATGCTTCCTCCCAGGTGAAGTCTCTTTTCCACACAGTATGTCACGAGCTACTCCAGTTCTCATGTGAACGGCTGCTAAAACTGAAAAAGCATAAAAAAATGTTTTAGAGAAGTCTCATTTTTAAAAGGCATCAATAGCCACATAGGTGTGAAAAATAAAGGGTCAGCCTCATTGCGCTGACAATTCTTAGTCAGTGAAAAAGGGTAGGAATTATGTACTGGGAAAAATACTCCAGTTTCCCCTGACTGGTTGGCACATTAGCCCTTTGAGCAGGACTCAATTCCTGTTGGTTCTGTTGTTTAATGAAAGGACTTGTGGTTGGCTGATTTTGCTGTACATCCCCATCTGTATTGCCACCACCTTTCACCACTGCTGCAAGTGAAGGTCCATGGTGGTGTTTAAGCTGAGATCAGTGACATCTAGGAAATCTATATTGAAGAGGCTGGGCCCGGTGGTGGTGAAAGAGCCAAAGGCGGTGGCTGAGCTGGGGGGGGTGAGATCCAGCCATTCCATCGTTTCCCAGGGCGATTCAGTGAAACTCATTTGTAAACCGGAGCCTTCAGCGGAGGAGGGTGACAGCTGGGTCTCCATGGGTGAGAGAGGAATCTCCTGGGATGTCAGAAGTTCATCTGCAACTTTGCTGGAAAACCCATCGATCAGCCCTTCAAAGTGAGACTCCTCACCACCCATTTTCAGGAGGGGGATCTCGCTGACCTTTCCCAGGGGACTCTGGGAATTTAATAAGACTTCTAGGTGAGTGTCATTGCTGCCAGTGCAGTGGTCAAATGAGAGTTGGGTTGAGGAAACATGTTCAAATGGAGCAGAGGCCTTTGGAAGTGAAGCGCTGGCGTTCCCTGAAGACACCGTTATCTGAGGTACTTTTTGGAGGCAGGAACGATCTTCTTTGGCAATGGCTGGCATTTCTGTTTGCAAAAGGAAGTGGAGAGCTTAGACCCATGCCATGTAGCAGCCTGAGCCATCTGCACTGGCCACATGCTTTGACAGCCTGCTTTCCCTCAGAGCCTACCCCACCGTTCTGCTCCACTCAGGGTTCCCTCAACCTTATCAGTGCAAAACCGGACATCTTCCAGCAATACTTCCTTCCTCCCTGCACCATTTACCTCCCCCTCCCCCACACACACTCCACCTCCATCCACCGGCTCCCTTTTCTCCAGCTTATCAAACACAAACTGCCTGTCTTCAGTGACAAGGCCCTTCTTGGCTTAGCCCTGTACTACTTATCCTCTTATCTGCAGTCATGCTCCTGCCAAGGATGCCAGCCTACATTGCCCATGAGTTTGATTTTCCAATACAGGCCTTTGTGCTGTCCCCCACGCTGCCCTTGTGCATGGGAGGAGCTCCCCAGGGACATCTGAAAACCCATCACACTGTCCTCCTGCAACTGCCCCCTTGCAACAACCCTCTGCTGAGAGACCTAGTTAGCTCTCGGCAGTGCTCGGACAGAGAGTGCGCTGGGACTGCTGCTGCTGACACTGATCAGCATGGTCTCACTGGTGAAAGGAGAGCCAGCCCAGGGTATGTGGGGGAAAGTGCTGCACAGACTGGATGACTCAACTGATGCTCAGGCTTGGGGTGACTCAGGATCAGAATGTTGCTCTGACCCTTTGTAAACAGGACACCTGGGTCCTTGGCTTTCTTGGCAAATCACCCCAAAACCCATTATGGCCTGGTTTGTCCATGTCATATAGGGCCCTGCTAGTACCAGCACTCAACTGCTCAGCTTTCAAAGTCACCACGAGGCCTACTCATGGAACACTATAATCAGCAATGCCTGAGAACACGGAGACAGCCCCTCTAAGGAGCAAGTGACCGGAGATGCTTTTAAAGCTTGATTACCTAATATGGAAGCCAACTGACAGCTAAGCATCAATGATGCTTTCCCACTAGGCACTGGCATATGGACAGGGTACAGACAATGGCCCTATACACCATCAGCAGAGCAGATAATGCCTCTTTGTAGCTCGTATGTGTGGGCAAGGGGCATAATCAGTGTTCCCCAAAGGCCTGGGCCTTGGCCGTGGTAAATGAGTGTGGGGAACGGGCACTGTGTGACACAAAAGCCATTAGTGGTTCATTACTGTGTGTCAGCAATGCCTGCCAGGCCTGACAGAGTCATAGCAACCAGCACATGGGTGGCATAGTATTTATCTCTAAAGACTGTCATATGAGATATCAAATGAAAGCTTATAGTCTACTGGTCAGCATAAGCATCATGAGATGTCTGTACAGGTGTTCTTCAAGAAGTTGTATGTATGTGCTAAAAATAGGTTTACACTAGGTAACCAGGCAGAGATGATAACCGAGGTTCTCCCAGACAAAGGAATGTTGCTTTACCTGGCGGCATAGGTCTCAGATGTAAAGCAAGCCTATGTCAATGGGAATTACATTTGCATCTGAGGCAAATGGGATGAACATATTAACAGGCTAAGAAAGCTACCTGGCTTCAGCTCCCTGGAGAGGAAACAGCAGAGAAGACTTTTATCTGGGGGCACACTTCCAAAGGATACAGTGCCAAGGCTTACTGGACTGTAGGAAGGGTGTCTCCCTTAGTTCAGCAAAAAGGACAGCATTTTTTGTATCCATGAAAGCTGGATCCTGGCCCTGGTGGCTGGTGGTGCTGAGTGGTTGCTTTAGGTAAGCTGCTTATCTGAGACCAAGATTTTCACTAGCTGAAGTTATGTTTGTCTCTTAGAAGTGTGTTACACTCTGTTTTATTTGTAACCATTTCTGTTTTCATTATCCTTCTTTATATCATTGAAATCTCTATCTTTCTTAATAAACTTCTCTTTGTTAGATCGTATGAGGAACTCTGAGCAGTAATATTAAGCAAACGGTGAATTCTTAGTTGGAGATAGCAAACTTGGTATAATTTCTGAGAGTGGCCAATGGCAGGGGCTGGGTGTTCCAGGGGAATGCTTTCTGAGGGGGCTCAGGAACTGCGGAGCAACAAGTGTTATCTGTAAGGCAAAGTAAGGGCTAACAGAGCCCTGAGAAGTTTCTCTCAGGTGGCTAGCCACTTAAACCCAGCAAATCTCTGTCTAGCTGGAGCAGAGGGGTCACACAGTGACTAACAGCTCTGGGCCCCTTGAGAAAGCAACACAGCATCATTGTTCTCCATGGAAAATGGGCACAGACAGAGCTCTCTAAGGAACGGGTGCAGGCGGTGCTCTGTCTCCAGGGAACGGGTGCAGGGCGTGCTCTCTCTCTAGGGAACGGGCGCAGGCGGTGCTCTCTCTCCAGGAAACAGGCGCGGACAGTGCTTTCTCTCTAGGGAACGGGTGCAGGTGTTTCTCTCTCTCTCTCTAGGGAATAGGTGCGGGCCGTGCTCTCTCTCTAGGGAATAGCGCGGGTGGTGCTCTCTCTCTAGGGAATGGGCGCAGGCGGTGCTCTCTCTCTAGGGAATGGGCACGGGCGGTGCTCTCTCTCTAGGGAATGGGTGCAGGCAATGCTCTCTGTCTAGGGAATAGCGCGGGTGGTGCTCTCTCTCTAGGGAATGGGCACGGGCGGTGCTCTCTCTCTAGGGAACGGGCGCAGACCGTGCTCTCTGTCTAGGGAATAGCGCGGGTGGTGCTCTCTCTCTAGGGAACGGGCGCAGGCGGTGCTCTCTCTCCAGGAAACAGGCGCGGACAGTGCTTTCTCTCTAGGGAACGGGTGCAGGTGTTTCTCTCTCTCTCTCTAGGGAATAGGTGCGGGCCGTGCTCTCTCTCTAGGGAATAGCGCGGGTGGTGCTCTCTCTCTAGGGAATGGGCGCAGGCGGTGCTCTCTCTCTAGGGAATGGGCACGGGCGGTGCTCTCTCTCTAGGGAATGGGTGCAGGCAATGCTCTCTGTCTAGGGAATAGCGCGGGTGGTGCTCTCTCTCTAGGGAACGGGCGCAGACTGTGCTCTCTGTCTAGGGAATAGCGCGGGTGGTGCTCTCTCTCTAGGGAATGGGCGCAGGCGGTGCTCTCTCTCTAGGGAATGGGCACGGGCGGTGCTCTCTCTCTAGGGAATGGGTGCAGGCGATGCTCTCTCTCTAGGGAATAGCGCGGGTGGTGCTCTCTCTCTAGGGAATGGCATGGGTGGTGCTCTCTCTCCAGGAAACAGGCACGGGCGGTGCTCTCTCTCTAGGGAATGGGTGCAGGTGTTTCTCTCTCTCTCTAGGGAACGGGTGCAGATGTTTCTCTCTCTCTCTAGGGAACGGGTGCAGATGTTTCTCTCTCTCTCTAGGGAATGGGCGCAGGTGTTTCTCTCTCTCTAGGGAACAGGTGAAGATGGTGCTCTCTCTCTAGGGAATGGGCACGGGGGGTGCTCTCTCTCTCCAAGAAACGGGCATGGGCGGTGCTCTCTCTAGGGAACAGATGCAGGTGTTTCTCTCTCTCTAGGAAACAGGTGTGGGAGGTGCTCTCTCTCTAGGGAATGGGCACGGGCGGTGCTCTCTCTCTAGGGAACAGGCGCAGATGTTTCTCTCTCTCTCTAGGGAACAGGCGCAGATGTTTCTCTCTCTCTAGGGAACGGGTGCGGGCGGTGCTCTCTCTCTAGGGAACGGGCGCAGGCGGTGCTCTCTCTCTAGGGAACAGGCGCAGATGTTTCTCTCTCTCTAGGGAACGGGTGTGGGCGGTGCTCTCTCTAGGGAACGGGCGTGGGCGGTGCTCTCTCTCTAGGGAACGGGTGCAAGTGTTTCTCTCTCTCTATGGAATGGGCGTGGGCGGTGCTCTCTCTCTAGGGAACGGGCGCAGGCGGTGCTCTCTCTCTAGGGAATAGGTGCGGGTGGTGCTCTCTTTCTCTAGGGAATGGGCGCGGGCGGTGTGCTCTCTCTAGGGAACGGGCGTGGGCGGTGCTGTCTCTCTAGGGAACGGGTGCAAGTGTTTCTCTCTCTCTATGGAATGGGCGTGGGCGGTGCTCTCTCTCTAGGGAACGGGCGCAGGCGGTGCTCTCTCTCTAGGGAATAGGCGCGGGTGGTGCTCTCTTTCTCTAGGGAATGGGCGCGGGCGGTGTGCTCTCTCTAGGGAACGGGCGTGGGCGGTGCTCTCTCTCTCTAGGGAATGGGCGCAGGTGGTGCTCTCTCTCTAGGGAACGGGCACGCTCTCTCTCTAGGGAATGGGCGTGGGCGGTGCTCTCTCTCTAGGGAATGGGCGCGGGCGGTGCTCTCTCTGTAGGGAATGGACGCCGGCGGTGCTCCCTCTCTAGGGAACGGGCGCGGGCGGTGCTCTCTCTCTAGGGAATGGGCGCGGGCGGTGCTCTCTCTGTAGGGAATGGACGCGGGCGGTGCTCTCTCTCTAGGGAACGGGTGCGGGTGGTGCTCTCTCTCTAGAAAATGGGCGTGGGTGGTGCTCTCTCTCTCTAGGGAATGGGCACGGGCGGTGCTCCCTCTCCAGGAAACGGGCGTGGGCGGTGCTCTCTCTCTCTAGGGAATGAGTACGGGCGGTGCTCTCTCTAGGGAATGGGTGCGGGCGGAGCTCTCTCTAGGAAGCGGGTGCGGGTGGTGCTCTCTCCAGAGAAAGGGCATGTGCGGTGCTCTCTCTAGAGAACAGACGCAGGTGTTTCTCTCTCTCTAGGGAATGGGTGCGGGTGGTGATCTCTCTAGGGAACGGGTACGGGTGGTGCTCTGTCTCTAGGGAACGGGTGCGGGCGGTGCTTTCTGTCTAGGGAACGGGCGCAGGCGGTGCTCTGTCTCTAGGGAACAGGTGTGGGCCATGCGCTCTCTCTAGGGAACGGGCGCAGGTGTTTCTCTCTCTCTAGGGAATGGGTGCGGGCGGTGCTCTCTCTACGGAATGGGCGCAGGTGTTTCTCTCTATGGAACTGGGGCAGGTGATTCTCTCTCTTTAGGGAACGGGTGTGGGCGGTGCTCTCTCTAGGGAACAGGCGTGGGCGGTGCTGTCTCTCTAGAGAACAGGTGCAAGTGTTTCTCTCTCTCTATGGAATGGGCGTGGGCGGTGCTCTCTCTCTAGGGAACGGGCGCAGGCGGTGCTCTCTCTCTAGGGAATAGGCGCGGGTGGTGCTCTCTTTCTCTAGGGAATGGGCGCGGGCGGTGTGCTCTCTCTAGGGAACGGGCGTGGGCGGTGCTCTCTCTCTCTAGGGAATGGGCGCAGGTGGTGCTCTCTCTCTAGGGAACGGGCACGCTCTCTCTCTAGGGAATGGGCGTGGGCGGTGCTCTCTCTCTAGGGAATGGGCGCGGGCGGTGCTCTCTCTGTAGGGAATGGACGCGGGCGGTGCTCTCTCTCTAGGGAACGGGTGTGGGTGGTGCTCTCTCTCTAGGGAATGGGCGCGGGCGGTGCTCTCTCTGTAGGGAATGGACGCGGGCGGTGCTCTCTCTCTAGGGAACGGGTGCGGGTGGTGCTCTCTCTCTAGAAAATGGGCGTGGGTGGTGCTCTCTCTCTCTAGGGAATGAGTACGGGCGGTGCTCTCTCTAGTGAATGGGTGCGGGCGGAGCTCTCTCTAGGAAGCGGGTGCGGGTGGTGCTCTCTCCAGAGAAAGGGCATGTGAGGTGCTCTCTCTAGAGAACAGACGCAGGTGTTTCTCTCTCTCTAGGGAATGGGTGCGGGTGATGATCTCTCTAGGGAACGGGTACGGGTGGTGCTCTGTCTCTAGGGAACGGGTGCGGGCGGTGCTTTCTGTCTAGGGAACGGGCGCAGGCGGTGCTCTGTCTCTAGGGAACAGGTGTGGGCCATGCTCTCTCTCTAGGGAACAGGCTCAGGTGTTTCTCTCTCTCTAGGGAACGGGTGTGGGCGGTGCTCTCTCTACGGAATGGGCGCAGGTGTTTCTCTCTCTCTACGGAACGGGCGCAGGTGTTTCTCTCTCTTTAGGGAATGGGTGTGGGTGGTGCTCTCTCTAGGGAATGGGAGCAGGTGTTTCTCTCTCTCTAAGGAACGGGCGCAGGTGTTTCTCTCTCTCTACGGAACGGGAGCGGGTGTTTCTCTCTCTTTAGGGAATGGGTGTGGGCGGTGCTCTCTCTAGGGAATGGGCGCAGGTGTTTCTCTCTCTCTACGGAACGGGAGCGGGTGTTTCTCTCTCTTCAGGGAATGGGTGTGGGCGGTGCTCTCTCTTTAGGGAATGGGCGCGGGCGGTGCTCTCTTTCTAGGGAATGGGCACAGGTGGAGCTCTCTCTCTAGGGAACAGGTATGGCTGATAACCACAGGACAAGCTCTCCACAGGACAGTGGTTACAGTAATGCAAGTGGGGATTTGTTAAAAGCAGAACTCCCCAGCAGTGGTGGACATGTGCAGGGCCCCTCCAAAGCACTGCTCCACTTGTGTATTGGAAGACAACGCTTTAAAACCAGCCTCAGCCATTTCTTCCCCAAGGAAAGCCAATGCAAGATGGCAGCCTCAAAGAGGGCTGCTCCAGTGGGGCTCTCACGGGCCCATGTTCATCACCATGGCACTGAGCATGCTTTTCCAGCAAGGGCACTGTGTGTAAGGTATCAAATCTCTGCCTACCTCCACTCTCAATCAGCACATCCAGGAGCTCGTCCATTTGCTGACTTCGAGTCATCTGCTGCAGCAAAACACCACAAGAGGAGAGCAGGGGGTTAGAAGCAGTTTTTCAGGCCAGGGGCCAGAGCACAAGATGCAGCGTTGCTAGTCCTAGAGTGCTGGAAAGGTGAGATCCCATGCTATGCTGAAGAGTATGCTGAAACCCCAATGTGTGACCGGGATTAGCATCCAGAGATGGGGAAGACAAAGGGAATCCCTGGGACCAAGAGGATTCTCCATGCAGTGTGGATGTGCTTGGCTAATTTGCTGTGGCTAGTGAGCAATGAGCTGCAGGTAGAACTGAGCTCATAGGCTCCATGGTCACTGCACAGCCATCTTCTACAACCATTTAAATCAGCCTCTGCTCTGCAGCTGGGCTTCAGGAGCCTGAGGACCAAGTTGGGTGCATACAGCCTCCCTGGGACTCCTGTGCCCAGCACACTCAGTGCTTGCCCCAGCAAGATGCCTGCTCCCCTATGCCCTCATCCCCCTGCTGGCCTACTGAGCCTTGCTGACGAAATGCACTTTCCCTGTTGTTTCCTTTGATTTAAATACAAAACGACTCCTCGTCCCCGAGCCATTATGTGCCAATATTTAGTGCTATCCAATGGCCCACGTGGGATGAGTTCGGTGATCTCAGTCTAGTTACCAATGGAACAACTATCCACCATCACAGCTGGCACTAAGTGGCACCCTGTTTGCAGTCTCATGCGATGCAAGGGACGAAATGGACTATGGAGACTGAGTATCAGAGGGGGGGCCAGTTAGTCTGGATCTGTAAAAAGCAACAAAGAGTCCTGTGGCACCTTATAGACTAGTCTATAAGGTGCCACAGGACTGTTTGTCGCTTTTTATGGAGACTGAGCTACCCTCTCCACCTCAGGCACAAGGCTGAGGCACTCTGGCAGGGGACAGAGCAGGCCAAGTTTGTATTTGCTCTGGGTCTAACTATGGACGCCAAGATTTTCCAAAGTGACTAGGGACTTGATGTGCCCAAGTTCGGACACTTCAAAAGGGCCAAGTTTCCAGAGTTTCCCCTTCTCCTCCCTTGGAGCTCACATCCATTTGAGGTGTCTCAACTTGGGCACCAAAAACTGGAGCTCCCCATATCACTAGCCCCTTCTGCTCTGCTTGGCCAGGGCATCAGTCTGCAGGGCTGTCAGCCTAGCACCTTTCACCAGCACAGTATTCAAATAAAATCTAGTCTGATGCTTTTCTGTCACATTGAGACAATAGTTAGCAGCTAACGCCTGGATGCACAACAGGCATTAGGCAACTAAGGCCCAGTTTCTGGACCACTGCGATGCACAAAACTCCAGCTGCTCCCATAGGTGCCTAGGGTTACTCAGCGCCTAACAGTTTGCAGTAAAAGTTCCCCAGTGCCTGTGTTCCTGCTGCTAGGCGTGTGCATCTGCCCCCCCAGTGGGCATCTGGGTGCCGATTTCGCACCTATGTCCTGGGGCAAATTCACAAACTGGGGGAAGAGAGGTGCTTGGCCGTCTAAGTCACATGCAGGGCCCAATCTGACAGGTATGCTCAGAAGCTGCCCACCTCTACCCAAAGGCACCAACTTCTCTTGATGCCAGTGGGTGCTCGTGCCCCCCCCGCTCCGCTCTGACTCTGCCCCCATTCCAACCCCTTCCCCAAATCCCTGCCCTGGCCCCGCCTCTTCCCCGAGAGTGCTGCATTCCTGCTCCTCCCCCTACAACTTATTATTCCGGAAAACAGCTGTGGGAGGCAAGCGTTGGGAGAAGCAGGGACAGCACACAGTCGGACGCGAGCTGGGGCGGGGAGCTTGGCTGCAGAGCACCCACCAGTTTTCCCCATGGGTGCTCCAGCCCTGGAACACCCATGGAGTTGGTGCCTATGTCTCTACCGGTCAGGCCCTCAGGAGAGTTCATACAAAAGAGGAGCTTTCCACGTCCCTGGTAAGGCCCCTAACCACTAGGCTAACAGTTCAGGGGCTATTATTGTTCTCCTTCCCTCTGGGATCCTTGCTGACAGCATAGGCACCTACTGCCAAGACATACCCCTGTCACTGGCCTCTCCCACTGGCCAGCTCATGCCTAGTGTGCTGGCTTTTGTGGACTGCAGTCTAAGGCGCCTCACTCTCCCCATTCAATGGACAGGGAGTGTGGGCCTCCAACTCAGGTGTTGTGGATCACAGTGATCTTCTAGGCACCTAATGTCTTTTGTGCACTTAGGCCTAAAATGTCAATTCAAGCTATTTCTCGTACACAGCAAATGTGCCTGCTTCACTCACAGACCAGGCGATGTGCTGTAATTGCCACAGTCACTAGTTCCATAAAACTCAATCAAAACAGAACAAGATCAAACTGGTAAAACCTATTCCTGTAGAAAATAAAAACCATGCAGTTACCTGCTTCACTGCATCCGCATAGGATGGAGGCTGCTTTACCTCCGAGAGGGCTGGGCTTGACTTACAAAAACTTGGGGATGGAATAGAAAACTTTTGACCTGCCTGCGTAGCCATCTGCGTGGGGGGAAATATAGGGAAATGTAATCAATCCACAGGCAAAAGGTTATGCTCCTCTCTGCCTTTCTTTCTACCCTTTAATTGGGGCCCAAGCCACCTCTCACCCCAGTGTAAACCAGAAGTAACTCCACTGGAGTCAATGGTATTACACCAGTGCCAAACCAGACTAAGTGAGGGAAAAATCAAGCCTGTGGGCAGGACAGATGGATTCAGGAGACTAGTTATGAGTTCCCCTAGCTATGAGGAAAGCATTCAGGTCTATATGCACAGTTCCTGTGCATTTTAACATGAGGTGACCCTGAGCAGTTTGTCTTTCAGCACCTGCATTCAGCTCAGCTCTGAATGTCCCTACACCAGAACAAGAGGAACAGCAAAAACAGGCAAAATAATATGCTGGTGAAAAATATTGGCCAAACATAGACAGCAAGGTCCCAAAGATACCACGTTACTGGTGCGTGAACTCACCTCCTCTGCCCTTATCGCTCCTCTCACACTTCAGCAGCCCTGACTGATCCTGACCAGGTCTTATGCTAATTAGTGCAATGCTTGTTTTTTGACACCCAACCCAAATTCTGTTGTATGACTCAGTTATCTGAATCACTGGATGATACTCCAGCTAGGAGATGCAGTAACCCCACCACTCATCTCTACTGCCCCTTCTCAAATGGTCTCTAGAGGCACAGGGTCAATACTCTGGACCATCTCTGAAGATCTGGTTTACATGGGTTAGGGCATCCTTGCAAAACTGTCATACGTGATCCCTCAGCCTGAAATCTCCTGCCTTTCACTTCTGGAAAAACTGATTCTGTTTTAAATGTCCCAATCACCCGCCCTAAGTAAGTGGTGAGAATAATACTGTGAGGCTGGATTAAGCCACAAGGGAATGACTTGCATGGGTCTTATCCTGCAGTCTTTTCACCACTCCAGAAAACAGACACAGAGCATGTACAGAACCAGTGGGATCTTCTGCTTAGAAGGGGCTCACACACTGGCCTAGCAGAAATCTTGCAACTCAAAGACGAGTTTCTTGGCAGAAGTTCTGAGGGAAACTTGCTAGAACACCTGCTCATTTTGTACTGGGTTCTTGCCAGTGAATATGATTGGGTAGCATTCTGCGGCCTGTTATGCAGCAGGCCAGACAACATCAGAATGGTTTCTTCTGGCCTTAAAGTCTATGAATCTGTGAAAAGATTAGCTATCAACCCCCTCCCCGCAGATAACAAATTCCTTTCCCTTTCCTTCTACTTCACTCCAAGACTGCTCTGCCCCTGCTGGCTGGCCCTCTCTCCCTTGTTCCCATGGTGTTATCATGGCAAGGCGCAGCATGACTGTGGCAGGCAGTGTTATTTCTGGGAGTGTTGATTAGTGTGGGAGTGATGTACACATATCCCAGCAGCAGCAGCTGGAACTCCTTCTTCACTAGGAGTGACCCATCAACACCCCAACTGGGAACCCAGAGGAATGTCTCAAATCCATGTCACAGAGAGCACAGGTCATTAGTGCTGCTCTGTCATACACACCCTTCTCAGGTGAGGACCCCAGCACTGGTGTGACATCCCAGCTGGAGATCTGAGAGGCCGCCCCAGCTGGGAAGGACTCACGTCAAGCAGAGTTAGGCTCAGAACCTTTCCAGTGGCCTCGCTCACATCAGGGCAGAGGAGGGGGTTGCTGTGGAACAGGGAGCTCAAAAGACAGAAGAGCTGCCCTGGTTACATTGTTTATACGTGGGCCTGGGTTATGGTGTCTGATTTTTAGCCACGTGAAGAGAATGTGACCAGAGACTGGAACTGCAGAGGTAGGGTGAGGTACCCCCCATGGCACCCCATATGCAGCCCCAGCCTCTCTCCACCCACAATGCCAAATGCTATCAATTGGAAATTTGGGGCTTGCAAATGTTCCACGCCCCCAAACGCTGACATCTTCACATGCAATTCAGGAGAGTCAGACACTCCTAATTCACACACACAGCTAGGCATGCAGAGCTGACCTGAGTGCAAATATAGGAGGCCTTAAAATACAGGCGATGATTAGAGTCCACTTTGGAAATTAAAATGGTGACACTGTGCCCCTGCTCCCTGTGCCATGACCCTGCTGCTCCCCATGGTACAACCCAGCTCCCTGTGCCATGACCCTGCCGCTCCCCATGGTACAAACCAGCCACCTGTGCCATTCCCTGCTGCTCCCCATGGTACAACCCAGCTCCCTGCGGTACAATCCTGTGTGATGGAGCTACAAAGAAGAGGACAATTCCCATCAGCTCATTCCCCAGTGTACATCCCCTCCCCCCAGGCCAGGTAAGGGGACAGAGCTGTGTGTGGAACAGGCTGTGGCTGCTGGACATCACAGCTGGGTGCAGGTTTGTGTGGGCCGTATATGGAGCGACAGCAGCTGGGCAGAGAGCCGGTGCAGAGTGGCCCAATGAGAGACACTAACTAAGCCTGGCTTGGTAACCCCCAAATGCTTATGTGCTGAAATAGAGACTGGACTGGAGAGGGCACCCCAGGCACGAGGCTTGAAGAGCCCCATTCATGCACTGCTATTGCCCAGTTTGAACTGTATCTATTGGGTGTCTGGGAAGTGGGTGGGCGAAGCCCGCCCACTGCTAAAGATTCCCCCCCCCCAGCCTAAGGGGAGGACCCACAGGACCACAGAACCCACTGAGTTCGGGGGACAACTAATAAAAGAACAGGGACAGGAGTGAGGTCAAAGGGTCAGAAGGAGGGAACCTGACGGGGACACCGAGCAGAGAACCCCGGACAGCGCCCACTGCTCCTCGAAGGCGTCAAGGGAGCCAGTGGACGCCGCCCAGAGGAACTCCGCCCGGATGCGTGAACGGACCATTGATCGGAAACAAGCCCCACAGTCGCCGGGGTCTCCATCGGCCAACCTCCTCTCTCTGGTCGCGTAGATGGCCTTTTTAGCCAGGGCGAGGAGGAGGTTGACCAGGAGGTCCCGGGACTTCGTGAGGCCACGGATAGGGAGTGCGTAGAGAAGGAGGTGAGGGGAAAAGTGCAGCCAGAAACGTAAAAGGATGTTAATGAGGAGCCGGTGTAGGGGCTGCAACCGGGCGCACTCTAAGTAAACGTGCGCCAGGGTCTCCCTCACGCCGCAGAAGGGGCAGGTGTCCGGGACAGGGGTAAACCGCGCCAAGTACACGCCCGTGCTCACGGTATTTGCAACCTCGCCCCTTCCCTGCCAGCCTGGTAAAACCCTTTCCCTTAGCCACATGCCTGAGTGGGTGTGGGACCCTCCAAGGCTGGGCTACAAGGCCTAGCTGCTGAAGCATCGCTTGCCTCCAGGCTGGCAGGCTACTGGCACCCTAGGACTTGCGGGTATAGAGGAACCCCAATAGTTACACCTACTCCCTGGCTGCGACTCTGTTGCTCTCCACAGTACAACCCTGCTCCCTGTGACACCCCACAATACTGCCCTGCTCCTGCTGCCTGCGTCACCTCCTGTATTACACCAATCTCACTGCCTGTGTCACATCCTCCAGTACCCAGCTCTCACCAAGATTAACACTCCCTCCTGCACCCTGTTTCACCCACTACAGTCTCCTGTTCCCTTTGCAACCTGCATAGTTTCTCCCTCCCACTGCCAGTCACTCCCAGTGTCCTGCTTCTAGAGTCATCCCCCAGAGTGCCCTGCTTCCCTGTCACCCCAGAATGCCCCGTCCCCCTGCCTGTGTCACCTCCACAGCACCCTCTCCTCCTCTGCCACCCCCAGAGTGCCCTCTCCCTGGCTAAGTCACCCCCACAGTGCACCCTCACCCTGCTTGTGCCACCGCCACTGGACGCCCTCCCCCTGGCTGTGTCACCACCACAACTTCGCCCTCCCCTGCCTGTCACCCCCACAGGGTTTCATGGGTGGCGTGTAATGGAGGCTGGGGGAGGCTAAGCCTCCCCAAACCTGCGCTAATGCTTCCTGCCATGGCCCTGGGGCTAGGACCCAGCAGAGCTCAGAGCTCTTCTGGTTGTCCAAGGCTTGGAGTGGCTTGAGCAGGCAGGTCAGCACTCAGGGCAGTTTGGGCAGATGGGAAGAGACTTGGCGTGACTTGGGTGGGCAGGTTGGCACTTGGGGTGGGGCAGGCCAGCCCTCTGGGACTCCTCTGGCCCCGGTGGGTGAGAGTGAGGAGGCCTTGGGCAGATGGGGCAGGACAGGGGCCTAGTCTCCCTGAACGAGGGGAGGGGGGGCGTCACATGCCACTCATGCAGAACCCCCTCCCCCGCCTGTGTCACCTCCATAGCTTCCCTCTCCCCCCCTGCCTGCCACCCCCACAGGGTCCCCTCCCCTGGGTTTGTCGCACCCATAACTCCCCCCTCCCCCACCCATCAACCCCACAAGCCCCCTCCCCTACCAGCATTACTCCCACAGTGGCCCTCCCACTTGAGTCACTCCACAGCACCCCATGTCACCCCCACAGTGCCCCTACCCCACTCTCACTCCCACAGCAACCCCAGCTCTTGCAATGTTTTTGCTGTTATAGGATTGGCTGGTACAGGAACCATCTGTGATAAGACAAGGAGCTCCAACTCCCTGGCAATTTTAGCATGCTGATTGGCTGCCTGCCCCGCCACCCACCAATCAGATCTGTGGCAGGCAGCGCTCCCCCCCCAGCAGGAGGGGAGGGGGAGATAAAGAACCCAGCTGCCTCTCCCCCTGTGAGCAACAGAGAAGGGAGGGTTCCACTTCTCGTCCACCTGCCTTGCCCCTTCCGCCTGGGCGAGGGCAGAGGGGTTGAGGGGCACCTGGAGCTGCCCAGCCTGGAACAGGGAGAGGGGACCCTGCTGCAGCCCCCAAGCCTGGGAGGGGGAAGAGTTGTAGGAGGAGCAGAGAGGGGCTGAAATCTGGGTTGGGGCTGTGGGTGGGGGGAAGCATTCACTGCTAGGCAGGGACTGGCAGTGTGGGGTGAGAGCTCCTGCAGCAGGGGCCAAAACCCACTCCCCAGTGCAGCTGGGGGCACTGGCAGCACTGATTATCACCCCCCCACCCCGGAATGGTAGGGGAGCGCACAACACACGACAAACCAAATACACAGCCTCAGTGCTATGAGCGACTCAGGGGTTGGGGCTGACTCATGATCTCTAATCCCTGGAGGTTGGCAATGGTGTGCAGTCTCCCCTGACAGAGCCGGCACTGGGTATAAGCAGATTAAACAATTGCTTAGGGCCCCAAGCAGCTCAAGGCCCCCCCCCATTTGCTTTTTTAGTAAGTGTTGTGTAGGTGGTCCCCCAAAATATTCCTGCTTAGTGCCCCCCGGATTTGGAGAAGCAACCCCCAAAGCAACTGTACTGCCTGCGTGCCCGGATTCCCAGAGCTGCCCTCCTCTTCCTGTGCTGTACTGCTGCTGCCCGTGTTGCTCCTGTGATTTTGTTCCTAACTGTCCATCGATCGTGAGCAGCTCTGTGAACACATCCACTGTCACCAGGGTCTTGGCAAACTCACTGGAGCTGGTCACTGCATGTGCTCAGGATTTGGCCCTTCCAGCTACTCTGACCTCAGCCTGTGTGGTGGAGACACAGAGGAGGTAGCTTGCATGGAGTGGTGGCTGTATCTGGGCACACCCTGTGCAGCACACCCAGGCTCTTGGGTGAGGAGCTCTCCCTGGCACTCCTGCTGCTCTCTGCCAGGGTGCCAAGGAAGTCAGTATGCTGGCTGGCCCAGGTTGGAGAGAAGCACACGGGACTTCTGACCTGTGGCACTGCTTTTAGTAGAGTCACAAAGATGCAGCCTACAGCTTGGTGAGAGGAGATGGAGCAGTTGCTATTCCACTCACCACTGCCCTACTTTGAGCATGCTAGCCCTGTTTGCTCCTGGGATGCAACCCTTGGCTCTGCCTGGAAAACTCCCATTTGCACATGCGCTTTGAGCCTGGGCTCCCATGCCGCAAGCCAAAGACTGTTCTGTGAGTGCCCGAGCTGCAGGGGAAAGCCCAGTCTGGTTTGTGCTCTGTCCTGCTCACATGGGCCAGTTTACAATTCTGCTAGACTGATACATTTTGGGGGCAGCTGCACTTCCTGCTTCCAGGCAGGACAGGGAGCAAGGATGTGGAAGTGTTGCAGGACAGGCTGTTCCCGTGGTGTTCCAGGGTTGTCAGAGCCAGAGCACATTGGAGAGCTCATGGAATGGCCTGTACCCAACCTCATTCCCAGGTCAGAGAGATTTGGACAAGCAACCCTCAAAGCAACCTTTAATACCAGTGCAATCTCCATCAAGATAGGACAGAATGGCATTAGCCTTGTGCATTCCCCACTTACCGGTGCTGGGCGAAGTCGATTGCTGGCCTGTGGGGAAACACTGCGTCCTTCTCCCTGAGAGCCAGGGGACACAGAGAGAAGGTAATGGCTGTTAGGGGATGGTGGCAGACTAATATGCTGTGGGCTCTTTGCAGTCCCAAGCGGAGAATGCTGTGGAGAGCACTGTGGGCTTAGAAACGTGGAGGAGGTGATGGTGCTCTGTCCTGCTGATTCCATGCAAAGGCTGTTTACAATGTGAGGCAGCTGCGGCGTCCCACAGTTACTTAGTTTATCCAAGCTGTTGGCTTGGGCTTTCAAGGCAGTTTGTTTTGATGAGAATGGACAGCTGGATACTGTGTTTTCTTGCTTGATGGGAACACCAAAGAAATGCTGGGTGGGTGGCTGCTTCTCCTCCAAGCCATTGTTCCTTTTTCGCTTCTGGAGTTGCATCCGCAGTTCTTCCACCTGTCTCTGCTCTTGTTGCAGCTTCCACGTCAGTTCATTGATAACCTTCTGCTTTTCCACCAGCATCTTGTCTTTTTCTGTGTCGATCCCTTCCAGTTCCAACTGGATGCTCCCTCCATTCATGCTGCCCATTAGGCTTTCTTCAGCACTGCCATGCACAGGGGATGGTTGGAGACCAAACTGTGGAGAAGTCATTGGTCCATCGTTGAATGTGTCTGGTAAAGAGCCACTGACGGAAAGGTCAGAGGATGCTGGGGAGATGGGTGGGGAGGAGCTGGTGCTGCCAAACTGATAGAAGCTGCTGGATAGCATGCTGGCCGAGGGCTGTGACTGATAGCTTGATAGCGTGTTTGTTGGGGTAACTGGAAAGGTGACCGTTGTTATTTCATTGAAGTTTGGCACCACACTGCCACTGCAGTCCTGGAAGGGCCGCAGACGCTCCATCAGTGCCGTTTTCGTACCGGATACGGGGAGACCTCTTATTCGGAGCTGCTGCCTCAGTTCTGACACCTAGAAGCAAAGCCAGCCATTTAATGACAGTCACTTCCAGCACCTCCCCTCACTGTCATATTCCTTATACACTTGTGGGGAAATACCCTGCTGTGAATATTTCCCCCAGGGAGTGTTCTCCTGGCCTCCTGCCTGATGGGACAGAGCCCCACCCCTCACTGCTCCTCAGTCACTAGAATCACTATGCACAGCCTAATAGCCTCATTGTGTCCCAGCAGAGGAAATACATTCCTCCTTCCGGCAGCCAAAGCTGCTGTACGTAGAGAGCCGGAGCTGTGAATGGGTAATGTGGATAGCAGTGCAGTAATTCTCATGGAACAGAGGGTGACACAGTGGGGCTTGGTGTCCCTGCTAGCAGCTAGCCCTCCTATAGAGGTTTATGAGTCTGCTACTGGCCATGAGATAGCTAACAGGCTAGTTAGCTAACAGAAGTTCATGCTTTTAGATCTATATGGCCCAAGTTCAGGCCTCCCAGATGACTCAGCCAGAACTTCATTACACACATGCTCCACTTGCTAATCCTTATTCATGTCTCTGAATAATAAGGATTATTTTACACATGCCTGCTTCCGCAAGACCGGTCTGGGACTTTAGTCATGTTTGAGTTTAAGTAACAAAATATGAAAGAATTGTGTGTGTAAATGACCCACATCAATCAATATATTTATGCCCATATCTGTAATTTTCATTCCATGCATCTGAAGAAGTGGGTTTTTTACCCATGAAAGCTTATGCCCAAATACATCTGTTAGTCTTTAAGGTGCCACCAGACTCCTCATTGTTTTTATCAGTCTAATGTGAGTCTTTATTGCCACCCCTTCCTCTCAGGGGATGGTCTATATAAGAGTTAGTGACTTAGCTACAGGACTAGTCCTTAAGCTCAGGCAGTAAGAGCTCATGCTTTTCAAATCAGAAGTTCCTGGATTTGTTCTCCACAGACAGCTCCTCAAGGCATTATCACTTTGGGTTCTCCTGCAAACATTTTGCACAGCTCTGACCACCTGCCTCAATCTGATGGCAATTAGGAGATTTCTGCACTGCAGCAATAGCATGTTCTCTAGTACCACTGCACCATTTGTCTCATGACAAGTCAGAGCACTTTGTGAAACATAAAGGCACTTAGCTCTTCTCCATGCATTCCATATTTTGCTGCATTCGCTTGCTCTATAACATGCAAGTTTAGGTTCCAGCCAGCTCATCGCTGTTACCTTGGGATGCCTGATAGACTTCAAAGCATTTTCATTGTAAGGTATGGTGTCGCTAGATACTACTATTGCTAACAAACGATTAATGGGAGGCTTGCACTCACTTTCAGATCATCCAGGTTGGAAGGGAGAGGGCCTGGTTTGATAGAAGAAACACAGGTCTGTCCAGAAAAAGTGGTTTTCACTGGAGAAAGGGGCATGTTGGTGACTGGAGTTGACGAAGAGTTTGAACTTTTGACCATTTGCTCACTTGGTTGCCTGAAATGACAAAGGAGGAGAGTTTTTGGTAACAGTGTCCAGTTTTTGTCACATTTATTAATAGAAAATGGGACTTACTTATGGAAGGGTGGCCAAGGAACAGCCCCTGCCCATCTAAAATATGATTTAACTTCTTCATCTTAGCTGCTTTTTTCTTCACTTTAGAGGGGTGACCTAAGGTCCCCAGTATATAATGCTCCATCTAGAGGTGATTGTAAAGAACATTGGAGACACTATAGCAGGGCATGGGCAGCCCCAGATAGGAGTTCAGCAAGAGCCTGCAGAGTTCATGGGATGGGGCTGCAGAGAGAGGACTAGGGATGCTTATCTTTCCTTGTCCATTTTCAAGGGGGATCAAAGGAGGCCTTATGTGGCTATCATCCCTCTATCTGGCCAATCAGAATATGGCTTTGGATGTGACCAGGGCTACATTTTCAAACTGTGCTCCCAGATCCCTGCTATGCCGCATCAACAGGCACACAAGCATAGAAGAGGGACCTGCAGGAGAGCTTAGAAAGCCCCCCAAAACATCTAAGCCTCAGACTACTGTGCAGACGTTCTTTACAGGCTGCTGACTCACTTCTGCTGTGCTTGGTGGATTCCAGGGTAGCTGAAGTGCTGCTGCTGCTGCTGGCTGAGGATTTGTAGCTGCAGGAAGAGCTGCTGCTGTTGGAGGAGTCTAGCATAGGCTGAGTCCATGGGCGGAGGAGACTTCTCTGCTTTCTGGTCAGGCGGAATGTACTGGTGATACTTCAGTTTCTTCACCTTTGGCTTCGTGTCCTTGGGCTTTTTGTGGCGGTTCTTGCTATCGCTGGATGATTTTGACTGTGTGTCGTACAGAGAAAAGAACAGGGGTTAGCTGAGAAATCAGGTTCGGAGCTGGAGTTGGCTAACCGATGACGTTCACATTTATGAATTTAGAGACCCAGAACCAGAGGACGGGCATGTCCGTATTCCTGAGGGCATTCTGCACCAAAAATTAAAAATTATGTGCACATTATTTTAAAATTCTGCAAGTTTTATTTGTCAATAACAAAATGCAGAGGCTCCAGCATGGCAGTGGGGAGCACGGGCCACTGGCTGCACAAAGGTGGGAGATCACTCTGCAGCCTCCCCACCCCCGGGGACACAGACTTAGTGGTGAGGCTCCACCCGACCCTGATGCAACACAAGGCCTGGGCCTGCCCCAGAAACACCCTGGGTCCCTGCCCCTCTGCGCCAGGTGCACCAGGTGTGGAGGACAGGTAGACTCGACCAGGCAGGATCCAAGCATGTAGGGGCTCACCATGGGGGGATCCAGGTGTGGAGTGAGAGGATACTGTGTGAGACAATCTGGGTGCAGGCAGCTCAGTGGGGGGCGGTCTAGGTGTGGTGGGATCTGGATGCACACAGGCTCATTGCGGGGGCTCCAGGTGCAAGCAGGACCGGCTTTAGGCTGATTCCTCCAATTCCCCAGAATCGAGCCCCGCACCCACACATAAGAGGGCCCTACGCCTTAGGCGCCTTTTTATTTTTTTAAATTTTTTTACTCACCCAGCGATGGGTGTGTGTGTGTGTGTGTGTGTGTGTGTGTCCGGGTCTTCAGTGGCATTTCAGTGGCGGTGGAGGGGGTCCGCTCCATATCTTTGGTGGCATTAAGGTGGCGGGGGGTCCTTTGGTGCCATGGAAGACCCAGAGTGGACACCCTGCTGCCGAAGAGCCACTGAAGCCCCAGATTGCCGCTGGGTATTCGAATCAGGCCCCGCAGTTCATAAAGCTGGCCCTGGATGCAGGGGCAATGGGACTCTGCAGGGGCTTTCAGGTGAAGGTGGCTGGGGCTCAGCAGAGGGGTCTGGATGTGGGGGAGTGGGGCTTGGTGGAGTGGAGGTCTGGGTGCAGCTAGCTGGGAGTCAGGGTAGTGCAGAGACTGGGGCATCATGGTGGGGGTTTGAGTGGAGGGAGCTCAGTGGACGGTGGTCTGAGTGCAGGGGTGGGGGGGCCAGAGGCAGGGGGTCTGTGTGAAGAGGGGCTCCAGATGCGGGGAATGAGGTTCAGTGGGGTGGGGCTTGGGTATGGAGGGCTAGAGGAGTTCTGGATGTACATGGTAAGGCTTGGCAGGGGGATTTGGGTATGGGAGGTCCAGATGCATGGGGGTGGGGTGGACGGGGGAGCAGCTGCACATACAGTGACCCCTTCCCCCACAGCTGAGTAGTGATGGGGGCAGGAAGCAGGGGAGGATGCTGAGCTCCCTGCAGCTGGGGGAGGTTTCTGGGGGTGAGTCTGACACAGTCCCAGACACTACTTGCAAGGGAAGTCCTGTCCTCTCCTGCCTCCAGTCCAGCCGGGACTAGCAGCTGATCCTGGCTCAGGGTAGAAGCCACTGGCTGGGGTGTCCTCAGCCCCATGGTGATTTACCTCTCTGCCAGCTGCTCCGGATGTGTGAAATGATCATAGAATCATAGAATATCAGGGTTGGAAGGGACCTCAGGTGACCATCTAGTCCAAGCCCCTGCTCAAAGCAGGACCAATTCCCAATTAAATCATCCCAGCCAGGGCTTTGTCAAGCCTGATCTTAAAAACCTCTAAGGAAGGAGATTCCACCACCTCCCTAAGTAACCCATTCCAGTGCTTCACCGCCCTCCTAGTGAAATAGTGTTTCCTAATATCCAACCTAAACGTCCCCTACTGCAACTTGAGACCATTACTCCTTGTTCTGACATCAGGTACCACGGAGAACAGTCTAGATCCATCCTCTTTGGAACCCCCTTTCAGGTAGTTCAAAGCAGCTGTCAAATCCTCCCTCATTCTTCTCTTCTGCAGACTAAACAATCCCAGTTCCCTCAGCCTCTCCTCATAGGTCATGTGTCCCTAATCATTTTTGTTGCTCTCCACTGGACTCTCTCCAATTTTTCCATATCCTTCTTGTAGTGTGGGGCTCAAAACTGGACACAGTACTCCAGATGAGGCCTCACCAATCATGTACCTACTATGCTAGGGAGTGGTGCATGACTGCTCTTGCAGCTTCCCTGTCAGAAAGTTATTTTTTCTGCAGGAAAGCAAAGAACTCTGTGGGGGATATGAATTCTGTGCATGTGCAGTAGTGCAGAATTCCCCCAGGAGTAATGTCCTGAGCCCACCACTGTCACCTGATCTTAATGGTGAGCCCCAAGAGGTCCTTCCCCTCCAGGGCTCTGCCTACATGCCAAAGCCCCAAATCTGGAGACCAGTCCTGTCTCTAAGTGCCAATCACTGAAGTGATGCACCTGCTCCCAGTCACACCAGATGTACCAATAGTATCCAAGGAGCTTCCCTTTTATGTTGAATTTTACATTCCTAGTTTGTATTCTTTTCCCTCTCTGTGTAGCTGGTGGGGCTATCCAATACTCAGAACCTACAGAACTGCTCACATTGAGACTCTCTCAGAATTCAATATCCAGGGCCTCTCGCAGGGCACAATTCTACTCCTTGACCCTCATGGCAGCTCTTAAATGGGACCCACTGGGGAGTTCCATTCATTTAGGGAGAGCAGCACACCAGACCTGGGGTCTCCTGTGCAGAGCAGGACAGTAATTGGGGGTTTGCTCTTTTGATTTTAATATTTCCATTAAAAAATCCCAGTGTGCAATTACCTAGATCACTAAAGTCAATGGAAAATGAGGGGACTTGCAGCAAACTAAGCAGAGATAGGCCCCATTGTCTTTCCTGAATGACCAAACAAGCTTTATACCAGGCCTTGCAGTCACTTGGGCATTGAGGATTACAGACTGACTTAGTGCATTTCATTGTACTATAGATAACACATGCACCAAGGACCTGGTTAACTTTTACTAAGTTGCATTCCTCTGGTTAAAGTTCTGCTCTCAGGTCAGCATGGCAGATTTTGACTCTGATATTCTGCTTCCTTTCCATTCCTGGACCTCCCAGTCAGTGTCCACTAATCATGTTGCATTGGGAGATCTGCCCATGCATGACAGCAGAATAGAATTGAGAGTGTCAGAGGAGGTATTACGACTTAATAACATCCTCTCTTCTCTCAGCTGTTTGTTCAAAAGGCCTAAATCCTGCTCAGAGATACAGGGTGGGTGAGGCAATATCTTTTACTGGGCCAACTTCTGTTGGTGAAAGAGACAAGGTTTTGAGCTACACAGAGCTCTTTTTCGTGTCTAATCTAATATATTGGGACTGATATGCCTATAACAACATTGCATAATTCCTGCTCAGCGAGGCACCCAAAGCCACTCTCTCTAAAGCAGCTAAAATCCTCCACTGAGGCCAGTCCTCTTACTCATCTACCCATTTACACTGATTAGTCTAATTCAGTGTACTGCCGGGGGACTGAGAAGTTACACACTACACACTGTGCTGCTCTGAGTGTGAGGAGCCCAGCCCTCTAATGCACTGTATTGAACTCTGCATGACCCTGAGGCTTGGCATGCTGATAACTCTAATAAAACAATGACCATGATATTAAGATCCTAGCGTGAAGGGGTGAGTGGTCTTTCAGGACAGCAATGTGTGCTGTGAGACATGTCCTGGGCAGTGAGAACAGAGAGAGTGTTTATGCAAACTTTTCCAGGTGATCCCTGCCTGGGAACAAGCTAAGCAAAGGCTCAGTCCAGACAAGACAGAGGTGGTTCTAGTTGGCAGCATCTGGAGAGGATCTCAGGATTGATGGTCTGGATGGAGGAGCACTGTACATCTTTTACCCTTATGTGAGGTTCACCATGTAGAGCACTTTTGGAGCAGGGATTTCTCCTACACTCCCAGCTGGTGGAGGTGACCAGAAGGGCTTGTTTATGGTTGGCGTGGTGATGGTGGCTGCTATCTCTGTAGATTAGCTCACTGCAGTCCCTTCAGCATAGGGGTCCCAACAAAGACCACTTAGAGCCTTGTGCTGGTGCAGATGTGGCTGTCTGCTTTCTTGGTATTGCTGGGTGTAATAAGCACATTCTGCCTGCTGTTCAGAGCCCACATGGATTCCCTGCTCACTTCTGGGTGCCATTCAGGGTATTGGCATTGATCTTTAAAGCCCACCTGCCGAGAACCTCCCTTTCCAATCTCCCTGTATGCCCTCCTCTTCAGTCAGCCTCCTGTCTCTTCTGCTCATCAAGAGTCTTCACATCGTCACGCTAGGAGCTGCTGGCCTGTGTCCTGCCTTCCATTTGTCTCCTTCTCAAGCTTTTCGGGACAGGGGCCAAAGCTAGTCTGTCCCGTGGCCTGGGTCCTAGCTGCTCCCTCCCTCTGCACTGGCTCAGCAGCCACAAACAGATAATGCACTCTCATTTACGGAGCCAGGAGTAGCGTAACTGGAGGCTGGGTGAGGACAGATTATTTTCTGGGGTTTGCCAGCTCCTGAAGTGGCAGACTGGGTCTCTATGGGTATGTCTGCACTGCACAAGCCCCTTTCCACCCTCCTACAAATCAGTCTGACTTGGTCAGCAAGTACCTGGCTTCTAGGACCCTGCTGGAGATGGGTCAGAGCCTGAGTCCCATTGAGAGACAGGGTCCAGCAATTGTAAACTCAGATTTAAAATGCAGCATGGACGCTCAAGCGTGGGCTTGGAAACACCAAGCCCATAAGCCCGGATCCCATAGACTAAGTTTTGTGTGCAGAGTAGACACACCCAAGGGGGACCTACCACCTATAATGGCTACTAGAGCTTTCTGATCCCATTTCCCAGCATGCACTGAGCTGGGGCAGGGACAGAAGGAACCCTGGTGGACCAAAAGGGAGACTTTTGCATGGGGTGATCTGGACCATGCAGTGGGCACTGCATAGTCCCTAGCAGGGGGCAGCCTGACTCAGAGAAACAGCTGAAGTTTGATTTTGGTTTGGAAGCTGGGTGTCCCTGCCGAGGTGCCATTTCTCCCACAGGGCATTCTGGCTCTGCTGTGAGATCTAACTGCATGGATCTGACAGCTCCAGCCCTGCAGTGACAGCATCCTGCAAAGAGGTCTGACCTGGCTACCGAGAGCCATCTGAGACCCCAGGAGGATCCCAGGCCAGGGAGCAGGGAGCCTGGTAGGATTGGGAGAGGGTCCTTCCCCTCCCAGGTGTGAAAAATAAAAACAGAGGACTTTTATTTAAGCCAGCCAGTGCCACAATGCTGCAGGTGCTCTGCCTCGGGACTCAGCCTTGGCGTACTATCTGCCTGAGATGGTGCCAGGGAGGGAGCCAGAGCGGGGGAGGAGTTGGGAGTTTTGTTATTCTGTTATTTTGGGAGTGTCATTCCTTTACATGGCCCAGTGAGGAGTCACCTTGGGTGGAGGGTGGGGCAGGGTTTCGTTACGGTCGGTTGAAACTGGCTGCTAAAGTCCATTAAGAAAATGTAGCTAAACTTTAATCAGCAAAACTCAGCTAGCCATGTTGTCTTTCTTTGCAAGGCAACGGGGTAGATACGTTACCTTCACCACCGCAGGCACTGGGAGGGGTGGGCTCTGCTGGCCGTTCACCTGCTTTGGGCTTGCACACTGGCTGTTTTGCACTGATGTCAGGTCAGTCACGTTGTTTTCAGAGGTGCGGGAATGATCCTGGAATCAAGAATCAGTCATCATTAGTGTGTGGCACCTAATGTCCAGGAGTATAGGAAGCAGCATTAAGAAACCTTATCAAGTGCTGGAAAACTTTCCTTTCTAGTCACGGAGCCAGCACCCTAATTGGGCGTGAGCCTCCCAGCAGTCTGTGGCTGATTGGCATGGTATTGATGAGGATCCTCCTAAACATACACTGGCTGCCTTCCTCAAGGCAAAGCATGTGTGGGCTGCAGCAATGGCTCTGCAGTTATTAGAGTTATCACATCTAAGGTGGGGATATTCTTCGAGTCAGGGATATCATTTCCAGCTCAGGCAGACATACTGACACTAGCTCGCCAGAAACCAAAGTGTAGCTGCGGCAGTGGAAGTGGCGGGAGGGGCTAACCACCTGAGTATATACCTAGTATCTCAGATGGGTCATACTCGGGGTGACTAGCTCTTTCCTATATTGTTAGCTATGTAACTGCCTCCAAGTTAGCATGGGTATCACACCTCCAGCTTGCGATGTAGCCAGACCTGAAGCGCTGAACCTGATGGGTAGGCAGAGGCCCGTGGTCCTGTACTAATGAGATGAGCTCTAAGCCTGGATCTCACCTCTGAGGGTGGTGTCTCCTCGGGCATGCCCATTTTCTGCCCATGCTCCAGCCTTGGGAGTAAGGGGGAGCATGGACGAGGCTTGAGACCTCCCCTGCTCGGTGTCAAACCCCATTCACTACGCACATGCACCAGGGCTAGTCTGTACATGGGCAGCTGTTGGTGTCACATCACCAGCAATTAAACACTCCAGTGCCATGAGAACCGACGGATTCTGTTCCTCAGGACTATTTACATCACCCAAGCCACTAAAACACAGTTTGCAAATATGCCTCTGTCAAACAGAGGAAACAAACTAAGACACAGGATGAAATCTTGCTCTTAATTGGAGCCCTGCAGTCATCGCCCTCATGAGATATCCCACACAGGCAGCTCACATGTGCAATTGTATCCATCTTCTCCTAGAAACTTGTTTGGAATACAGTGATTTCTCAGTGCAAGTCAGAGCAAACCTGCCATGGTTTCTTCAGGCTGATACAATTAGACAAACCAAATGGACAAACATTTGGCTACCAGCCATAAGTGCTTGGAAAATTGAGGTACCCGATACCAAGTACGCTGTTTAACAAAGGCAGTGAAATGGAGTTTTGCTGTGTAACAAAGACACTGGAATGGAGAAGAGTTGCCTAGCCAAGAATCTGTCACTGGCAGGTTAACAATTGCTCGGGATCTTTTGCAGAACACCCCAGTGCTCCCTGGGACAGGGCCGCCCAGAGGGGGGGGGCAAGAGGGGCAATTTGCCCCAGGCCCTGGGCTCTGCAGGGGCTCCCATGAGTTTTTCAGGGCCCCTGGAGCTGGGTCCTTCACTTGCTCCAGGGGGCCCGGAAAACTCTTGCGGGGCCTGGCCCTGGAGCTTCTTCCGCTCCCGGTCTTTGCTGGCGGGGGGGGGGGGTTCTTCCGCTCCGGGGCGGAAGGACCCCCCGCCAGCGAATTACCGCCGAAGCGGGACCTGCCGCTGAAGTGCAACCCGGTCTTCGGCGGTAATTCGGCGGCGGGGGGCCCTTCCGTTCTGGGACCCACTGCCGAAGTGCACCAAAGACCCGCGGCGGGGGCCCCCCACCGCTAAACAGGGCCAGCTCTAGACATTTCGCCGCGCAGGGGGCGCCCTGCCGCTTGCCGGTCCCGTGGCTCCGGTAGACCTCCCGCAGGCACGCCTGCGGATGCTCCAAAGGAGCCGCGGGACCAGCGGACCCTCCGCAGGCACGTCTGCGGGAGGTCCACCAGAGCCGCCTGCCGCCGATGGCCCCAGGCCCCCGGAATCCTCTGGGCGGCCCTGCCCTGGGACTACCAGAGGCTGATATCCCCCTGCTTCCCCCTGCCTGCAGCCTGTGCACTCAGAGTGGGTCCTGCCCGGGATCTTGCACTAACCCATGCTTCACAAGTGGATTTAAAGAGAAAGCATGTTTGTTTTTTTCAGGATCCTGAGTCCGGGTCCCCATTTGTCTCATTAAGTCCATGTCAGAGCAAATTCCCTGGGGATCCTGGGCAAGGCTCATGGAATTGTCAGCTGCGGGCTGCCCTTTCCCCATGGAGGTTGACATGGGATGCAAGCACATAGCATGGCCTGCAGCTTCATCTCCAGAGCAGCTGCTGATCCCCCTTCCCAGGCAGCAGTGCTCTGTGTGGCTCCTGGAGTAGCCTGCAGTCCCCCATTTTCACAGCGTTGATCACCTTCAAAGGTGTTAATTACTGTTAAATACTGGGGACACGCTGGGGAAGGAAAGGCCTCCCCCCCAGAGCCATGTGCACAGCCACTACCTCAGACTGCAGTTCCAGAGACGCATCAAGACCCAGGGACATCACTCTGGGGGAGCTGCTGACTGATAACCTGCTACTTAAAGCACTGGCCTCACACTGATGCCACTTAACAAGGCCCAACTCTCCAGCTGAGCTGTCTGGAGAAAAGCCCTACAGCCCCGCTGCTAGCCAGTTCTACTGTCTGCTCATACCCACTCCCCGTGCCCCCTGCTAACCATTGGGTCTGGAAAGCCTCACCCTTTCAGCCTCAATTCCTCTCCTGTCTGTGGTTTCCAAGGGGAGAAGCTGCTGACATGCTTAAAGCTACCAAAACTACTAGGAAATCTAGGTGCTACAGTGATACAGATTGTAACTACTAACATGGAATACCTAGTGACGAATAGAAAGGGCAGAGGGGAAGCCACAGCAAAGGCATTTGCATCCTAGAGCATTAAGGCCAGGGAGAAAGAGAAGCACTTCTCCCTCTTCCATAGCCAGACTCAGTCAGACCCCCTGAAAGGTTCAGAAATGTTTGGGTACAGCCTTGCCCCTATTGAGTGATGGCAGGGACTGGAACTGGACAGAAGGCACTGTCACAGCAGAAGCTGTTCATGTGAGTTGCAGGATCAGTGTGTGGGATTCTGCTGCAGCATCTTCCAGAAAGTATCTGGCACCAGCGGAAACTTTGGAAATGCACTGGGCCTTTGCTGCTCCACAGACCCTGCAAGCTACACAAGCATTTGGCTTCTGTTCTTTCCTCCGTGCCCACATGACCACACTTCCCATGTGACCTGAATGCCCCTTGCCAGGGCAGGCTGGGCTGGAAGTGAGTGAGCCTTGGCATGTGGCATTGAGCTAGATGCTCTCTCTCTCTGCCCCTTCCAGCCCAGATATACAGCAAAGAAATAGATCAAAGGAAGCAATGAAGCAGTTAGGCTCCATGGAGACTCCAGAGCAGCTGGCTGTACAACAAGGCTGAGCCAGGCAGGTCACAGCTCTGCTTTTTTTTAAGCAGTCTATGCCAGTCTGAGAGCTCCCAGCGATGGTCAGCCTAGGCATTGCTCCCCCTGTCTCCACTCTATATAGGAGGGTACTATGCTAGCTTCCCAAGGCCAGATTCTGCCTCCTTTGCTCACACTGAGCAGAACCTCTCTGAGCCCATTGCTGTCTGTGGGATCCTTGGAGTAGGGATGGTATCCTGAGTGTGGGCTGAGGCCAGAGATGAAAGTAAGCCAGTATGATCTGGTACGGCATACCGACAAGAGCCAGTATGCTGTGCCGGACTGGACTGGCTTCCGTGGCAGTGATTTAAAGGGTCCAGGGCTCCAGCTGCTGCAAGGAGCCCCAGGCCCTTTAAAGCACTGCTGGAGCTCCGGCAGCTGGGCTCAAGCAGGGATTTAAATGGCCTGGTACTCCTGCCACTGCGGGGAGCTCCGGGCCCTATAAATCCCTGCTGGAGCTCCAGCAGCCAGGCTCAGGCGGGGATTTAAAGGGCCCGGTGCTTCGGCTGCTGCGGGGAGCCCTGGGCCCTTTAAAGCACCGCCAGAGTTCCGGCAGCTGGGCTCGGGAGGGGATTTAAAGGGCCTAGAATTCCAGCCACTGCAGGGATCCTCAGGCCCTTTAGATCCCTGCTGGAACTCCAGTAGCCGGGCTCCCATAGTCATTTAAAGGGCCTGGGGATCCCTGCAGTGGCCAGAGCTCTGGGCCCTTTAAATCTCCACCCGAGCCCGGCTGCTGGAGCTCTGGGCCCTTTAATTTGCCCCTGAGCCCTGGGGCTCCCAGCTGCCTATAGGCTCTGGGACTCCCAGCCGCAGCTGGAGCTCCAGGGCCTTTAAATCTTGAAAGACCCCACCTCTTCTGGTTGAGGCCATGCCCCTGCTCAGGACTCAGGCATGCTGTTAAGTCCTTTAAGTTACTTTCACCCCTGGCTGAGGTGGAGGCAGAATCAGCCCCCTCCCTAGCAAGCACATGCTTCCCCATGATCATGTGGAAGGAGGTTGTTTAAAGATGTCACTTAAAGGTTGCTCTGGGGGTGCATGTGAGGGGGAGTGAGAAGAGTCAGCACTGCAAGCAGCTTTCAGGAGCACTCTGCACTGCAGCCCCACAGTAACCCAGCAGTAAGTTCTGGAGCCATGGGCGTCACCTGCTCAAGAGGATGAGCACCCCCTACCCCCATAGGGTGTAGAGTATTCTTGCATTCAGAGTGTTGAGTGGATGTCTGAATGCCCTTGCTGGGGAGAGGAGACAGGCTTCCCCAGGCTGGTTCCTGGGGCCAAGCCTTGGCTTGCCCACAGAACGCTTGTGTGTTGTGTGGTGTCTTTTTTTTTTTTTTTTACCTGAGTTGTCCCTGATGTGGCAGAGGAAATTGCCTCTGAGTTTTTGGTGGCTGCTGGTGATTCTGTGGAGCCCTGCAAATCCTCCCTCCTGGCCTGCTCTGGGGACAGGCCATCATTGCTACTGTCTTCTTCAAAGGCAAAAGCATCAGCTGATTTAGAGAAGCTCCCCTGGGCACCTTAACAAGTGAAACAAAGGCAATAGGTCAGTGGTGCGTAAACAGACAGCCTTACCAACACGTGCAATGAACCATCTCAGTGGCTATACCAACCCTCCCTACCATACACAAGCCCAGCCTCCAGTGCCTGAGTAGGAGCACATTGAGCACAGCTGAGGAGGGGAGGGGGATTTTGATGGAATGAGCAATAGCCCCTGGGAACAGTGCCCTGATTCCAGTGTGGGCATTTCAGATAATGGTGGCTGTGATATGGAGCTGTATTTTGTGCAGCACCTTTCACACAAGTGTTCTCTTGATTGGCTTTTCAGAAAGAGCTCAGCCATTCAGATGGGAGAACATGGTTTTCAAACATGGGCATCTCATTGAGGTGCCCAAGAAACAACTCCTGGAAAATCATATCAGGTTTTGATGTCTCTGTGTCCATTTTATGCCTAATGCTCTGTACACATCCATCTACAGATCTAGGCTTTCTAGTAAGGGGCTCACAGAAGTGCAGTGAGATTTGAGCTGAGATGGAGAGTCCATGAGGGCAGTGGTCAGGCAAGTTGCTCAGACTGCAGGAGCTCCAGAGAACAGTGCCCTGCAGGCTCATGTAGAGGAACAGGGAAGAGCATCACAGAGGGCAGTAGGGAGAGATTTTAAAAAACCTGCCCCATTGAAATCTCTACACTGCAGAGGGATTTTGGCTTATTCTGGTTATCATCCTTTGATCTGATTTTATTTCAGATGTGTCTGTCTGTTTCCCATTTGTATCCATCTGCTCCAGAGCAGGCTGTGGAGATCAGGCCCTGGACACCTGGGGCATTTCAGTCATAAAGCCCTAATATTTTTCTTCCCCAACATGGATGTGCAAAAATATGGTGATCCAGGCTTCTGCTCTCTCATTGGCCTGACTGGGTATGTCGTGGAGGCAGCACACCAGTGAGTGACACTCTTGTGAGCAAATGCAGCACAGTGATTCTGCTCCCCTCTAGTGAATGGGATGATGTTGGCTGAGGGGCTTTAGGGAAAGTGGGGGATCCTAGGAGCTTGGCTAGGCAATTGGAGCCTGGGAAATAGTGTAATAGGCCCCTTGCTGTACCCAGTGTAATCCATGGGAGCTGCAGGTATTCAGCACCTCTGCAAATCAGGCTGTGGGGTTATGAGCCTGAATACAGATTGAGGTGCTTAACTGCAGAATATGAGTGTATTGTTCATCTCCAAAGAACACCGGGACTGCTCGACTTGGGTAATAGCTCGGGGCGGGGGGAGTGTTTCCTACCTAGGGGGTTGCTTTGAATCCAGCGGTATGTGAAACTGTTCCCACCAGAGGGGCTAGCACCTAGCAGTGAAATAGTGTGTGAGGAGTCCTCTTCCACTGGACGAATGTCTAAATCACAAAACCGATGGCTGCACTGAGCCTGTCTGGAGCCTCCACAGAGAAGCCAAGGACTAAATCAAACAAAGGTCTCAAATCTCCAGGTCCCTCCCCTCCAGCTTCTCTGCACAAAGTACAAAGAGTTGGAAGAAATGTTCCAAATGACTGACTGTGCTTCCGGAATCCCAGCAAAGCCTGGTCCAGACACTCCTCTGGAGGATTCCCAGGGCAGTGTCCCACACTGAGATGGACAAGAGCTCTTGATCCCAGGGTTGTGCTGATAAACAAAGTGCTGAAAAAGCAAGGCTATTTTGCAAGACCCTTGGGAAGGCTTAGCCAGGAGGGTGGGTAACAGAAGGATTACTGCTGCTGCAGTCATATGCTGCCCAGTCTTATCATGCAGCTTTGCACTCAGATAGCTCTGGGAAGGAGGCAGGGCTGGGGAAGAGTAGTCCACCTGTCTGTGCTCCAAGCCCAGCAGTGTGCAGCTTCTTATCGACATGCTTCGTCGTGTTCTGACCTTTTCCTTCCATTATCGCCCATTCTCTTTGCACAGGGTGCGTTCTCCGGAGGGAGAAAGCAGATGAGAGAGACCCCATCCTGTGTAGGATAACTTGCCAAGTCACTGGCCCTGCTGTTGCCAGCTAGCCACTAGGGGAGCTCCTGGAGTCTGTGCTCATCTGCCCAAGGCACTTGGTGGGAGGAGATACCACAGGAGCATTGCTAGTTACCATAGTTACAGGTTTCCCCAATGGAGGGTTTGGCTAAGTCCCGGGCTATGCACTCCAGTGGTCTGGGGGCAGCTCTCCTAAACGTGAGCCGCAGTGCTCTTAGCACTGGGCTTGAAGGGCTCCAGTCCCACTAACACTCATGTAGCAGGAGTAACACACAAGTGGTTTGGTAGGGCTGCCAGGGACTCCAGGGTGCAAATACCCTCAGCACAAAGGCTCCAGCTATTGGAACAAACCCCTCAACCTCAACCTAAGGGCAGCCAAGGAGGGGGATAATGAGGTAACCTTGTCTCAGTGAGCTCCTCCCTCCATGCCATCCTCTTGCCTGCAGGGCACTGCCCTGGATCTGCCTGCTGCAGCTGCTGCTGTCCCTGTCCAGCAATGGGCTGTGTTCCCCTCCCAAGGCTGTCAGGCTGTGATTTCTAGGCTGCAGACAGTCTACGCTCCCTCCAGAAGTGCAAGTGCTCCCTGCCTAGCTTCTGTGAGCATCTAATACTCCATTGCACCTGGCTGGCAGCCTGTCTGCACCCTCCCTGTCAGTGCAAGGATTTCTCTGTCACAAGCCTTAAGAACTGATGTGCCTGGGAAGCTGCAGGAGCCAGTAACACCCAGAAACCAAAATCAGGTGTCATGTAACACAGAATGGTTGTTCTAGGCCTGATGGAACCAGCTGCTGGTTCTGGGAAGGCCAGGAAAGGGAGTTTTTCTGGTGGGAACCTGTGGAAGCCAATGGCACCTTTTATTCTTAAGTACCATGGAAGGTCTAGGAAGGGTGCACAGGCGAGGGCATGGAGCAGTGTTGCACCAAAATGTGCCAAAACATTGCCTCAGGAGCTACAAATACTGTGGGCTTTCTGTGATGCTGAGAGCTGACTCAACAGGCAGGGTTTTTAGGCGGTGACAATTGTTGTCTTGGCACTGTCCTGAGAACTGGGTGACATAGCATGGCGGATGGCAAATTATGCACCTTTAGTCTTCCTGCCGTCTGGAGCTTTGAAGGAACCCTATCAAATTCTAACACATTACCATCCTTAGCCACAGAGTATCAAAGAATCATAGAAGATTAGGGTTGGAAGAAACCCCAGGAGGTCATCTAGTCCAACCCCCTGCTCAAAGCAGGACCAACCCAACTAAATCACCCCAGCCAGGGCTTTGTCAAGCCGGGCCTTAAAAACCTCTAAGGAAGGCGATTCTACCACCTCCCTTCCAGTGCTGCACCACCCTGATGAGAAATAGTTTTTCCTAATCGTACAGCTGGGCTGGCAGTTAGGAGGAATTTAAATCCCCTCCAAGAGGAGATAGACACCAAACAAGTGAGCTGAGGGGACCTCAGTCAGGGACAACATGGCATTCCAGAGCATGACTGGAATGTGCTGCCTCTTACTTCACTTCTTGATACCAAGAGTCTGCATGGAGAGGGGAATGCTCGGCTTATCTCTCTTGCTCTCACAGCAATCTGCAGCTATCCATGTTGTTTCATGATCCCATGCCTCTGCTGTAATCTCAGGCAGGATGGTGTTTGCTTGGGGCTGTTTTTAGTGCACTGGGTATTGTCCTCCTGAGTGCATTGGACAGAGTGATGACAAGGACCTGGTAAAAAAAGGCTATTAGATCACCCCTCAGCTATGTGGAGCACAGGCAACCTCCTGTTGCTGGGACATTAGGGATCTAGACTGGCTTCAGCACTTTTCTTTCGCCCTATTGGAGGTGATTAGATGAATATGACAACTATACTTTCCATTGTGTAAACATTTAAAATTCCAAGGTTACAGTAAGACAATTTTAAACCCCATCATTTTTCTGGTATTGCAAAAACAAAAGACTCAACGTTTCAGAATAGCAGTGCTCCTCTCTGCTCTGTGTCTGAGCCTGGGCTGCAGGCCCCAGGGGAATCATGGACCTGGCAAACACACTGTGCTGCTCCTTTGACTTAGGCATTTTGCTACATAAATCTAAAGGCAAGCACTGACATTGTGTCATGCTGCACAGTTCAGCTCTCAGCATTCAAGAACCCCAGAAAGTTTGTTTAAAGATTGCCCTTGACTCTGCCTCCTTGTGGCTGAACAGCCAGCAAAGGGTAGATTGACCCACTGGTTGCTGTGCCCAGATGGGATTCGCACCCAGAGCAGGCAAACTGTCTCCTGGGTGTTCTGGGAGGACACCTTAAACTTGCACCGGCTAGCTCCAAGCCTTCTTAAAGTAGGGATTGCGGGTACCTTCCGCCCCTCTGGGCCTGCTGCAGGAAGACTTGCTGCATCAGGCAGGCCCTCAGCCTGCATTCCTGCGGGCAGGAGCTGAGGCTGGCTAGAGCCCACACTCTTGAAGTATGTGGCCATGGATGATTTCTCAAATAATAAGGTATTAATTTCCAGACGCAAGCTGTGATCAGTTGGAGCTAAGGCTGAGAGCACATATTACTAATTTAGGGCAAAACTTCATTACCAGTACGTTGTAATTATTCTAAAACAAAGTGTTTATAAACCCAAGAAATACATCATCTGGGTAGTTCTTAATAGAAATTCAAAGATGCTGAGATGTGGCAAAGCACAGATAAGGCACCCAAACAACCCAGCTCTGCCCTGTAGTGATGTCAGGCAATAATCATAGGATTACAATTCAAATGTTTTGGTGCACGTGGGCCCAGACTAGATTAAACTGATTTTAAGGACACTCCATTGTAGTTTTACATATTTTTACTCTGATGATATCATTGCAGGGCCTGACAAGAGAATGATTGCTAAGCTTTTGAACAGGGAAAGACATTTTTACTCAGACCCTTTAAAACTTTTGGTTGTTAAGCCCTATTTAATTCAAGCCCCTAACAAGCACTTAGGAGAAAAGTTCTCGTTGTTCAAGATTCACACACACTTGCCCGGGTTATTGTAAGCTCAGAAAAGTCCCACGCCAGGTGTCTGATTCTGAGGTCACATCAGCTTTATGCTCAGCTAACTCCACTTATTCCTGATGTACGCTGGGGTCAGTGAGAAGAGAGTCAGACCCATGTTGGCTCATCTGTGATAGAAAAACCCTTGAAATCCCAGACATTCCACAAGCAGAAAATGCTGGGGAAGAAAAACCTTGCAGGCCCTCTTGATGCATCACAGAAGGGCACAGGGCACAAAGCTAAGTTCTTGTCCGTTGTCAGTCACCTTTAAGGCTTGAGATCATTGTACGCTCTTGTGTTGCTTGGTGGGCGAGGGAGGAGCCAGGAACTGAGCAAAGTATGAACACTGCCTCTGACCCAGGTTTCCAAACCACCCTCCGTCATGCTAGCGGGGGGTTCCCTGGAGTCCGTGCTCTCCAAGTGGGTTAGTGTGCACATCCCAATGACCAGGCCATGAGCAGGATGCCTTTTGCAAATGTGCCTACCATAGGCTGTTCTCCGGTTGGGCAAAGGCCCTAACCCTCCTCGAGCACTCTTTCCCCCAGCAACCTTCCAGCCTCCAAACTTCAGTTCTTTCTAACACAGTGGCATTCAAAGACATGGCTCTGGAGTTTTTATAAAGTAGGAAATGTGTTTTTTCCACTCTTCCATCATTTAAAAATGGCTGACGAGATTTTGCTTAAACTCCGCTTAAAAAAAAGAAAAACCCTTCAAACAGGCACCTGGCTTGGAACATTTCAGGCTACTGTATTAAAAAGTTACAAGCATGAGAAATCAGGGCATGACGCTGGACCCTGAACTATAGTGATGTGACCAGTGCAACACTGGGCCTTAAAGGTACCAGATATGCCAAGACCAGAACAGTTACAATAACAGGGGCCAAGAAAGGAAACCACTGCACGTGACAGCATGGGAAACCTGTAGGCTTCACTCTGCTCGACAGTGCTCTGCTGAGTTGGCTCACCATGGGATGGAATAGTTCAGGTTCTACATACTGGGTTCGTATTCGAACCAAGAGTCAAAGGGCTTCTTGCGTCTCACACCATGTCCTATGTCATTCTAAAGTCAATATTGCCAAAGGGTCTAAGTTCCTGGTGAGCAGAGCCCCTGCCACTGGCTCCAGCTCACCCTGAGCACTAACCGGGGCACTGAACGCTCTTACTGGGCTGCACATGTAACTGGCATGCCAGTGGAAATAATCCGTGACAATTAGGGACTGAGTGTTATTGAACAAGGAATTTGGGCTGCATGGGACCAGCTCTCAGGGACACTTTCAAGTCAACGGCAAGACTGTTACTGACTAGCAGAGCTGGATCAGACCCTTCATGGATGGGCCTGGCTTGAGTACAGATGAGTCTTCTTGGCCTGTCACTGCTGGGTCTCTCGTTTCTCTCTTCCAGATACTTCCTGTATTGGGAGTGATTCTGGCAGGATTGAAAGTGCCCTTTCATTTGGGTGTCTGGAACAGTACCAGCCCCATGCGGAAATACTAACAGAGAGCATGGCTGGGCTGGGCTGGGCTCTATCCCTCCCACAGGTGCTATCTGTAGGCTGACAGGGTAGTAGCAGTCCTGACCCTGCAGCTGCTTGAGCTCTGCAACCTGCATTTCCTAGCCAGTGCCAGGCTCCCTGGGGCTGTGGAAAGCGGCCCTGTACATTTCACTCAGAAAGGGCTCGGCCTTGGAGTGGGCTTTATCCCCTTGGTGAGTCAGCATGGCAGCTTAGCTTGCCAGAGCAAGCAGTCCAGGCCCTAACTCAGGGGTCGGCAACCTCTGGCACACGGCTCGCCAGGGTAAGCACCCTGGCGGGCCAGGCCAATTTGTTTACCTGTGCAGGCAAAGGATGTGCTAGCCGCAGCTTCTCGCTACCCACATTGGCCTGGGGTGGCAAACCACAGCCAGTGGGAGCTGCAGTCTGCCGAACTTGCCGACGTGGCAGGTAAACAAACTGGTCTAGCCCACCAGGGTGCTTACCCTGGCGAGCCGCATGCCAGAGGTTGCTGACCCCTGCCCTAACTGCACAGCCTGGGCTAGCCCTTACCAAGATCCCAGGGTGAAAAGCTGTGTGTCTCAGGTGAGCCAGGAGGTGCAGGGGGGAGTGTCTCCAGCATCCTGAAGAGAGGACGCCCTTTGTGTTCACTAATGTGAGTCCTGTGGCCTCTGCATCAGAGAACAGCCCCAGCCTGGCTGCTGTCTCCTGGGGCACTGCTGAAATGCAGTGCAAACACACAGGGCCTGACTCATCCCTTCCTGGGGCATTGAGGCTGTTAGACCAGTGCAGAGTGAGTGCAAAGCACCACCTCTCTGACTGGGGACTGTTTTACACCCACTTTGCACAAGTCTAAGGGCAGGTCTTCACTACCTGCTGGATTGACAGGTAGTGATCGATCTATCGGGGTTGATTTATTGCGTCTAGTGTAGCCGCGATAAAATCAATCCCCGATCACGCTCCCCATCGACTCCAGAACTCCAGCTTGCGAGAGATGGAAGCGGAGCCGATGGGAGAGCGGCAGCGGTCGACTCGCCGCCGTCCTCACGGCCAGGTAAGCCGACCTAAGATACGCCGACTTCAGCTATGCTATTCGCATCTTAGGTCGACCCCCTGCTAGTGTAGACCTGGGCTAAGTGGAATGACACACCAGGGAGAGGCAGGGGGACCAGGCCCACATGGTACATACAGCACGACCCCTCATCCCCATCACCAGGCATACTCATTCTCCCAGCCCTCCTGGCCACTGCCTGGCACTTCAGGCAGAGGCATAAAACCAACCAACCAACCAGACAACCAAGCAAATGCCAACCAAGTAGCTGTGCACTAATGCAGTGGGGATGCCTCCCAAGCCCTAACTGATTCCTTACCCCAGCTGTCCCCTGGCTGCGCAAAGAAGGGAACTGGACTCTGCTTCGGGCAAGTGAGGTGAAGGGATGGTAGGAAGAGACTGGGCATGCTGAGGCCTTCCAGCTCCAGCTGATAGAAGCTGTGCCGCCTCCTTAGTCCTTAGCTAGAGGGTAGGATTTGGGTTGTGATGCCTAACACATGTGGAGGGGAAGCTGACTGCACAGGGGGGTGACTGAAAATGTTAGCCTCTTACCAAGGCAACTTAATGGGAGACATTTCTGAGAGGAGTTGACAACTTCCTTTCTCCTCTTAGACCTGGTGAGGAGAATATATGCGCTGCTGGTTGAGGCTGCTTTCAGTGAAAATAATATGGACTGACTTAGGTTCTGTTATGGCTCTTAACTTCATACTGGTAACTTCCTGCCGGACTCATATCTAAGAACTGCACTATATGTATCGTGTCCTTATCAATCTGTGCTGTACACACACGTGCGATACAAGACATGCTTCTCTTGTGACCTACCTTTTATTGCCTCTTTCACAGCTGAGTCAACAGGAATAATATTCTTCTCCACCAGCTCCAAAGGACCTGGTCTGAGAGCAATTTTTTCATTGAGATCATCTGCAAGTCGAGCTCTTTTCAGCTTCATCTGAGTAGCTTGAATGGACCCCTCTGCAGCTGAGTCTAAAAGGCCAAAATTGAAGGCATCAGTTCCAGGTCCTGCTGAACCTGTGCTCTAGATACAGAATGCTCAGTGATAACGAGATTTCCCTTCCGGGATCATAGTCAAAACAAAACACATTTCAGGTTAGAGCAGTAAATGGAGAGAGATCACTTCTGAGCCTGGAACGCTGGCTGTTAGACTAATCCCTACACATAGGGCTGTGTGTGGGATGGATTGCGGGTCTCCACATGGTTCTCAATGGTCCCCAGGTCAGAATTCTCAGTTATCAAGTAAAAGATTCTCCCTCCTCCCCCTGCCCCCAGATTCCAGCTGTGCAAACTCAGCCTGGGACCCTAGAGTTATGCTGGGTTCTGTCTGATCAATAAACAGTCTGCAATGAAATTTAGTTAAAAATTGTGGGGGTGATGGAGTCTATTCTGCTCCTGCAGCTCCTCTCCCCGAGCTGGACTGGCTCTGCCAACTAACGGGAACAGACTCTAGCTCCTTGGATGCTGAAATATTAGAGTGTGTAGAAAGAACCATAAAAATGATTCAAAGGCTGGAGAGAATCATGCTGTACAGGGAGAGATGTACAGAGCTCAGTCTGTTCAGTTTATTAGAAAGAAGATTGAAAGTAACTTGATTACAGTGGAGAAGTGGGTACTATGAAAATGCTGGATGCTAAAGGGCTCTTATTCTAGCAGAGAAAAGTGAAACAGCCATAAACACCTGAAGTTTTAGCCAGACAAATTCAAACTGGAAATAAGGCATAAATTGTTAACAGGGAGGGTGATTAACCATAGGAACAAAATCCCAATGGAAGTGATGGATTCTCCATTGCTTGCTCTCTTCAAATCCAGACTGGATGCCTTTCTGGAAGGCACAAATTTTGCTTTAGTGTAGCACAAGTTGTTGGCTTAATACAGGGGTAACAGGGTAAAATGTAATGGCCTGTGTTATGCAGGAGGTCAGAGTAGATGATATAATGGTCCCTTCTAGCCTTAAATTTTATGAAACAATGACTCTCAGAGTCCTCTCCCAGAGCTGGATGGGCTCTGGAAGGTTAACAGGAAAAAAAAGGCAGAATTTACTGGTTATACTTTATCCTAAGGCTCCCCTGATAAATGGTTTATAAAGAGTTGGTAAATGATTACTAGAGATTTTAATAAGTCGTTAATCAATTGTTATAGATTGTCACCAAGTCCAACAGGTCAATAGATTGCTTATCACCATGATGTTAACATCTTCTACCATCCCTAAACACATAGTACTACTGTCTGCAACATGCTTATATCTATTGAACACTTACTAAGCCTTTACAAACCATTTATAAATGGGCCCTTAATATAAAGTGTGACCAACCTGCTGTAGTCTGTAAAGTCAGGGGACCTCTCTGGACCTGAAGGTACCACTGCACATCCTTATCGTTCCGAATACAGCTACTCTTTGAAGAAATTCAGGCTGTGGAAAACACAAGCCTCAGAGTCTCAATAGTGTGCTGTAAAGCCTGTTACAGACCTGATGGGACATTTGAATTCATGCTATCCTGTGAGTGGTCGTTCACCCCAATCATCCCCATTTGTCCTTATGAAAGTCTCTTAGCAGCTGTTCTACTCTGCAAAGCTTCTACTCTCCCAGATTAATTCAGAAAAAGGTAGGGTGTGAATTGACTCCCAGGAGCTGTTCCAGAATAACATGGTCGGTCCTCTAATGTCCCTGAGCATTTTACAGTTACTATCACCATCCTGGTCAGATGGTCGATAATAAATCCCTACTGCTATATTCTTATTATTCAAGCATGAAATCACTATCCTTAGAGATTCTATTGTACAGTTTGGTTCATTTAAGATTTTTACTTCATTTGACTCTATGCTTTCTTTCACATATAGGCCATGCCCCCACCAGTACGATCTATTCTGTCTTTCTGATATATTTTGTACTCTGGTATTACAGTGTCCCACTGATTATCCCCATTCCACCAAGTTTCTGTGATGCCTGTTATATCAATATCCTCATTTAATAATGAGGCACTCTAGTTCACTCATCTTATTATTTAGACTTTTAGCATTTGTATATAAGCACTTAAAAAAATTCACTTTTTAACCATCTCCCATTACGTGATGTAACTGAATGGGACTCTTTTTTTCATTTGACTATTTCTCATCAGATCAGTATTTCCATTAATAGAGCCTCCCTAAGGGATGTCTCTGTTTGAAAAATGTGCTCCTCTGCACCTGTCAGCTTCCCCCAAACCCTTAGTTTAAAAACAGCTCTATGACCTTCTTAATTTTAAGTGCCAGCAATCTGGTTCCATTTTGGTTTAGGTGAAGCCCATCCTTCCTGTATAGGCTCCCCCTTTCCCAAAAGGTTCCCCAGTTCCTAATAATCTAAACCTCTCCTCCCTACACTATCATCTCTCATCCACGCATTGAGATCCTGTAGTCCTACCAGCCTAAGTGGCCCTGCACGTAGAACTGCAAGCATTTCAGAGAATGCTACCATGGAGGTCCTGGACTTCAATCTCTTACCTAGCAGCCTAAATTTGGCCTCCAGGACCTTTCTTCTATCCTTCCCTATATCACTGGTGTCTACATATACTACAACCACCAGCTCCTCCCCAGCACTACACATAAGTCTATCCAGGGTGAAAGTAACTTACAGGACTTACTAGTACTGCTGGAGTCCTGAGGGGGCGTGGCCTCACCCAGAGGAGGCGTGACCTCTCAAGATTTAAAGGCCCTGGGGCACCAGCTGTGGCTGGGAGAACCAGGGCTTTTAAATCAACCAGGGGCTCCCAGCTGAAGAGGTGGCTGGGAGCCCCCCCCCACCGGCTCAGGGGCAAATTAAAGGGCCTGGGGCTCCTGCTGCCTGGAACCCCGAGCTTTGCGGAGCTGGGGCAGGGATTTAAAGGGCCCAGAGCTCCTGCCGCTGAAGGGAGCTCAGAGCCCTTTAAATCCTGGCCCCAGCCTTGCTGCCAGAGCCACGGCTGGGATTCATAGGGCTCTGGGCTGCCTGCAGCCATGGGGAGCTCTGAGCCCTTTAAATCCCGGCCCCAGCCCAGCAGCCAGAGCTGCGGCCAGGATTTAAAGGGCTTTGGGCTGCCTGCAGCCGCAGGCAGCCCAAAGCCCTTTCAATCCCCGTGGAAGCCGGTGCAGTTCAACACGGCATAGTACCGGACCTGCTTACTTTCACCTCTGAGACTATCTAGATGTCTTGAGAGATCTGCAAACTTTGCACTCAGTAGGCAAGTCACCATGTGTTTCTCCCGGTCACCACAAAACCAGCTATCTATGTTCCTAATGACTGAATCCTTCTGATGGACCTGGTGCCAGCCACTGTGACACAGGATGCTGAGCTAGATGGACCTCAGGTCTGATCCAGGCTGTCAATGCCTATTTATGGATGATGAGAGCTGCATTGGGCACAACATGAAATACCTTGTGCTACAAGCCCTTTACATAGTCTGATTGCCATCAAGATCTGGGGCAAAGTAACCCTAAAAGTGCATCTTGCAGAGAAACAGGAAAGCAACAGAGGATTTGGAGCTGCAAGAGAGATGAAGGGTTGGAGAAATCTACAAATATGTGAGGAGTAGCTCATCCAGTCTTACCTTGTAAAATGTGCATATTGACCAGGTCTGATTGCTCAGGCCTGCTTCTGATCTTGTGCTTTAGGTAATCCTCAGTCTGCAGAACAGAAATACAGAGAATGTTAGAGCCAGAGCTGGTGATCTTTCTGCTCAGCTATTGGAATTGTTTGTGTTTTTGTAGGAAGAGGGAATAACTGCTTTTCTCCACCGAGTGAGCTGTTAAGTGGTACCTTATTCACCCAACTACTAGCCAACACTCAGACAAGAGATGCCCAGTGAGACAAAGTGATACTCTTGGAATCAATGTTGACAATTCAGCAGATGGCCCTTGTAAGATGTGTCCTTTTAAGCCTCCAGAGAGCTGTACCACAAGTCCTCCAGCACTGCTGGTGCCCAAGCTGTTCTGACAGTATGTCAAGTCTGCTGGAGCCCTGTTCACCAAGTGTGAGGACTATTCACTGGTAAGTGCTTGGAATTACCCCCACAAGACAGCACAGCATTTTTCCTTTGGAGTTGGTGCTGAATCACACCCCAGCATGGTGCGAGAGGATGCTATGCTGCTGGAAATGCCAGCTTTTGGATGAGATGTAAAACTAGGAGCCTGACCCTCTGTACCGATTCTCTGACACTGTTTGCAAGGAAGAGGTATATTGGCTATTGCAGTGCTGATAATGACACTCTGCCTTTCTAAATCCACCCCCGCCCCCAGTTTCCAGAATACTCTGCACTTCCTGATGTAAGCTGCTAGGTCCTGTTGCTCTGCACTTAACTGCTGAATTCCACATTGTGAATGGCCGTGGCTGACAAAGTCATGCTCTCATCTTATATACAAAGGTGATAAATGCCTTAGAAATAGATAGACAAGGTAGGTGAGGCAACATCTTTTACTGGAGCAATTCCTGCTTCACCTACTTTGTCTCTCTCTCATATCTTGGGACCAACATGGTGCAACAACACTTAGAAATAGGTATGTAGATAGATACTGATACACAGTGAGACCTTCACTGGGGACAGCACTTAGTAAACAAACATCTTAGCTCGAGTGACAAATTAGTATTATTGGAATGCCCAGAAAATGCCAGATCCTTTCTAAATAGAGAAGAAATGATGTCTGCCAAATGAGCTATCAGTATAAAGGCAAATGGAAAAGGTACAGCAGATGCACAGGCATATTAACAAATACACATCTACTCACACACATGCTTAATTGTATTATTACAGTAGGAAATATCAATTATACTCAAGTTACCCCTTCAGCTTGTCATTGTCATTCAATTGACCTTCAGAAGTAGCCAATAGAGTTCTATCTGACAATCAGTGAAAGGCCTTTCCATGACTCAGAGTTTACCAACTACGAATATCTGGATATCAATGAAAGAAACTTAGAAGCAAAAGCCGGTGAGCTAATATGTCCAGCACTGCAAGAGGATTCTGATGTAAGTGGCATTTCTGTTTAACAGTGGAAAGACAATAATCAATGGGATACTGTAATACCTGGTTATAAACTATACAGGAAAGATTGATTAGGTCAGAGAGATGGGGGAGTCCCACTATCTGAAAGATTCCATGGAACCTCGTGAGAGACCAGCTCTGAGTAGAGAGGACCGCACGGTTGAATCTGTGGAGATCCAAGTCCCAAATAATAGGAATACAAATACATGAGTGAAATGGTACTCCCAGTCTCCAGTTAAAGAAAATGCTATTGAATGAACAGTGCTGAGGGAGACAGTAAAAACTACACTTACAAAAAGAGTTATAATGGATCTCTTAGTACCCGTATAAAAACTGATCAAATGTCACTTCAGGTCAAATTTTCAAAGGTATTTAGGTGCCTAAAGATGCAGATAGGTGCCAGGTGGGATTGTCAGAAGCAGCTAAGTAGGTTAGAAGCCTAGCTCCCTTTGAAGTCAAGGACAGTTAGACACCTACTCTCTTTTGAAATTCCTACTAGGAGCTTATCGGCATCTTTAGACATCTAAATATCTTTGAAAATCTGGCCTTTCGGGTCCACATGTAGAGAAGCAATTTCTTGTCACTTTAATGAGAGAACACAAGAGGAGAGACTATGCTAAACTGAGTCCTAGGTAACATAGAGGTAAGTTCCAGAAGCAGCTAGAGTTGAGTTGACAAGTGATAGTGACTATAAAATATAATTAAATTCACCACCATTGAGGGAGGATTAGAAACAGTCTAAAATGCAGAAATCAGTCCAGAGGAAGAAAGAGAGTCAATTTGCCATATAGCAAAAGGTAAACAGTGAGATGCCGCAAAGTTCTGTGCTAGGATGGTGTTATTTCAGGTAGTGATTAGTACTCTGAAAAACGGGAGTGGGGGGAGCAGTGAGGTGGAAAAAGCTTCAGATGGCACAATGTTATTTAGGTCAGTTAAGATTAGAGCAGGCTGTGAGGAACTTCAGAGGGACTTAACCACGCTGGGTGACTGGGTAGCAAGAATGCAGATGAAATTCAGTGTTGACAAAGACGGTGTAATAAACATTGGAAAGAAGAATTTACGCAGATCCTACTAGGTTGTAAATTAATTGGAACCACTCAGGGAAAACATCTCAGTGTCACTGTGGGCAGCTTAATGATATCTTCTCAGTGTGCAGAGACAGTCAAAAACCATAATAATAACATTAGAAAGCACAAGAAATGGGATGGCGAAAACACTGAACAGAATTATGCAGTTCTATAAATACATGGTAGGTCCTCTCCTGGAATCATGTATTAAATTCTGGTCACTCCATCTAACAACATATCTAGCAGAAAGAGATGTTCAGAGACAGGCAATGAGAATGATGAGAGGTATGGAAAGACTTTCTTATCAGGTGAGAGTGAAAAGAACAGGACTGTTTAGTTTAGAGGGGAGATAAAAAGAGGTCATATGAGCTAGTGAGTGGTATGGAGAATGAATGATGTTTCATAACTCAAGAACAAGGGTAGGCCAGCAAATTCAAAGCTAATAAAAGGAAATGTTTTTCTACATAATGCGTTGCTAACCCGTGGAACTCTCTGCAACAAGATATTGTGACAGATATGGCAATTTCTTGCAATATCCTTGAAAAATCTTACTGAATTAAGTTTAAGTATCTTGGAGTCCATTATATTAAAAAATTTAAAGCTTATGTATTATTGTGGAATTGCATGTAATGCCTCTAGAGGGGAGACATGGCCAATGTAAACCCTGGGAAGTGTTATGAGCTTCAAAGGACTATCTGAAACAATGTGCCAAACAAGAGTGAACTTTAAGGACAAGCAAAGTTAAGTGTGTTTCCCAGGAAATCTCTAGAGGGAGATGAATGCAAATGTGCCACACCCCCCAGTTGTGCAAAAATCCAGCCTTTTGAAGCTATGTCCTGTGGAAAGAATCATTATCTGCTGATTACCTGTTCCTGGAATTTAAGGCTCAAAGGCCAAAGCTGCGTAATGGAGAGATGCACAGATTCATAGGTGTGCTTGTTCTGGGCTAACAGCTGTTTTGAACTAATAACCACAGAAAACTCTTGTTGGTGTTTGAACTACAGACTCCTACTAGAGTCCTTGTTGGAGTGGGGGTGACCTCTGATAAGCTTACTAGCATGTGTAGTTTTTTTAAATTGTTTGTAATATGTTTTCTCTACACTACTTTCACCTTAGGAAGAAATGTGTGCTTAGAAAGGGCTGTAGGGTGACTTTTAACTGGGGCAATTATGCTGTTTATAGCCTCTGAGAAAAGAAAGCAAAGCTGGCCTGCCTAGTCCACCTGACTTGCTGGGGAACTCATGATGAAGGCGGGGAACTGTGCAGTTGGAAAACCCCCAGTTAGGAGGGAGAGAGATGTGGGTCTCTGCCTGGGAGAAGTGTCAGCTGTGGAGCTGGGAGCCTAAAAGTAGGTGCCTGTGGTGGGCCACAGAGGGGCAATACAGGTGCAGATATTGCTGACTGCAAGAGCTTCCAAAAGAGGATTCCAAAATGGATGAGGCATTATATGAGTAATAAGAACACCCACTTACATTACATTGGAGAAATGTATCTGTGGTACCCGCATAATAACATAATACTTCAAAGATCTGACTAATCCTATTACCTCCCCATGATTTCTCCCATGCTACCTGTGATGCATGGAGGAATCACTTTGTCAAATTTTATAAAGCCATCACCAAGTCCCTCCTCAAAACTTACTTCTTCCATAATTCACGCGGTAAACTGCAAGCTGAGCATAGCTAGACAGGTGCTAAATTGATTTTACTGCTTCTGACTTGCTAAGAATTTGTAACATCCTATTAGTTTTGCTAGTCTGTCTCCTTCATTCCCCACTCTGTGATTTGTGTTAACCTCCTGCCTTCAAGTTCAGAGCACAAACTGACTGACATTAGGAAGAAACTTTCCCTTTGTAACTTATTCCAGAATTGTCCTTCCTCTGAAGCATCTAATACTGGCCACTGTGAAAGAAAACATATCAGACTGGATGAGTGGCAGATCTGATTCTGTACAACATTCCTATGAATCCATGTTTCTCTGGTGCTTTGATTTGTTTAAGAGGTGTCACTGTGTCACTATACACTATGTGTATAGTTCTGTGAGATCCCGTGCTCTGAAAGACCTTTGGAATAATGTATCTGGAGGTGCTGGATTTAAATTTAAATTAAATTAAATTCACATTATAGGCTACCAAATAGCCATCAGATTCCTGACTCAAGCGAGACTTGAATCTCTAACCTAGAGATTTGTCAACACCCCCTTGGACCATCTAGTCCACTGTGCATTAACGTTAACATTTATTGTAGTTCTGGCTCCCCTCAGGCCTTCCTGGTTCTAAGTAGTAGGAGAAGTGACCTGGGGCACAAAGGCAGGAGATGCTTTTATTGTGATGTTTCTAGAATTAGTGGAAGCAGAAAATATTGGGATATGCAAAAGAACCCATTGTTGTTAGATTTCTAGACCAAGTTTGTAGAGAATGGAATTTGGAGAAGATTCAGCTAAGCAACCAAAATGTCATTGGCTGCTTAGCTGAAAGCACCCAGCAAACCTCCTGAAATTCCTGGTTACTGCCCTAAACAAAGAGCATCCCTATAAACAGGAGTATATTTTTGTCCTGCATTGTGCTCTTTAGCATGCTCTGAGAACAAAGACATTTTTGGGCATCCCACTCATAATCCTTCCCTCTTCCCCCAGGCAAGCAGCCAATGGAAGCCTTTGAAGGGCGAGACAGAGAGACATTAATGAATACTTGAACAATAAAATATACGACGCTTCAAAGATACTTTAAATTGCTTGAAATTTCCTAAACATATACATTTTTCATAGGAGTGTTTTGTTTCTTACATTAGTCATTTATGATCGTAGGAGACAAAGGGCAAGTACCTAGAATATGTTAGTTCACAAGAACGCTCCCAAATGTTTCAAGTTAACTCCTTCACATAAAGTGCCTATACAAGTAGCTGAAAACAAATCTCTCCTAGAGTAACTGAATGAATTACTCTATTCTGTTTACACATCAGCCAGAGCCAACCATTTTAAACAAGGTATTTTCCTCTTAATGTGCCATGCTACTATTATTTCTCTGTATGCAGTATGAACCAACTATTGATGAATATGATATGGGCAAAGAAATGAGGATGAAGAAAAACATGCTCAAAGACCAAATGAGAAAATTGGGATAGTTTTGGATTAGTTTATCTTGGACTGATGCAATGGAATCAATGCAATGTACTTGATATATCAGCATAGCAGAGGTTTGTTGTCTATTGTCAGTACTGCAGGGTATCTTATTCCTTGCTGTATGTACTTTTCTAACCTATTGTCTTGGACTGTGTTCTTTCTGAACTGGGCCCCAGGCAAACAGGAGAGCTGTGTGGACCCTGGAGACCCTCTTAGGGTGTGTTTACACTTGGAGCTGGGGGTGTGATTGCCAGCTGGAGGAGACATATTCACACTAGCTCTGATTGAGCTAGCATGCTAAAATAGTGTAGTCATGGCAGCATGCATGGTGAGAGGGGCTATCCACCCAGAGTTCATGCCCATGGTCTTGAGTGGTAAGGCTAGCCCCTCCTGTGGCTCATGCCACCGCTGCTGCACTCTATTTTTAGTACACTACCTTGTTCTGAGCTAGTGCAAGTATGTCTTCTTGAGCTGCGATTCACCCCCTGCTCGAGATGTGGACATACCCTAGGTTTAGCTGGGGGTGGCCAGTGTGTAATGTAGGGGGCTTGAAAGCTCACATGGTTCCCCAAAAACTATCTAGTCACAGGCATTTTCAGACATTTCTGGAAATGGCCACTTATCTTATCTCTGCCATTAGCAGTATTGAGAGGTGCCTGAGTTGGGCTAGATAGCTGGTGCCAGCATGAGCAGAGCACATTCCAGGGAGGTACTTAGCTCTCTGAGAGGCTTTGCAATATCCCAGCGGACCCTGGGGCATGCTGCAAAGCCAAAGGTCAGGGTTTTGCTATGTGATGACAAGTATGACTTGCTTGGGGACTACTCACTGCAGACGACAAAGGGCATTTCAATTCCTCCCTGGACACTAGTTTAGGGCTCCATTCTGTGAGTTCAGTGGCTGAATCAGAAACCAGGAGGGCTGCTCATCTACTGGAAGGCATGAATCTGCCGCATAAATCACTGTCAGCTCTTGTACAAGTGCAGGATTTTGACCTCCTTTCTCAGGTGTAAGAGTCTTCCTTATCTGCCCCATGCCTCTTTCCTCTACCCCTCAGAACTCTCTGAGTCCCCCTGTGGACTTCTGTGCTTTACTCCACAGATCTCTGTGATCCACCCCACTGAACTCTCCTCTACCCTGGGGATCTTTGTGACCCACCTCACAGAGCTCTCCTGCATCTTGGGGATCTCTTATTCAGCCCACAGAGCTCTTCTGCATCTTGGGGATCTCTTATTCAGCCCACAGAGCTGTCCTGCACCTTGCGAATCTCTATGATCCACCCCATTGAGCTCTCTTCCACCCTTGGGATCTCTGATCCACCCCAGTGAGCTCTCCTGTACCCGGGAGATCACTATGATTCAGGGCTGCCAACTCTTTGGGTTTACCCTGCAGGCGTTTTGGGAGGCTTCTGAGGTCCTTTCCTTTTGCCCCATACCTGCGGTGAACTGCCCCATGAGAGGTGCTGCCACTTCTGATGGGCATCTTCCTCCCACAGCTCATGGAGCGGACAGAGCTCTTTGGGATGGGGGTGGAGAGCCTCCCCACCTGGCTCTGCAGGGCCTCTTCTACAGCTGCCAGCATTGCCTGAGAAGGGGGAGGGTGCTTGTGTAAAGAAACTCCCTCCTGGTCCCAGCACACCTGAGGGAAGGGACTCCTATCCGTCCCACTCTCCTCAATGCCCCTTCCCCTGTACAGGGCGACATGGAGCCCTGCACTAAGGAAGTGCAGAGCAGGGACAGCCTATTACTATACTTACAGGGTGCTCTGTGTATAGATTAATGCATTTGGAGTTTCCAATATTACAACCTCAGCGTTCAAAGATCATGAGATTTAAATTCTGCCACCAGGAAATCACCTTTCCCCCCTCCCCCCGCACTATTAGGTGAAGCTGGGTGCTCCTTGTTTGTGTGGGATGATTGCAGGGCCAAAATTCATGCTACAGCCAGCTCTGAGGGGGGTCCACTACTAGGGCTGCCAACTTTCTAATTGCAAAAACTGAATACCCTTGTCCTGCCTCTTCCCCGAGGCCCTGCCCCCACTCACTCCATCCCCCCTCACACCCTTGCTCGCTCTCCCTCATTTTCACTGGTCTGGGGCAGGGGATTAGGATGCGAGAGGGGATGAGGGCTCTGGCTGGAGGTGTGGGCTCTGGGTTGGGGCCAGGCATAAGAGGTTTGGCATGTAGAAGGGGGCTCTGGGCAGGGGACAAGGGGTTTGGAGTGAAGGGAGGTGCAGGGTGTGGGCTCTGGGAGGGAGTTTGTGTGTTGGAGGGATCTCAGAGCTGGAGCAGGTGTTACAGGTTCAGGCTCTGTCTGGGTGGCACTTACTTCAGGCAGCTCCCAAAAGTGGTCAGATTGTCTGGCTCCTAGACGAAGGGGCCAGGGGACTCTGTGCACTGCCTGTACCCACAGCCCCTGCCTCTCCCCACAACTCCCATTGGCTGCGGTTGCTGGCCACTGTGAGCTGTGGAGTAGGCACTTGGGGCAGGGCACTGGGGCAGCGCATAGAGACGCTATGGCTGCCCGTGCGCCTAAGGGCTGGACATGCCAGCTGCTGCCAGTGGCCGCTTAGAGCCGGGGAGCCTGTCTTAGCCCTGCTGCGCCGCCTACTGCACTTTAAGTGGCCAGAGTCCATTTTCGAGTGGGCGTTCCAGTCAAGAACTGGATGCCTGGCAACCCTATCTGCTACCCTTCCCTAGCTGCCACTCCATCCCCCTCTGTCCCGTCCCTAGCTGGACATGATAGCTGGTTGCCTCACTTGAATTCTCCCACCATAGTTTCACCATAGTCTTCTGGACCCCACATTTATTTGCTAGACATATTTCCCTGCTTGTTTCCTAAATCTTCAACTCATCCCATTACTCTCTCTCTCTGCCCCCCAGGGGTGGCTCCAGGCCCCAGCACACCAAGCGCGTGCTTGGGGCGGCAAGCTGCGGGGGATGCTCTGCTGGCGTCGTGAGGGCGGCACGCAGGCTGCCCTCTGCGGCTTGCCTGTGGAGGGTCCACTGGTCCTGCGGCTTCGGAGGACCTCCCTGCCTGCCGTGCTTGGGGCGGCAAAATTCCTAGAGCCGCCCCTGCTGCCCCCTCACATCTGTTGCACCCCTCGTCTGTCCCCCCTTGCCTTCCAACCCTATCATATGCCTCATACCCCTGCTATCCCTCACAATCCCCCCATTCTCTTGCTTCTCACATTTCCCCCCCACCACCCGCTTGGTGTGTCTTATGCTTTTCACGTTTCCCTACACATCCCTCAGCCTGCCTCCTGCTCCCACATTCCCCTGCCCCCACATTCCCCCTGCAGGAGACAAGCTGAGGGGGCAGGGTGGGCAAACTATGGCCTGGGGACCACATCCAGCCCTTCAGACATTTTAATCCGGCCCTTGAGCTCTCACTGGGGAGTGGGGTCTGGGGCTTGCCCCACTTTGTGCATGCCCTGGCTCTGTGCGTCTCTCGAAGCAGCGACATGCCCCCACTCCGGCTCCTACACATAGGGGCAGCCAGGGAGGTCTGCATGCTGACCCCGCCCAAAGCGCCACCCATGCATCTCCCACGGGCTGGGGTTCCTGGCCAATAGGAGCTGAAGGGGTGGCACCTGTGGATGGGGCAGTATGTGGAGCCGCCTGGTCGTGCCTCCATGTAAGAGCCGGAGGAGGGGGGACATGCTGCTGCTTCCGGGAGCAGCTTGAGGTAAGCGCTGCCCTGAGCCTGCACCTCTGACCCCCTCCTGTGCCCCAACCCACTGCCCTAGCCCTGATCCCCCTTCTGCCCTCTGAGCCCCTCAGTCCCAGCCCAGAGCACCCTCCTGCACCCCAGCCCCACCCCAGAGCTCGCACCCCCAGCTGGAGCCCTTCAACCCCTGCCCATACCCCAACCCCCTGCCCCAGTCCAGAGCCCCTTTCCATACCCTAAACTCCTCATTTCTGGCCCCCCCCAGGGCCCTCACCCCCTCCTGTACCCCAACTCCCAATTTTGTGAGCATTTGTGGCCCGCCATACAATTTCTATACTTAGATGTGGCCCTCGGGCCACAAAGTTTGTCCACCCCTGCACCGATGTAAATACATTGATGGAAGTAATGGTTCAGGCAAGGCCTGATTCAATTCATGCAAATGTCTGCAAATGAAAGGTAGACAGTTGGGTGTTTTGTCTGAAGTTCCACCCTGGGAATGCCTATGATCTTCCTTAGGGATCTCTCTCTTCCACCCTGGAAGATCTCTATGATCCACGTCTTGTTTCTCTCCACTCCCTGGATCTCTCCGGCATTCAATATAATCTGAACTCATTTTACATGGACAATATGCAGCTGAGGTCCACATTGCAGACAGGAACGAAGACACTTGCTGTAAATGAAGCTGTGTCAATGTCAGTGGAGCAGGATATTAGGCCCAACAACTATGATGTTGCTTTTATGCAAACTCTGTGTCTGAGTCTCCAGCAGCCTGCCCAGACTTGGAGGATAATACACAAATTCATTCATTCACATGTGTGCAAGAAGTTACCTTGGCTCTCTCCAGGTTTTTCCTTTGTTCATGGAATGCAGATGGGCTTTTCAGTGCTGCAGTAAGAAACACAGAGGCACAATCAGCACAAGGGAAGGAGCAAGCAGCCACCAGAATACTCAGCAATAGAATTTTAACAAGTGCTATAAAAATAGCAACACAAATGAGCTGATCTCTTTATTGAGCTAACTAAAAATTCAGAAAGCTATGGGAAATCCCAGTCTCTCAGCCAGGCTCTGGCAGGAGAGAAGAGAGGATGGAGAGCAAGGAGAGAGCAGAAGCCCACAGGCAGAGAGATGGTGCAGGCTGTGCAGCTCAGCGCTCACTGGGACACTTCCTCTTCCAGGGGAGGCTCTGTGGGTTACAGCACCAGGAGGCCTCAGAACATAGTGGGGAGGATAAAGCAAAGGGTCAGTACCCAGAAGAGAGGGGACCTCGTTAAAGGACTCTGTCAGCAGCTGGGCCTGCAAGTGGCTCAAACTGTGACGTCAAGTCCAGGGGAACATGAAAAAACAAAGGGATCTCGTCATTCTTCACTTGGGTTGCAAGTGTATATTAATCACAGGGCTCAGAAGCTTTTGTTCTCTGCTCTCCTCTCCAGTTTCTCCACTCACTGCACACCAACCTCATCTCTGTTCATTTACACAATCCCCTTCTCTGCAGCTCCTGTCTTCAAGCAGCCTTCCTGGCTCTCTGATACTCTTCTCCATCCCCCTGTGAAAGGTGCTGGGCAACTGAACTGTGGGTTTGGGGAGTGCCAAATTAGCACATGACCCAACCTGGGAGCCAAAGTCAGCAGGCTGCTCTGGCCACCCCTTTCAAAGATTCTTCCTGAAAACATTTGGTTTTCCCCAGAGAAGGTTTCCAAGAGAAGGGCATCTGTACAATTCTGTTCACCCTCTTCAGAATATTATATCATGCAGGGGAGGTCAGCCTGGTCGGTGAGGGTCCCTGTGGCACATGCTAAGGCCCACAGCTCTCTAGGGATTACATACAGCTTGTGGGTTGAAAGTCTGGGTAATTTCGGAGTTCCACTCTGTTATTCCTGGGTACTTCAAAATACCAATTGACAATAAGTTCTTTAGTATCATCTCAGCATCAACTTCTGAGAGCAGAGTGTAAAGAGTCTGTTTCCAGTGCTGTTCAAAGCCTCTAATGACAATATCTGGAACTTTATGTTAAAGCTCAGCTAGAACTTATTTATATTTCTGGCTGAAAACTGTGGTTTCCAAAGTGCAGAAATAAAGGCTGTGAACAGAAGCAAGGCCACAGTTTGCTCCACATCACGTTATTCCCCATTTGCAGGGTGTAAATGAGAGCAGAGTTTGGTTGTGCATTTGAAATCTGTAGGAAAGATTCAGTCTTTTTTTGGATGTCCAGGGAATTTCTTCTCTGGGAAGAAAAGAAAAAAGACTCAAACATCTCCTTGGGTTCCCGCATTGAATGGAAGGGGCATTCTAAAGTGAGAAGTTTGGGGGTCTGTTTTGTTTGGCACCATTTATTTAGCTAACTTACTGCTTGATCCTTGGCAGGAATTAAAAAAAGGGGTTAGAAATTCATTTTCCACAGAGCTCAGAACCTAGCGGCCAGTCTACACTCCAGAAATGTGGGAATAAATGGGGAGCTCAGGCAGAACAAATAAACATGTAGGGGAAGGGAAAGGAGGCCAAGGAGGATTTTGGGTGGATTGGCTGGTGGAAGGGGATGGATCCAGTGGAAAAAGTAGAATGGATCACACCAAAGTACAAAGGGCCAGGGAACCTTTTCTTGCGTCTAACATTTCAAGAGCAGACAAACAGACATGCTTGTATGATTGTGCCGTGCTTTGGTGAGCAGCCACGAGGATGGTGACAGCTGTTTTAGTCAAAAGCAAAATAAAATGAGTGCACAAAAAAAAACACAATGAAGTAAGTAAGGGACATTACTTTTGATAGCCCAGTTCACTACGAAGTCCTAGTGTTATGAGGTTTCTGTGGGCAGGAATTGACCAGGTCAAACTTCATTTCATGCTATTCATAATGAAAGTGTTGCAGAATTTAGTCATTTACCAAGATTTTGGAGGAATTATGTGGATGCTGCAGCTTGTATTAGTCTGCAAAACAAATAAAGGTATTGCTAGCATCGGTTCTTCAAACAACATATCAGGATAGATCTGTGATGGGATTCACCAGTTTGGAAGTGCAGGTGGCTTTGCAGAAAATGGACAAAGCTGCTGCACTTGACATGCCAATTTTAGGACAGATTTTGCTTTTAAGGCACAGCCCTGTGTTTGGGAGGATGAGGAGGAGCCTCTGTGTAGCCTGAGCCCAGCACGAATTAGGCCAGAATTCTACTGGGGATCCTGAGAATCAATCTCTGTAGCAGCAGCTGGTCCACTACCACGTGCAGTGAATGGCAAGTTCCAGCCCAGTCCTCCCAGTTTGCAGATTGTGGCTGACCCCTGCGTAGGGTTGCTAGGGAAAAACTTCTTGCACACTCTTCCTTGCTTGGGCAAATACCCACACAATCTGCCCCTTTGTGGATCATGAAATGTAGACAGTTAGTGATATTCCTGACTTTATGGCAAATGCTTCCCAGCAGTTCCACAGAGTGAATTTGCCCCATAAACCAGGTATGAAACATTTTCATCAAGCCAATAAAATTGCATCTGGATGAGACGTTCAATAACATATCCTGTTGTTTTGGTCCTCCTGTTCACTAACGGGGCAGGCTTGGCTCAGTTACTTTAGTGTGAATCCAGAGTTCCTCCATTGACTTCACTGAGCCTGATTCTCTGCTTACTTTCCCAAGTTCTACCCTGTGTGACTCCATTAGCTGAGCGAGGCTGAGATTGGAGTTTGTGCCATTCTCACCTAAGGCAGTCACCCATCTCTCCAGGGGGGAGGAGAGGGGCATGTCTACAAAGCCTTCCTCTTTCTTCAGTCACAGTCTACCCCATAGGCTGTGCAAGGCTGGTCCTTGCCTTTGCCTCCCTGACTGCTTTAGCTATTCCACTTGGAACAGATCACAGACTGACCTTTCACAGCATCAGGTTGTTCCCACCATTGAGGCCACATGGGACACTCCTGCTGCACACTAGCTAGGATGCTTCAGCTTGGCGTGTTCTGTATTATTTGTTTGAGGCTTTCACTTTAATGATCTTTCAGTAAATGGTTACAGAACACTGTAGTGTTCAGCACCTCCAAGTGCTGTTGAGAACATTCATAACTCATTGGTATCCAGAAGGGATTGCTCAACACTTTTACCCACTGATTTTCTATTACTGTGAATATTAATCTGTCTCTCTGTCCTCTGTGGGTGAAAATCTAGAAATGGATCAGTTATAAAGAGGAGGCTAAATTCTTTGCAACAGAATTACACCAGAATAAAATCTGGCAGAGGGATTTTAAATGACCCATGTTCAAAATCCAGCACTGACACTGTCCACTCTTGGACCAGTTTCATGATTAAGGTCTGATATCTTGTGACTCCTTAAGGCTGCTGTATCTCACAGAGTAGCTTTCTAATATACTGTATAAAACAACCATATCCAGCCCTGGTGACTTTTGAGATCTCAAACTTTAAAATCATGACACCCATGTTTGCAGAACAGCTCTTTTTGATATATTGTAGACTGTACACTTCGTGCATTACAGCAACCCCACCTCATTCCATACTCACCTCAGTGTATGGAATGAGGTTCCAGTCGATGTGCACCTTCAAGAACTCAGCTTACGTACGTATGCTTAGTGGCAGCAGAACATGGGGACACCATTAGGAACAGACCCTTGTTAGGACACATTGACTGTGCATGCACAAACTCTCTGCGAGCTGGACTATTGACAGGCATCTGTGAGATGCAGCAACAATCTCTCTGTCAAATGTCTAGTTTCTATCCTTCCTTGTGACATGATAGTGCTGTTAAGAAATGTGCACATTTGTATAATGGTAAAAGAGTATTTTATTGTCTTCATTCTCAAAAATGAATGAACTATTTGTGCCTAGTCTCTCCCCACATGGCCCCCTTGGACAGAGGCCTGCAAAATGCCAGCCCAAAAGGTGAGAGTGTGGCAAAGCTGTAAGCAACAGGAAAAGGCCTTTGAGGTTTCTGCCCTAGTGCCAGTGCCTCTGCTGTGCATTTCTGTGCCGTGTGCAATGCAGAAATTCTTTAGAAAGCATTAGGTCCCCATTTCTAAAAGTGCATGTGCCCCATGTACTCACACCATTGGGGGATTTCCAACTGCCCAGACCTTTACATTCAAGAACTCCAGTTTATGCACGTGCAATGGGACACTCTGCATGCTCATCTTGAGTGTGCCCCTTTTAAAATGTGGGCCAGTCATCTAACAGGAGATGTTAGAGGTGGCACAGAAATCTGACACTGTCACCAGCTCTTGCAATTCTATCACAAGTCTGACAATATCTGGTGTGTTTTTTTAAAGCCCCAGGCTCTTGGATTTACATAAAAATTTCAATTTACATTAAAAATAAAAAAATTAAAATGTCTAGACTTCCTGGTTGCAGAGAAAAGCTTGAAAGTATGAACCCAACAGGCTCAAAACCCAGAATGCAAATCAAAAGAACTCAACATTTATTATGTTTTAAAATCTCATGATTTATATGACAATCTCATGATTTGGGGCCTGACTCATGATTTTTGCATGCTTGAGGGTGGTAGTATGACACCTTTTACTGCTAACACCAATTACAGACCCATGAAAGCAAGAGAATTAGAAAGATGGTGGGAGAGATAATCCAGGTGTTGAATGGAATACTACAGACATACTGAAATGTCTTGTTGCTGGAGAGCAGAGACCATACTGCTATCCTCTGTTTGGGTTTAAGAGCTGTTTGAACAGCACAGTCCTCAAGGAAGTCCATATTATAAAGCACAATAACCAATAGAAGAAAGAAAGAAGCAAGTAAGAAGTGTATTAGGTCTTGCAAATTTGCAGTCCTTTGCAATTATTCTAAAGGGGCAGTGAGGAGTGTGACAGACTCAGACCAGTGTGGTACAGAGTCTGGTAGAGGGCAAATATACTGGTCACTGTATGAGTAGTTTTCTGTTCCCTGAGTGACCAGAGCAGGGGCTACACTAGAGTAATCAGGAACCTGTTAGAACCAATTAAGGCAGACAGGCTGATTAGAACACTTGCAGCCATTCAAGGAAGGCTAATCAGGGCTCCTGGGTTTAAAAAGGAGCTCACTTCAGTTTTGCGGGGGGGGAGCTGAGCTGAGCTGAGCTGAGCTGAGCTGAGCTGAGCTGAGCTGAGCTGAGCTGAGCTGAGCTGAGCTGAGCTGAGCTGAGCTGAGCTGGGACGGGACGGGACGGGACGGGACGGGACGGGACGAAGAGGTGTAAGGAGCTGAGTGGGTGTGCTGTTGGAGGACTAAGGAGTACAAGTGTTATCAGACACCAGGAGGAAGGTCCTGTGGTGAGGATAAAGGTGTTTGGAGGATGCTATGGAGAAGTAGCCCAGGGAGTTGTAGCTGTCATACAGCTGTTACAGGAGGCACTCTAGACAGCTGCAATCCACAGGGCCCTGGGCTGGAACCTGGAGTAGAGGGTGGGCCTGGGTTCTCCCCAAACCTCCCAACTCCTGATCAGATAGAGGAGGAGTTGACCCAGACTGTGAGTTCCTCCAGAGGGGAAGATCACTGAGGTGAGCAAATCTGCCAATAAGTGCAGGACCCACCAAGGTAGAGGAGGAACTTTGTCACAGGAGACAAATTGTATAGGGACAAATGCTTGACCTTGGTTACTGCTAGCATTATAGCTTCTGTACATGGAGGGTTGTTCTAGACTAGGATGAAATGTGTCAGTTAACAAGACAGAAGGGAGGTCTGAGATCTAGCTGACTGGCTCCATTGTTGCCACTTGCTGGCTTCATGCAGCTGGGTAGTGCAGGTGCAGCAGGCAGACCAGTTTCATTCTTGCCCTTCCTGGCTCTCATATGCTAGCACAGTGCTGTTGGTTTTGGCTTTCTGAAACATTGGGGTATAGTGAGGGCTGGGCTGGGCTGGATCCCACCAAATGAACTAGCGGCTGCAGAGCCTTGGTGAGGGAAATCTGCTTAGGAGGGAGGGGGATCTGAGCAGGGCACAGCACACATGTGCTCCACTCATCCAGGGGATGCAGAGCAGGTGTGGCCCCCAGGAGATGCACTGACTCAGCATGGCTGTCATTTGGCCCCTGGCTAGACACCTGCTGGGGAGTTCTGGCTGTGCCTGGGAAAAGGGCTGGGTATGAATCCCACCAGGTAGCACAGTCCCTGCTGACTCATGGGCTGTGCCAGAGGGTGGGGAAACTAGGTCATTGTTTTTATTGACTCTTGCCTTTTTAAATAAAACAGCAAGCTGTTCAGCTTAGACTGCATGTCACTGTCCTGTGATGGAGAGACTCTGGCCACCACCAGGCCACAGACCGCTTGAGATGTGGAGAAAAATCATGACCACTGTCACCCCCTTTCCTCTTTCCAGGGAAATTCATTCCAGCAGAAAATCCCAGACAGCTTCCAGCAGCCTGTTCCCTGCTTCTGGGCCTGAACCTGCTAGGTGATGAGCACCTCAGGAGACCTGGCACTCTTCAGATTCAAATGTGTTATCAGACTCCTGCTCTGATCATGAAGTGAACTGTTTGGCCCAGACAGGAAGGTGACCTGCAGTGTACAAGAGAGTGGGACTGAAACTCTACTAAGGATGAGGGCTAGCAGGCCAGTTCCTCAGCCAGTGTAAATCAGGGCAGTTCCACTGACATCCATAGGAGGCCTCTGCATTATAACCCATATGATAGATAGCCAAACATAGTGCTCACATGCCAGCTAGAGCAGCGGGGAGGTAGTGGGGTCCTCCCTAGAGCCCAACTTGCCAACAAGGGGTGAGAGTGAAACCCAGTCAAGTGGAGGGTGCCAGAGAGCAGCTACCTATAAGCATCAGGAGGCTAATGCAACATCTGCAGGAACTATTGGTGGTTGTGCTCTGGCTCTGTGATGCATGTGGCACAGAGAGTGGCAGGTGAAGTACTCACGTGGCATGATGCCCTGGTCTGCCAGCTGCTCACGGGTTCTTCTCTGTTGAAGCCGTAACTGTAAAACTGTTAAAGAAAGAGTGTCAGGAAGAGATGCAAACTTTTTCCTGAAGCAAGTAACATTCTGCAAACGGCCCTACAGAGCTTTCAGCAACATGCTCAACGCATTCTGTCACGGAGGATGAAAGACAGTCTTGCCCTTAACGTGAGGAGAGACCAATTCCCTTAAGGGGAGAGGTGTTCCTGAAAAATAGTAAGGGTGTCCCTCCAAAGCAGGTGCTGAGGCATCGCTGTGATCCTGTTTTATTCAATATCTGTAGGGCAGCGTTCCTGAACTGGGAGTGGGGGGCAGAAGGATCAGCAGGTGAGAGAGGACACAGACAGAGCCTCTTAACTGTTCTCCAGAGTCTCAAATTTCATTTAAAAAGAGCACCACAGCTTGAAAGAACCTTCCAAATGGGCAACAAATGTAAAAGATGCTCAAGGCTGCAGAGAACCTGAAACAGAACTCTGAGCTGCCCCATTCAGTAAGATGGGGTTGCCTCATTATACTTTGTAATGTCACCATTGCTGGCTATTTCACTGCCCATCACAGCATGTCTGAAAGGAAAGGAAGGATCTGTCCTCGTGCTTCCCAGCGCAGGGCATGCTGGAGGTGTGTCAAGGACTGGCCAGGGGGACACAAAGGCAGCATCCATTAAGAAGGGGAGATTTTTAAGCACACACAGAGGCCTTGCACGGTGTGATTGGTTTCATTTTCCGAAGGTGGCTCAGCATTCAATAGTTTGGGACATGCTGCTCCAGGGCAACCAGAAAACCCAGAATGAAACCAAAGTGCACAGCAATTCCTGGAGTGGTGTGAGAGCTTTCAGCCACACTGAACCTCCCCTGGAAACATGAGATCTAAATAACACGGGTTCCTTCTGTCTGCTGTGCTGCAGGGGGGATGTGTGAGAGCCCCATATTGCTACTGGGGGCAGAGGCAGATGAAGAGGAGGGTTATGAGGGGGCTAGGCTTTGTGTGGGGGGGCGGCTGTTGGCATGGAGGGTGCAGACAGTCCTCTGGCCTGCCCTGGAAGTCATTATTTTGGCACCTGTGTCAGTGTCCTCATGATGGGCACCATATGGTGGCCATGAAGCAGCATAGGATTGCTATATGTTGGTCATGTGGCGACTGAGAACTGTCGAGGTCTGAATCCTTGACCCTGTGTGAGTGAGCAGGGGTGGGAGTCAGCAGGGTGGAGGACTTTGGTCTCACCCGCTGCACACATGGGAGATGGAGCCTGTCCTTCAGTTCATGTTGTCTAACACAAGGTCAGTAGTATTAAAACATCTATTGTGTTACTGAAACCTGGCTGCTGAGCCAGTGTTGGCCCAGTTGATGACAGCCAAATGCTTAGCCCAACGTGGGCCAAGGGGGACAGCCAAGCTGTAGCTGTGCTCTCTGAACCAACCTAAAATGCAGGTCTCCAACCCCAAGCCTAGATCTAACACAGTGTGTCCATCTGGCTGGGACGGAGCTGGGGCTGGTCCTACTGCATCGCCTGCCCTGCTGCCCAGCACGGGACATTCTGGGGTGGCTGGAATTTTTTGTTGTAGTGGAATTGGAGCTGTGTAGGCTGATGGTGCTTAGCTATTTCAGTGTTCACAGAGATGACCTTTTGCCTGAATCACCTCAAGATTTCATGGCACTGGAATGGCCCCAGGACTATCCCAGGGGATTGCAAGCTCAACTCACACAGCTGGTCATACTTGGGATCTGGGGTTTGGCCTTAGATTGATGGTGGAAGCACCTCAGAAACCCTGAAGCTCCATGTGGCACTGTGCTGCTGCTAACCCCTCCCTTAGAGGTGAATACAACCCTCGCCACACTCACCCTCATGGGGCTTTGGCTGCATGATTTCTTTTTCCATGATGTTTTGTCCTGGGTGCTATGTGGCTCTGTTTGCTGGGGGCTCTAGATAGCGCATTTAGGAGAGGTTAGCTCTGTACATTTAAGAAGGGACTACTTAGATAAAATGTCAATCGTTAGTATCACTTCTTGGAACGAAAGCTCTGGCAGATGGGAACCAGCCAGTGAACACCGCAGACCTTTGCTTCTCTGTGACAATGAAAGCAGATGTGCCAACTTCCTGTTGATAGTTACAATATGCTGAGAGAGGCTCCTCTAGACTCCTTATAGTAGATCCTATGTTATAGTATACTGTGTCTGTGTGGCACTGCATGGTAGAGTGTGTATTCTCTTACTATTGCAGTCACACTGCCTACGCTGGCTATAGTAATAGATTTGACACCCTCTCTCTTTTGGTTATTTATCATGCAGTTTTTCAAAGAAATGTAATTAAAAGAAAAAGGAAACCGTGTGGATTGCTCTCCTTTCTATTTCATTGCATTGAGGCCAGAATACTGATTCTTCAACATTTTTCTTCATTAGGAGAAATTCACTAGCTAGAGCAGTGCTTAATTTGTAATGAAAGAGGCCAGGGCTCAAAGTGCCCAGGCTTAAGCAATTTTTTTACATTCATCACTGATGCAGCAAGCCTGGAGGTGCTGGGCTATGAACTGCCAAGCCAGGGGGTGCGGAGGCTCAGCCCTGACACAAATTAAGCACCGAGTTAGAGATTTTAGCAGGGATATGTGTATTTCCACGGACATAATATAATGGCATACTCATCTCTTGACTAGAGATGATCCCATAGACAAGGCCTTGTGAAAATCACAGTTTCATGAACTGAATGGAAATTGTGAAATTAGCCCAATGCCACAATTTTTCCAATACTTTTACAAAAATCAAAATGAAATGAGGGGACCAGGATCATGTGATCTGGTTACGTTCCTTCTGTCTGCCATTTTAGGTTGTGTCTGTGGGGAAGAAAGAGGCACAGTAGCAAGCTCTGGTGCCACCACATGGACCATGAGCAGCTGTGGCCTCAGCGGGGAGGTGGAAGCAGGCATCCGTGTGTGCAGGTCTCATGCTCAGCGCAACATGTCACATGTGGCAGCATCAAGTTAGAGGATTCATTTGGGGGGACTCAGAGACTAGTTTTATGCAAAGGAGTGTAGCAGTGACCTTTCCCCAACTGCATTCTGTGCATATTCTGTGAAATTTGATGCTTTACCCGGGATACTGCTGTGAATTTTCTAAAAAAAAAAATCCACTATTTTCACGGGTCCCTAGCCAGAGCAGAACCTCAAGCCTGAGCACCCCAAGACTTTAGCAGACTCAAAGTATGATCGATAAGGTCCCCTGGGCAGAACATCTAAGGAAAACAGGAGTTCAGGAGATCTGGCTGCTGTTCAAGGAGATAATATTAAAGACACAACTACAAACTATTCCGATGAGCAGGAAAGAAGAGGCCAATATGGCTCCTTCAGGAGGTCTTTAATGGTCAGATTATCAGAAAGGAATCCTACAGAAAATGGAAACATGGATAATTGCTAAGAAGGAGTATAAAAGAATAGCATAAATGTGTAGGGACAAAGCAGAAAGGCTAATCATAGAATATCAGGGTTGGAAGGGACCTCAGGAGGGCATCTAATCCAACCCCCTGCTCAAAGTAGGACCAATCCCCAACTAAATCATCCCAGCCAGGGCTTTGTCAAGCTGGGCCTTAAAAACCTCTAAGGAAGGAGATTCCACCATCTCCCTAGGTAACCTGTTCCAGTGCTAAGATAAACAATGATTTACATCTAGCCAGGGACATAAAGGCAATAAGAAGAGTTCTTTAAATATAATAGGAGCAAGAGAAAGACGAAGGAAAATGTAGGTCCTCTACTTAGCAGGAAGGAGAGCTAACAACTGATATCAAGAAGACTGAGGTGTTTAATGCCCATTTTGCTTCGGTTTTCACTAAAAAGTGACCAGATACCAACAAATCTAATATTAACAACAAGGGGGAAGGAACGCAAGCCAAAACAGGGAAAGACCAGGTTAAAGAATATTTACATAAGCTGAAGGTATTCAAGTTGGCTGGGCCTGTTGAAACTCCCTAGGGTACTTAAGGAAGCATCTGAACAATCATCTTTGAGAACTTATGGAGGATGGGTGAAGTCCCAGAGGACTAGAGAAGGGCAAACATATGACCGATCTTTAAAAAGGGCAAGAAAGAGGATCTGGAGAATTATAGACCAGTCAACCTAACTTCAATACCTGGAAAGATCCTGGAACAAATGATTCAACAATCAATCTGTAAGAACCTAGAGGATAATAGGATGATAAGTTGTCAAGGTTTTTTCCCCCACTTTGAACTTTAGGGTACAAAAAGTGGGGACCTGCATGAACCCTTTTAAGCTTAATTACTAGCTTAAATCTGGTATGCTGCCACCAGCCAGAATTTAGTGTCTGGCACACTTTCTGTTCCCCCAAAACCTTCCCTGGGGAACCTAGACCCAAACCCCTTGAGTCTTAAAACAAGGAGGATTTAACCATCCCCCTCCTTTTCCCCCCAGACTTTCCCCTCCCTGGGTTGCCTTGAGAGGCTTCACACCAATCCAAACTCCTTGGATATTAAAACAAGGAGGAATTAACCATCTCCCCTCCTTTCTCCCCTACCCCACCAATCCCTGGTAAGTTCAGACTCAACCCCTTGGATTTTAAAACAAGGAAAAATCAATCAGGTTATTAAAAAGAAAGCTTTTAATTAAAGAAAGAAAAGGTAAAAATTATCTCTGTAAAATCAGGTTGGAAAATGCTTTACAGGGTATTCAGATTCATATAGACCACAGGGACTCCCCTCCAGCCTTAGATTCAAAGTTGCAAACAGAGGTAAAAATCCTTCCAGCAAAAAGACACATTTACAAGTTTAGAAAACAAACATAAGACTAATCTGCCTTGCCTGGCTAGTACTTACAATTTTGAAACATGAAAGACTGATTCAGAAAGATTGGGAAAGGTTGGGTGTATGTCTGGTCCCTCTTAGCCCCAAGAGCGAACAACGAACAACACAAAAAGCCCAAATAAAGACTTCCCCCCACCAAGATTTGAAAGTATCTTGTCCCCCTATTGGTCCTCTGGTCAGGTGTCAGTCAGGTTTACTGAGCTTCTTAACCCTTTACAGGTAAAAGAGACATTAACCCTTAACCATCTGTTTATGACATAAGTAAAAGCCAGCATGTTTTTTTTCAAGAACAAATCATGCCAGACCAACCTAATTTCCGTGTTTGACGGGTTAATGGCCTAGTGGATGGGGTGAGGAATAGGGAAAAGCAGTAGATGGGATATCTTGATTTTAGTAAGGCTTTTGAAACAGTCCCACATGACATTCTCCTAAGAAAACTAGGGAAATGTGGTCTGGATGAAATTATTATAAGGTGGATGCACAACTAATTGAAAGACTAACCAAAAAGTAATTATCAACGGTTTGCTATCAAACTGGGAGGGCATATCTAGCAGGGTCCTGCAGGGGTCAGTTCTGGGTCTGGTACTATTCAGTATAAAAACATAAGAACATATGAATGGCTATACTGGATCAGACCAATGATCCACCTAGACCAGTATCCTGTCTTCCAACAGTGGCCAAGATCAGGTGCTTCAGAGGGAATGAAGAGAACAAAGCAATTATTGAATAATCCATTCTCTATCATCCAGTCCCAGCATCTGGCAGTTGGAGGCTAAGGGACATCCAGAGCATGGGGCTGCATCCCTGATCATCTTAGCTAATGGCCATTGATGGACCTGTCCTCCATGAATTTCTCTAATTTTTTTTAACCCAGTTATACTTTTGGCCTTCACAACATCCCCTGGCAACAAGTTCTACAGGTTGTCTGTGCATTTTGTGAAGAAGTACTATCTTTTCTTTGTTTTAAATCTGCTGCCTGTTAGTTTCATTGAATCACCCCTGGTTCTCGTGTTATGGAAAGGAGTAAATAACATTTATTCACTTTCTCCACACTATTCATGATTTTATAAACTGCAATTATATTCCCCCCCTTAGTCATCCTTTTTCTAAGCTGAATGGTCCCAGTCTTTTTAATCTCTTCTCACATGGAAGCTTTTCCGTACCCCTAATGATTCCCTGCCCCCCCATACCTTTTCTAATTCTAATATATCTTTTTGATATGGGGTGACCAGAACTGCACACAGTATTCAAGGTGCCGGTGTACCATGGATTTATATAGTGGCTTTATGATATTTACTGTCTTCTTATCTACCTCTTTCCTAATGGTTCCTAACGTTCTCTTGGTTTTTTGACTGCTGCTGAATATTGATCGGATGTTTTCAGAAAACTGTCCACAATAACTCCAAGATCTTTCTTGATTGGTAGCAGCTAATTTAAATCCCTTCCTTTTGTATGTATCGTTAGGATTATGTTTTCCAATGTGCATTATTCTGCTTTTTCAACACTGAATTTCATCTGCCATTTTGTTGCCCAGTCACCCAGTTCTGTGAGATCCCTTTGCAGCTCTTCACAATCTGCTTTGGACTTAAGTACCTTGAGTACTTTAGTACTGTCTAAAAACTTTGCCACCTCACTGTTTACCCCCTTTTCCAGATAATTTATGAATATGATGAACACCACAGGTCCCCCAGTACAGATCCTTAGGGGACCCCACTACTTCTCTCCATTTTGAAAGCTGGCCATTTATTCCTACCTTTTGTTTCTTATCTTTCAACCAGTTACTGATCCATGAGACGACCTTCTGTGACACTCTGTATCTCGGGGGAACACCCTGAACCCCCATGTTCATCCTTATAATATGATTGTGTGGTATTCAATGCAAAGTCTGGCATATCGGGTGTCTTCGGAAGCCTCATGATGCACTGAGCATTGTTGTTATAGTAATGTTATAGGTTGTAATTTCATGTATATAGTTATGAGGCTGAAAATGGGTCCTCATGGCTTAAAACAAGCCCAGGCAAAACTCTCCAGGAACAGAGGGGCAGTTCACACCTCATCAGGGCATGTATGGGATAAACCCAGCCCAGCCTCACAGAAACAAAGGACACTGGCCTAGGCAGCAACAAAGGATCTGTTGGACTCTTGAGTGAGTCACACCCCTTCCCTTGGACAGTTTGGGACTACGATGCGGTAATGCGCACCTGACTTGAGGAGGGCAAGGAAGAAAGAACATGATAAAAGGGAGAGATGTTTGCCATGCTCTCTTTCTTTCTTCCACCTCCATCTATGGACACTACCGCCAAGCAACTGAAGCACTGATCAAAGGGGAGAGCCTGGCTGAAGGGAAACCAGCCAGCCTGTGGTGAGAAGCATCTAAGTTTGTAAGGTCACTGAAAGTGTTAAGATCAACTTAGAATGCGTTTTGCTTTTATTTCATTTGACCAAATCTGACTTGTTGTGCTTTGACTTATATTTATTTAAAATCTATCTTTTGTAGTAAATAAAATTGTTTGTTTATTCTACCTGAACCAGTGTGTTTGGGTTGAAGCATGTCAGAGATTCTCCTTGGGATAACAAGCCTGGCACATATCAATTTCTTTGTTAAATTGATGAACTCATATACACTTGCAGTGTCCAGTGGGCATAACTGGACACTGCAAGTCAGAGGTTCCTATGGTTATGTCTGGAACTGGAGATATTGGCTAGTGTCATTTGGTTGCACAATCCAAGGAGCAGCTTACCTGCTAGAAGCTGTGCGAGAACAGCCCAGGAGTGGGGGTTCTCACAACAAAGCAGGGTAAGGCTGGCTCCCAGAGTCGAGGATTGGAGTGACCTAGCAGATCACTGGTCCAGATAACACCAGAGGGGAATGTCACACCTTCCTCTTATCCCATGACTTCTTACATTGCTTAAGAATCTTTGGTGAGGGACCTTGTCAAAGGCTTTCTGAAAGTCCAAGTACACTATATCCACTGGATCACCCTTGTCCACATGCTTGCTGACCTCCTCAAAGAATCTAAGAGATTGTTGAGGCATGATTTCCCTCTACAACAGCCATGTTGACTCATCCCAACAAATCGTGTCCATCTATGTGTCTGATAATTCTGTTCCTTACTACAGTTTCAACCAATTTGCCTGTTACTGAAGTTATGCTTACAGGCCTGTAATTGCCAGGATTGCCTCTGGAACCCTTTTAAAAAATTGGCACTGCATTAGCTATCCCTACTCATCTGGTACAGAGTCTGACTTAAGTGATAGGTTACATACTACAGCTAGTAGTTGTGTAATTTCATATATGAGTTCCTACAGAACTCTTGGGTGAATACCATCTAGTCCTAGCTTAATTTATTGATTTGTTCCAAAACCTCCTCTATTGATACTTCAATCTGGGACAGTTCCTCAGATTTGTTACCTAAAAACAATGGTTCAATTGTGGGAATTCTCCTCATGAGCTCTGCAATGAAAACCAATGCCTCAGCATCTGTCCATTGAGACATGCATCATATATTTCAGGTTCATAGGGTAGGCTAGATTACTGTTTTTGAAGCAAAGCAGCCATCCCAGGATCCTTTGAGTATGTCCTGTAGTTGCTCAGTGGCTCATGCACATCTGATTTCATGTGGAAGCAGAAATTGGTAGTTGAAAGTCAAGAGCAGTTTTGTTCTGACATGTTAGTGAAAATTGACTGTGTCACTCTAAGACCAGTCTTTGAATTGGTAGTGGCTAAGAATTTGAAAACCAATAAACAAAGTAGTGCTTGTGTCTATGAAAATTGAGCTGCTAAGAAAGGACACATTTAATCAGCAAGTAGATTCTTTTAAACAAAAAAGCTCAGATTTCAACCCTCCAGGAAAGGGAGGTGGCGTAAGAATTATTCTTGAAGGTGTGAAACACAAATTTAACCCTAAGAAGGCAAAATTCCCTTACATTATTACCCACATTTTGCATACTTCATGCAGATGTGGTCGCTCCATCTCAGAAAAGACATATTGGAATTAGAAAAGGTTCAGAAAAGGGCAACAACATTATTAGATGTATGGAACTGCTTCTATATGAGGAGAGATTAAGAAGATCGGGACTTTTCAGCTTGGAAAAGAGATGACTAAGGTGGGATATGACAGAGGTCTATAAAATCATGACTGGTGTAGAGAAAGTAAATAAGGAAGTGTTATTTACTCCTTCTCATAACACAAAAACTAGGGGTCACCAAATGATATTAAGAGGCAGCAGGTTTAAAAGAAAAAAAGGGGGTATTTCTTCACACAACGCACAGTCAACCTGTGGAACTCTTTGCCAGAGGATGTTAGGAAGGCCAAGACTATAAAAGGGTTTAAAAAAGAACTAGATCAATTCATGGATGACAGGTTCATCAATGGCTATTAGGCAGGATGGGCAGGGAAGGTGTCCCTAGGCTCTGTTTGCCAGAAGCTGGGAATGGGAGACAGGGGATGGATCACTTGATGACTTCCTGCTCTGTTCATTCCCTCTGGGACACCTGGCATTGGCAACTGCCAGAAGAAAGGATACTGGGCTAGATAGACCTTTGGTCTGACCCAGTATGGCCATTCTTATGTTCTTATGAATGGTACATGGGAACACACTCTGTGTTAAAAACCCTTATGCTTATGCTGTTTCATTGAATAAGAACACTCTACTTGTTAAAAAACCTTATGGTAGTGATAATTTGCGGCTGATACCTGTAAACAATCTTAGAACTTATCACAGCAGAAAAGCCTTTACAAACTTGAACTGCTATATGAAAAGGGAAATTGAGGCACACCATCTCATTGCTTTCATGGCTAAATGCCAAGACACCTACACTATGGAAAACACTAATATCTACATTGAGTTGATGTTAAATGGGTTACAAACATTTGCCAGACCTTGTATGGATAATTTTCATGAACTCCTGCCAAGGTCACATGAAACATGTAGAGACTGTGTTACAAAAGCTGAAGAAATCCTTTAATTGAATAGCCAAATATTGCAATAGGTTTGTAAAGGGATGCAGTAACATTGTTACTCCCATGGTGAACCTTACAAAGAAACTGCTTGTTTTAGTCAGACAGGATTATGATAAACCATTTCTGTTACACACTGATACTTCTAATATGGGATTGGAAGTTGTAATGACGCATTGCCAAGAATGGAAATTTTCTAGGATGTATTCAGCGGTGTCTTGGACACCCCTTCCTGCATCAATTTTGTGTTGGGGGTGTGATGCTGTGTATAAGAAAGGTGACCATATATAGCACTGTTATTACCATAAATCTTGTACAGAGTATGGCATACAAGGTATCAATAGAAAAAATTCTGAATTGCTAGGTATGATTATCCTGTTTATATGCTTGTATCAACTTTGTATCTAAAGTTATGAATATTAGCTACATATTTGTATCTCAAACATGTGTTGTATCCCTCAGTGACACCCCCAGATAGATTTACATCAGGGCTAGCCAGCTATGTATTGATAGCCTATTAAGGACACTCTAGTCACGCAGTGGGCCACTGAAGAATCTCATCCCATCCAGTAGGCCTTTGCTGGGGATGCCGCAGATAGCGAGGAGCCAGTGACCACCACTCATGATTCAGTAAACCATGTAGGGGCATCTGGTGTGGACATGTGACCTTGGACTCCATCTTTGTCAATAATTTCATACACAGGGGCTATGGGCTTTGTTTGGGACAGTAACTTTTCATACACATGGCAGAGGATATAAAAGACATGTGAGTCGGGTGACCATATGTTCCACTTTGACTTTTTTCCCTTTTTAAAGCCCTGTACTGGCTGTCCCAACTTTTTTGGCAAAAGTGGGCATTTGTCCCGTTTGCTCTTGCTGCGCAGTTCCCGTTTTCCCTTTGGATAATACTGTCACCTTACAATTACTGAAACATCTCCATTTTGCCTCATTCATGCTCCAATTCTCTGGACCGGGGATTTACAACTAAAAGGAGTATTTTGAACTATGGACTGAGGACCTGTGTTCCCTCTAAGCTGTGTGGTCAGGTTGCCACCCAGGAGCGATTCAAATGCATGGCACTTGACTAGCAGAACCGCACACATCCGGCAGCGTGTGTTCAGGTGCCCCTCGTGCCGCTGCTTTGTAGCCATGTTGCTCCTGAAGCTGCTCCTGGGACTCTCCTGCTGGCTGTGCAGAGCAGGTGGAAGATAGTGCTGATGTCAGGGTGTCCCTCTCCCCCTTCCTCTGTCCCATCTCCAAAGAGCAGGGGAGGGGGGACAGGGATTCTGAACTAGCCTTCTGGGCAGTGAGTGAGTGCCTTAAAGAGACAGCGCACAGCGTCCCTCAGAAACTTCCCCAGCAGCTAGCACTCTCTCTCACACACACACTGTGTCTGCGTCTCTCCTCCACACATACAGGCACTCACACTCACCATAATTGTATTATTGTTGTTACTTCTTGGTACTTCCTGTAACTTTATTCTTTCAAAGTGTGTTATTTTAGTTTCTGGACTGTTCTATGCCTTTCATAATTTTTATTTCTCTCTTACACTTAAATTTAATTCTTTGAGTAGTGAGTTCTAAAATGCCTAATCTGTCCTGGCTGGAGCAATTATCTCTATGGTAACTTTTTAAAAGCATACATTATATCTAGGTTTTTTGTTTCTATTGGTGGTGCACATCTGCACATTACTTTGGTGCACATAGCAAAATTTATTCTGCACGTGGATGGAAGAAATTAGAGGGAACATTGCTGAGGACCTTCCAAGCTTTTGGAAGTTACAAGAGAGACTTATGTAAACCAGCAGTCTAGTCCATCACTGCTATGATTGTGATCTATGTACACTGAAAATCACTTGTATGTATATGATTCTTTAACCATTCAATAACTCTTCTTTTCTTTTTTCTTTGTTAGTTTACTAAGGATTGGCTGACAGCATGATATTTGGGTAAGATCTGAGATTCATATTGACCTGGGGGTAAGTGTCTGATCCTTTAGGATTAGTGGATCATCACATATGGGTAAATTGGGTTTTCCATAACCTCTCACTATAATAAACCTGTTTTTCTGTATGGGAACCAAGGTCTGGAATGCATAAAGGGGGACTGTGTTTGGCTTCTGGTTAATCCGTGTGGTGCTGCAGAAGCCTCCTTGATACTGGTAAGGTGAATCTAATTATAGAATAAACCACCAGTTTTGGGGAATTGTCTGCCCTGATTCTTGAAATCTGCCCTAAGCATGGCATTTTCAATGTGGTCTATCCCCAGAACCTGGTCACACCCCCATCTCCCACAGGATATTACATTTAATTATATTATGGTCACTATTACTGAGTTATTCACTTCTTGGACCAGATGCTGTTCTCCATTTAGGACTAAATCAAGAATTGCCTCATCTCCTGTGGGTTGCATGACTAGTTGCTCCAAGGAGAGGCCATTAATGGTGACTAGCAACTTTATTTCTGCATCTCATCCTAAGGTGACAAATACCAAGTTACTATGGGGATAGTTGAAATCCTCCATTAATACTGAGTTTTCTATTTTTGTAACCTCTTTAATACCCCTAGCATTGCACAGTCACTATCACCATCGTAGTCAGGTGATGGATAATATATTCCTGCTACTATCCTCTTACTAGTCAATCATGGAATTTCTATCCATAGAGATTCTAAGGTGCAGTTTGAGTCATTTAAGGTTTCTCTATATTTGACTGTGTTTTCTTTCAGACTCCCTCACCATCATGACTTAGTCTGTCATTCTTATTTATGTATTTCATACCCCAGTATTACCATGTCCTGTTGATTATCATTGTTCTATCAAGTTTCTGTGATGCCTATTATATCAATACCATAATTTAATACCAGGCACTCAAGTTCACACTTATTAGTATTTAGCCTTCTAGTATTTGTACACAAGCACTTATAAAATTTGTCAACTTTTCATTGTCTGCGTTCATGTGATATACTTAAATGGGACTCCTTTTCTTTTGACTGTTTATCTTCAGTACTGTTTCTCTACCAGTACTTTATCAATATTTTCATTAATGAGTTGGATAAGGCATGGAAAGTCTGCTTATAAAATTTGCAGATGACACCAAATGTGGGAAGGGGTTTGCAAGCACTTTAGAGGACAGGATTTAAATTCATAATGATCTTGGCAAATTGGAAAGTTGGTCTGAATTCAACACTATGAAATTCAATAAAGAGAAGTGAAAAATACTTCACTTAGGAAGGACAAATCAAATACACACCTACAAAATGGGTAATAACTGGCAAGGCGGTAGTACTGCTGAAAAGGACCTCAGGGTTATTGTGGATCACAAATTGAATATGACCCAACAATGTGATGCAGTTGCCACAAAGGCTAAGATCATTCTGGGGTATATTAACAGGAGTGTAGTGTGTAAGATATGGGAAGTAATTGTCCTGATCTACTTGGCACTGGTGAGGCCTCAGCTGGAGTACTGTGTCCAGTTCTGGGTGCCACACTTTGGGAAAGATGTGGACAAATTAGAGGGAGTCCAGAGGACAGCAACAAACATGATCAAAGGTTTACAAAGCCTGGCCTATGAAAGGTTAAAAAAAAAACTGGGCATGTTTAATTTTGAGAAAAGAAGACTGAAGGGGGATCAGATAACAGTCTTTAAATATGTTAAGTGCTATTACAAAGAGGAAGGTGGCCAACTGTTCTCCATGTCCACTGAAGTCAGGAGAAGAAGAAATGGACTTATTCTGCAGCAAGGGAGATTTAGGTTAGATATTAGGAAAAACTTTCTAACTATAAGGGTAGTTAAGCTCTGGAATAGGCTTCCAGGGGAAGTTGTGGAATCCCCAAGCGATGAAGTGGGAATTTTCTGTAATATGTTTATGAAGCATGTGTGTATGCTTCAATTTCCCCTACACTGTGCATGGTTACTCAGTGTGGAGAAAAAGGCTAAGAGACAGGACAGGCTAAGAGACATAGATTGGAATGTCACCTGGCTTTCTGACCCTGAATGGGTCATTAGAAATGACTGGCCAACGCCAACCCCATATTCATGGAGAATCCAAGAAGACAATGACAAAACCAGTCTAGGATATTGACACCTAACAACCAACAATCCAGAGGGAGGTGGATTTCCCCACCTCTCAGCAGAGAAGTGGGGCAACCCTCTGCCCCTCCCCAGCTCAAGAACAAAGGACTGGAGAGGTGGGAGGTGGGGAGGTTTAGAGTTGGAGGCTGGAAGACGTTGGGGCTCTCACTCAAAGGCACTGACTTTCTAATTTCCTGAGGGGTGCTCGACCCCTGCTTTGCCCCAGGCCCTGACTCCACTCATCCCTTTCTCCAAGGATCCACTCCCACCTCGCCTCTTCCCACCCTGCCTTTTTCTGCTGCCGCTCCTCCTCTTCTCCCCCAGCGCCTCCTGCATGCCACTGAACAGCTGATCATCAGCAGGCAGGAGGTGCTGTGGAGGAGCTGATCAGCTCCACTATTTTTTTCCATGCGTGTTCCAGGCCCATGCCTATGCTCTCACCTGGGAACTGACCAAGAAGATCAGACTGAGAGAGTGACAGAGCCTGATCATGGAGTTCATTACAGCTGGGCTGGGCTCTGGGCTAACCATAATGGACGTGGGCTATGCTTTAACCTTCATTTCTCTGTGCTAACCTAAGTACTTCCAGTGCTGTGTTCCAGCTGACTGATAAACCCAGCTGTTCTGAGTGTCACTGCAAATGCTTGGTGAGGTGCATTAATCCTTGAAGCATATATAAGTCTCTATCAGGGAATCTATCTCAGTTGGACTCACTGACCAGAGCGTACGGTGTGAAGCATGAGAACTGGAGCCACTGCAGTTTGCTCTAGGAGGTGGTGAGGCCTTGGCCTTCCCTGATGGAAGAATGAGACCCTTGGGGAGTCTGGCACACTAAAGAGGTTTCTCCAAGAGACTGTTTCAAACCTGGGGTCACAGCACCAGTCCTGTGGATGCGACACCCCATCATTGGAGGTTTTAAAGAACAGGTTGGACAAACACCTGTCAGGGACGGTCTAGATTTACTTGGTCCTACCCCTGCACAGGGGTCTGGACTTTGACTTCTAAAGATCCCATCTAGCCCTATATTTGTATGATTCATTGACTGGGGGTGTGTGTAGGGGAGAGAGGTCCAGTTCAGCTCAGCTCTCCTCTTCATTAACCTTCAGCTTCTGTCAACAATTTGTAGTATCCAGAATGAAATTTCCCCTAAGTCTGAAATGGAGCCGAATAATAACAGTGCTTCCAAAGGAGCCTCCTTAGCATGATGCTACTTGAAATGTCATTGCTTTGTACTTTTCCATGTTCTGAATACAAACAGTGTCTTACATTCAAAAGTAAATATTTAGCGAAAACCCCACATGGGAGGATGGTTTCCTGCCAAATTCTAGCACTTCTTAGAAAACCAAAGTTAGATTTTTTTTTCTGAGAGTAATAATGTAGCCTCAGCACATGGGACAGTCTACATGCACACATCAAATGTGAAATTAATGACTAGTTCTCTGCAAAAAGGAGCAAAGTATTCCCTGTACAAGTTTTCTTACCCAGAAAACACCATAATTCCAGGCAATGTCACAGAGACACAGTCTATCTAGGTACTTATTTGGACCCGTCACCAAAGTGTGTGAGCTCTTGTAAGTGTACATAGGTTTTAACCTCCCATCCTCCTGGGAAGTGGAGATGTACTACCCTAGTTTGACGGATGAGCAACTAGGTAGGGGAAGTCACTTGTCCAAGAGCACAGAGCAACTCTTCAGCTGACCCAGATCACTGAAGTTCTAGTCTAGTCTAACCAACCTGATAGCTTTCTTTGACAGGGTAACAAGCCTTGCAGATAGTGGGGAAGCAGTAGACATGGTATAGCTTTACTTTAGTAAAGCTTTTGATACTGTCTCGCGTCACCTTCTCATAAACAAACTAGGGAAATGCAACCTAGATGGAGCTACTATAAGGTGAGTGCAAAACTGGTTGCAAAACTGTTCCCAGAGAGTAGTTATGAGTGGTTCATGCTATCAGTGATCAACCATGCTGGAAGGGGATAACGAGTGGGGTCCCACAGGGATCAGTTCTGGATCTGGTTCTGTTCAATATCTTCATCAGTGATTTAGATAATTACATAGAGAGTACACTTATAAAGTTTTCAGATAATACCAAGCTGGTAGGGGCTGCAAATGCTTTTAGAGGATAGGATTAAAATTCAAAATGATCTGGACAAACTGGAGAAATGATCTGAAGTAAATAGGATGAAATTCATTAAGGACAAATGCAAAGTACTCCAATTAGGAAGGAAGAATCAGTTGCACGCATACAAAATGGGAAATGACTGCCTAGGAAGGAGTACTGCAGAAAGGGATCTGGAGGTCATAATGGATCATAAGCTAAATATGAGTCCACATTGTAACACTGTTGCATAAAAAGCAAACATCATTCTAGGATGTATTAGCAGGAGTCTTGTAAGCAAGACATGAGAAATAACTCTTCTGCTCTACTCCACACTGACTAGGCCTCAGCTGGAGTATTGTGTCCAGTTCTGGGCACCTTATTTCAGGAAAGATGTGCACAAATTGGAGAAAGTCCAGAGAAGAGCAACGCAAATGATTAAAGGTCTAGAAAGCATGACCTATGAGGGAACATTGAAAAAATTGAGTTTGTTTAGTCTGGAAAAAAGAAGACTGAGAGGGAACATAACAGTTTTCAAGTACATAAAAGATTGTTTACAAGGAGGAGGGAGAAATTGTTCTTCTTAACCTCTGAGAATAGGACAAGAAGCAATGGGCTTAAATTGCAGCAAGGAAGGTTTAGGTTGGACATCAGGAAAAACTTCCTAACTGTCAGGGTGGTTAAACACTGGAATAAACTGCCTAGAGAGGTTGTGGAATCTGCATCATTGGAGAATTTTAAGAGCAAGTTGGACAAGCACCTGTCAGGGATGGTCTAGATAATACTTAGTCCTGCCATGAGTGCAAGGGACTGGACTAGATGATCTCTTGAGGTTCCTTCCAGTCCTATGATTCTATGAATCAGCAAGATATGCAAGGGCATGTGACCAGGCCACATGACTCTGGACTCCATCTTGGGATGTTAGTATTTTCCCACAAACTGGTCTGGGAACTAAGTTTAAAACAAAGGTTCCCACCATATGCTAATGCTATGTAAGGCAGGGAGTGACATCTGTTGTTATTCGCTCCCCACACAAGAGGACTCCTGGAAATACCTGAGGAACAAAGACCAAACTGGGGGAAGTGCTGGACCCAGGCTAAAGTGATTTCTAGCCTGTGTATGAAGACCTGGGGATCCTAAGCTGCAGAGCAAGTGCAGCTTGTATCTAGAGAATCTGCAGCCTGCTTGTATCATCAGTTAGGGTGAGAGACTGTTAATTCAAATCCTTGCCTTCTAATACGTTAAACTTGGTTTGTGTTTTTATTTACTACATAATCTGCTTTGATCTGTTTGCTATCACTTATAATCACTTAAAATCTATCTTTTTTAGTTAATAAACTTACTTTATGTTTTAATCTAAACCAGTAAGTTTGGAATGAAGTGCTAGGGAATCTTAGCTTAAGGGGCAGGGGTTGCATTTTCTCTCCACATTGACGGGGAGGCGAACTGGATAATAAATTCATAGTGGTTGGGGTTTTGACCAGGGCTGGACCGTACAGCTCTGGAGTCCTAGGCTGGGAAGCTGGCGGTTATTTTGACTGTAGCCTCTCTATTGTTTGTTCACACAATGGTTGGTCAAAGAGCCTGCATGTGACTACAGCTGGGTAAATCCCTACCTGTGTGAATCCTGGTGGAAGTGTAGGACCTGGAGCGGATCTGCTGCTTGTCACAGCAGTACAGTGTGAGAGGGAGCCCAGGCTGGTGAGTCACAGGGCATAGTGGTACCCCAGTTCCAGGAGACACCCCAGGGGGAACCATCACACAGGGGATTTAAAAAGCCAGCTCCTAAGTGACCAGAGGAGTTAGCAAACAGGGGATTTTTGCAAGGGAGTTTAGAGAGGGAGAGTGAAAGCCAGATACATCCAACATTCTCTACACTTAGGCCAATAATGCCACCCCCCCCAAAATAAAACCTGCAAGAATAAAATTAATGCAGGCAGAAGTCCAGCTGTGCAGGGGGGCTATCCAGTTCACTGCACTGAATGCAGCATGTAAAACTACCTGCCTTGTTGGCAGGTAGCATATGGGTGCATTCGGTGCAAGCAGCTCATGGCCTTCATAGACTGAGTATGAGCTCTGGAGACCAGAGTGGCTGAACTTGAGGAGCTAAGTGAAACATAGAGGTATAAAGATGGGACTTTCCAGGACAGAGTAGAGTGGTCCCACCCTCAGTGTGACAGCCTCTGTGCAGTTGAGGAGATCATCAAACTAGAGCACAGGAAAATGATCCCATAGTTGGGACCCTCCTTCCAGATGTTATCATGGTATCCTCTTGGACTGGGAGGGGACACTGTTATTAGGAAGAGATAGGTACAAGTAATGGGGGATTTGATTATTAGAAATATATCTTGCTGGGTTTGTGATGACCAGGAGAACTGCATGGCTAATTGACTGCCAGGTGTGAAGGTTGAGGATCTCTCGAGACATCTAGACAGACTCGTGTAGTGCTGGGGAGAAGCCAGTGGTCATGGTGCATGCGAGTACCAATGACATATGGAAAGGTAGAAGAAAGGTCTTGGAGAACAAATTTAGGCTGCTAGGTAAGAGATTAAAATATAGGACCTCCATGATAACATTCTCTGAAAAGTTCCTAGTTCCATCTGCAGGGCCAGTTAGACAGGCAGAACAGCAAAGTCTTGATGTGTGGATGAGACGATAGTGCAGGGAGGAAGGTTTTAGGCTTATTAGGAATTGGGGAACCTTTTGGGAAAGGAGGAGTCTATACAGGAAGGATGGGCTCCACCTAAACCAAAATGGAACCAGATTGCTGGCATGTAAAATTAAAAAGGTTGTAGAGGAGTTTTTAAATTAAGGACTGGGGGAAATCCACGGTTTGACAGAGACATTATGAAGGGAAGGTTTTATTAATTGGGATTCTCTATATCCTAGTAGAGGAGAGGATAGAAGTTGATAAAGCACAGGTAGGAGCTGAATAGAAAGTGAAAAAGAATTCCATTGAATTACATCACATGAAGACAGAAAACTAAACAGTGACAAATTTTATAAGTGCTTGTATACAAATGCTAGAAGTCTAAATACTAAAGTGGGTGAACTTGAGTGCCTGGTATTAAATGAGGATATTGCTATAATAGGCATCACAGAAACTTGGCAGAATGATGATAATCAATGGGATACAGTAATGCTAGGATACAAAATATATTTACAAAATAAAATGACAGAGTAGGTCATGCTCAGAAGGGAGTGGCACTAAATATGAAAGAAAGCATAGTCAAATATAGCAAAAATCTCAAATGACTCAAACTCTATCATAGAATCTCTGTGGACAGAAATTCCATGCTTGAATAATAAGACTATAGCAGTAGGAAGATACTACTGGCCACTTGACCAGAATGGTGACAATGATTGTGAAGTATCAGAGGGATAGCCGTGTTAGTCTGGATCTGTAAAAGGAGCAAAGAGTCCTGTGGCACCTTATAGACTAACAGACGTATTGGAGCATGAGCTTTGGTGGGTGAATACCCACTTCATCGGATTGTGAAATGCTGAGGGATATTAGAGAAGCTACAAAAATAGAAAACGCAATAATTATGGGGGATTTCAACTATCCCCCTATTGACTGGGAATATGTCTCCTCAGGACAGGATGCAGAGATGAAACTTCTGGACAACATTATTGACTGCTTCTTGGAGCAGCTAGTCCTGGAACCCATAAGGGGAGAGGCAGTTCCTGACGTTGTCCTAACTGGAGCACAGGATCTGGTCCAAGAAGTGAATACAGCTGAACTGCTCAGTAATAGCGACCATAATGTAATTAAATGTAACATCCTTGTGTTTGTGTATGTAATACCAAAGTAGCCAATGACAGTAGCATTTAACTTCAAAAAGGGGAACTACACAAAACTGAGGCAGCTAGTTAAATGGAAATTAAAAGGAACAGTCACAAAAGCAAAATGCCTGCAAGCTGCTTGGAAACTTTAAAAAACACCATAATAGAGGCTCAAATTAAATGTGTACCCCAAATAAAAAAAAAAACAGTAAAAGGACCAAAAACATGCCATCATGGCTAAACCATAGAGTAAACGAGGTGGTTAGAGGCAAAAAGGCCTTAAAAATTGGAAGTCAAATCCTACTGAGGAAAATAGAAATGAGCATAAACTCTGGCAAGTTAAGTGTAAAAATATAATTAGGAAGACCAAAAAAGAATTTGAAGAGCAACTAGCAAAAGACATGAAAACTAACATCAATTTTTTTAAAGTACATCAGAAACAAGAAGCCTGCCAAACAATCAGTGAGGTACCTGGACAATCCAAGTGCTGAAGGAGCACTCAGGGAAGACAAATGCACAGAAGCTAAATCAATTATTTTAATTGGTCTTAATTGCAGAGCATGTAAGGGGGATTCCCACAACTAAGCCATTATTTTTAGGTGACGAATCTAAGGAACTGTCTCAGATAGAGGAGGTTTTGGAGCAAATCGATAAATTAAACAATAATAAGTCACCAGGACCAGATGGTATTCACCCAAGAGTTCTGAAGGAACTTAAATATGAAATTACTCAGCTACTAACTATGGTATGTAACCTATCACTTAAATCAGACTCTGTACGAAAGAGTGGAGGATAGCTAATGCAATGCGATTTTTTTCAAAAGGTTCAAGAGGCGATCCTGGCAGTTATAGATGGTAAACCTAATATCAGTAACAGGCAAATTGGTTGAAACTATAGTAAAGAACAGGGTTATCTAGAGTTATCTGTTCTTTACTACACATAGGTGAACACGATTTGTTGGGAAGAGTCAACATGGCTTTTGTAAAGGGAAATCATGCCTCACCAATCTACTAGAATTCTTTCAGGGTGCCAGCAAACATGTGGGCAATGGTGATCCAGTGAATATAGTGTACTTGGACTTTCAGAAAGCCTTTGACAAGATCCCTCAGAAACAACTCTAAAGCAAAGTAAGCTGTCATGTGATAAGAGGGAAGGTCCTCTCATGGATCAGTAACTGGTTAAAAGACAGGAAACAAAGGATGGGAATAAATGGCTAGTTTTCAGAACGAAGAGAAGTAAATAGCGGGGTCCCCCACAGATCTGTACTGGGACCAGTGCTGTTCAAGATATTCATAAATGATCTGGAAAAAGGGGTAAACAATGAGGTGGCAAAGTTTAAAGATGATACTAAATTACTCAGGTAGTTAAGTCCAAAGCAGATTGCAAAGAGTTATAAAGGGATCTCACATAACTGGGCAACAAAATGGCAGGTGAAATTCAATGATGATAAAGGCAGAGTAATGCACATTGGAAAACATAATCCCAACTATACATACAAAAGGAAGGGGTCTAAATTAGCTGTTACCAATCAAGAAAGAGATCTAGGAGTCATTGTGGACAGTTCTCTGAAAACATCTTAATGTGCAGTGGTGGTCAAAAACGGTAACTGAACGTTAGGACCATTAGGAAAGGGATAGATAATAAGACACTAAATATCATTTTGCCACTATATAAATCCATGGTATGCCCACGCCTTAAACACTGGATATAATTCTGGTCACCCCATCTCAAAAAAGATATATTAGAATTGGAGAAAGTACAGAGAAGGGCAACAAAAATGATTAGGGATACGGAAAATCATCCATACAAGGAGAGATTAAAAAGATTGGGACTGGTCAGCCTGGAAAAGAGGAGACTTCTGTTCTTATGACTAAGGGGGATATAATAGACATCTATGAAATTATGAATGGTGTGGAGAAATGAATGTGTTATTTACCTCTTCACAAAACACAAGAAGCAGGGCTCACCCAATGAAATGAGTAGACAGCAGGTTTAAAATAAACAAAAGGCAGTACTTCTTCACACAACACACAGTCAACCTGTGGAACTCATTGCTGGGGATATTGTGAAGACCAAAAGCATAAAAAAAATTAGATAAGTTCATGGAGGATGGGTCCACCCATGTCTATTAGCCAAGATGGTCAGGGATTCAACCCTGTGATCTGGATGTTACTTTAGGCTCTGACTGACAGATGCTGGGAGTGGATGACAGGGATGGATCGATCAATAATTGCCCTGTTCTGTTCATTCTTGCTGAAGCACCTGGCATTGGCCACGGCCAGAAGACAGGATACTAGGCTAGATGGACCATTGGTCTGATCCAGTATGGCCGTTTTTATGTTTTTATGGCCATGGGTAATTGTTGCCTTTTTTGGAAACCTCTTTCTGCTTCTTACATGTGTATTGAATATTGCCAATGCTGCTGCTATAGGGCTCCCAACTGCGAGTGCACTTGTGTTAGTTGTGGCAGAGAAGGTCCCTTTGATACTTTGGTGAGGAGGAAAGTACAAGGATAATCACTTGCTGTTTATCCACTGGCAGGGAGTACAATGTTGTAGCTACCTACTGTCTGCTTGGATAGTCCACAGCTGCACTAAGCAATAAGTGTGGTGACAAAAGCTCAGGTTACCTACTGAGTCTGCAATATCCTGAATATATTGCTGGGCTGCCACACATGTTCCTGAACTCACATCCCATTGCAGGCACTTAGCCCAGTGTGAGGTACCTAGACTACACCCAGTACAGTGCCTACTCAGAGAAATAGTAGGCAAGGTCCCCTGGAAAGACCAGTTAGGAAGAAAAGGAATTGAAGGGGGCTGGCAGTTCTTAAAAGATGTTATTCTAGAGGCTCAACAGCACGTTATTCTGACACAGAGAAAAGATAAGAAGAGCCACAGGAGGCCAATGTGGTTGCACAAGGAGCTTTTTAGCTATCTACAAACCAAAAGGGATACACACAGGAAATGGGTGGAAGGTCATGGCACCAAGGAAGTATACATAGGAATAGCACGAGTATGTAGGGACAAAATCAGGAAAGCCAAGGCAGAATGAGTTACAGTTGGCAAGGCATGGTAGAAGAAATAAGAAGGGGTTCTTCAAATATGTCAGGCAAATAGGGAGATGAAGGACAGTGTGGGTCTGCTACTCAGTGGAGAAGGTGAGCTGGTAATGGAAGATGATAGGAAGGCAGAGCTGCTCAATGCCTACTTTGCTTCAGTCTTCTCACAAAAGATAACGTGACTAGATGACTGGCAGAGTTACCACAGAGACTAAAGGGGAAGGGATGCAGACTGGGACAAATAAAAAGCTTGCAAAAGCTCTTCTGACCAATTTGAATGAATTCAAATCAACAGGGCTGGATGCTATTCACCCGAGGGTAATGAAGGAATTAACTGAAGAAATCTTGGAAACACTGGCAATAATATTTGGAAACTCATGGATGACAGGAGAGGTCCCAGAAGACTGGAGCAGGGGTAACTTGGTGCCCATCTTTAAAAAATGGGGAAAAGGAGGAGCTGGGAAAGTATAGACCAGTCAGCTTGACCTCGATACCTGGAAAGCTACTAGCGCATCGTATAAAACATTCAATTTGAGAATACTGGGAGGATGAAGGGGCGATCACTAGTAGCCAGCATGGATTTACCAAGAACAAATAATGCCAAACCAACTTGATTTCTTTCTTTGACAGGGTAATTGGATTGGTGGATAGGAGGAATGCAATGAACATAATATATCTGGCTTTTGATGCAGTCCCACATGACATTCAGATAGGTAAGCTGGAGAAACGTGGGCTTGGTGGAACTACCATTAAGTGGATACATAATTGGTTAAACATCTGCAAACAAAGGGCTTGTCTATATTACCCGCAGGATCGACGTGCAGCGATCGATCCAGCGGGGGTTGATTTATTGCATCTAGCGTAGTCTAGACACGATAAATCGACCACCGAGTGCTCTCCTGTCGATTTCTGTAGTCCACCAGAGCGAGAGGTGCAGGTGGAGTCAATGGGGGAGTGTCAGCAGTCAACTCACCGCAGTGAAGACATCACAGTGAATAGATCTAAGTACTTCGACTTCAGCTATGTTATTCACATATCTGAAGTTGCGTAACTTAGATTGATCCTCTCCCCTAGAGTAGACCAGACCAAAGAGTAACTATTAATGGAATTAATTAACCATTAACAGGAGGTCTCAAGTGTTGTTCCACATGGATCTGTTCTGTGTCCGGTGTTGTTAAACATCTTTGTTAATGACCTGGATGTAGGACCAGAGAGGTTACTGATAAAATTTGCAGATGACACCAAACAAATGGAGATTGCAACCCTTTGGAGGATAGGGCTAAAATTCAAAGGGGTCTTGATAAATTGGAGATCTGGGTTATAGACAACAAAATGAAATTCAACAAAGACAAATGTTAAGTGCGACACTTAGAGAAGGAAAACCAAATGCGCAAATACAGAGTGGGCGATAACTGGCTTGGCAGCAGCACTGCTGACAAGGAGCTGGGAGTTGTGGAGGATCACAACCTCAACATGAGTCAGCAATGCGATGCTGTTACAAAAAAAAGCAAATGCAATTTTAGGTTGCAGTAACAGAGGCATAGCATGCAAGTCATGGGAGGTGATGGTACAGCTTTACTCGGCACTGGTTAGGCCTCAGCTGGAGTACTGTGACCAATTTTAGTCACCAGTGCAAAGAAAGTACGTGGAGAAACTGGAAAGGGTCCAGAGGTGAGTAACAAAGGTGATCAAAGGGATGGAATGGACAATATATGAGCAAAAGCTGAAAGAACTGGGTATGTTTGGTTTGGAAAGAGGAGCTTAAGGGGTGGGGCATGATAGCAGTCTTCAGATAGTTTAAATGCTTAAATATTAATTGGAGCAGGGACTGGTTTCCCTTCCCTCCTCCGGGGAGAGTGCCCTCACCACCAGTCTCGAGTCACACTCTCGTGCTCCCTTCCGTATGGGTTAGGCATGCCCTGAGAACACCTACCAGATTGGGCCCCTTTGATGCAATGGCAATTCCTGTAATATTTGTATGAAGCCTAAAGGTGCCTCAGTTTCCCCTATATTTTGCATGGTTTCCCAGTGGGGGGAAAGGACTAAGTTTGCTCTCAGGGCAAGCTAGGAGAGATAGCTGTGAGTACTTCCCTTAGCTATCTGAGCCTGAACAGGTCATTGAAAAGGATTGGCCAAGACTGACCCCATATCAACTGAAAATCTGAGAAGCCCATGGCAAACCCAGGACACTGACATCCAGCAACCAACAACCCGAAGGGAGATGGATTTCCCCACCTCTCAGCAGGGAAGCTGAGCAAAGACCCCAGCTCAAGAAAGAATGACATAAGAACATTAGACTGGCCATACTGGGTCAGACCAATGGTCCATCCAGCCCAGTATCCTGTCTTCTGACAGTAACCAGTGCCAGGTGCTTCAGAGGGAATGAACAGAACAGGCAATCATCAAGTGATGAAAGACTGGAAGGTGTGAGATAGGTGATAAAGGGTTGGCTTCTGGAAGGAGTCTGGACTCCCTCACCTGGGAAGTAAGGAGGACCAAATGAGAGAGAGAGAGAGACAGTGCTTGAACATGGGGTTCACAACAGTGTGGCTGGGCTCTGGGCTCACCGGAATGAACTATGGTGTAACTTAGTTCTGCCTCTCTGTGCTGACCCTATGGACTTGCAGATTCTGCAGCCAGGTGACTAATAAAGATTAGCAAAGGACTAACAAGGCTGCCTGTCGCCGTAATACTCACTGAGAGCCCTGCGCCCTGAAGGGGACAGCACAAGCCTCCCACTGGAATCTGGCTGCGGTAAGTTGCTGCAGGGAGCCATGGAGAAAGACGGTAATTGCTGGTGCTGACAGCCCAGTTCCAGAATCGTAGAGGTCACGGGCCTGCCCCTGTGGACAGTGTGGATCCTTGGGGCCTGGCCCACTACAGGGTTCACTCCCAGGAGACTGGTTACAGGCCGGGCATAGGCCAGATCATGTGACTCTGTTACAGCCCCACAGCCGAGACAGGCAGCGGAAAGCCTAGTTTGACAATGTACTGGGACCTAGGTGTGAGCGGGGGCTCCAAGCAGCTTGGCAGTGTCAGGACTTAGGCAGGTTTGCACATGTTCTCCAGCAGGAATGTAGGCACTTCAGAGACTTTGCTGGTAAAATGGAGGTGCCTCAGGAATTTGAGTGCCTACTCGATTAGGTGGCAGCTGAGAGGTGGGTTTTGAGGTTCCTAATGTTGCATAAATGTTGGGCCTTTCCACTAACATGGCAGTTAGGTGTGTCAATTGATTTGTGGATCCACTGGTTGTGAGCTGGGTCTAATCTCAGCTCGTTCAGTCACTGAGTGGTGTCAGCGGACTCATGCCATGGTAAGGGCTGTTAAAAAGGCAGAATTATTTTCATGGGTCAATAGCAAAGTGAGACTGGATTGCCTGGTTTAATTACATGATCACACAGTATTTTTTCACAGGGAGTCAGATCTCCCATGGTTCCACACTCTGCCCCCTGAGGACGGCAGCTCAGTCCAACACCCAGTCACAGACACACCACAGCTAGTCACCAGAGAGTCAAGACCTCAGGACTTTCATCTCCCAGAGACCTTGTTTAGGAAGAGCAGACTGCTCAGACTCAAGGGGAAAGCACCACCTGTCCATATTCTGTTAGCATACATGAGAGCATCCACCACAACAGGTGTCACCAGGTGAACTTGTCAGACCTCTCTACACCTAGGTGCTGGAACTAGGGGTGCCGGGGGTGCTGCCATACTCTTGGCATGAAGAGGTTTCCATCATACGTATGGTTTACAATTTGGTTCAATGGCTCACAGCACCCCCCACTATACAAATTGTTCCTGCTTCTGCAGAGGCTGAATGTGTGCAGAGGACATTCTACCCGTTAACCTGTGTCAGCCAGAACCTGCTCCAGATCGACTGAGAGAAAAGCCTCCTTCCAAACAGCTGTGACAAACACGTGAGAATCCTGGCACTGGTTTTCAGGGCAGGTTAACTCTCTTACACAGGCTGTGGTCAGAATCTGCACCATCCTATATAGGAAGGTTTCATGTGATGCTGAATAATGGGTAATCGGTGTGGCATCTTCCGGTAACTTCCTTACACAGACCACTAGAGGGCCTTTGGTGAGCCAGCCCAGCTCTTTCCTGGCCACCTGGCTTACAGGCTGCTTGGAAACAGGGTGAACCTAGAGACTGTTTATTTTGCTCCTGGCTCCAGGGTAACAGCTGAGATGCTCTTGGGGCCAGGCTTGTCTTCTGTGACATCAGACTGACAATGGAGCAGAATAAACCTGTTTGAAACCTGAAACCTGCAGTTTTATTTCCCTCCCCGCAAACCTTGGTGGCTTTGGTCTGGTCTGATCATCTGCCAAGTTTGTTTCCAGCCCTAAGGCCAGATCTGAGTGCCAGGCACAGATAGCAGCCTCAAGGGGGAGATAAAAGCAGCAAAGAATCCTGTGGCACCTTATAGACTAACAGACGTTTTGGAGCATGAGCTTTCGTGGGTGAATACCCACTTCCTCAGATGCATGTAATGGAAATATCCAGGGGCAGGTATATATATGTGTGCTAGCAAGCAAGCTAGAGATAACGAGGTCAGTTCAATCAGGGAGGATGAGGCCCTGTTCCAGCAGTTGAGGTGTGAAAACCAAGAGAGGAGAAACTGGTTCTGTAATTGGCAAGCCATTCACAGTCTTTGTTCAATCCTGAGCTGATGGTGTCAAATTTGCAGATGAACTGAAGCTCAGCAGTTTCTCTTTGAAGTCTGGTCCTGAAGTTTTTTTTGCTGCAGGATGGCCACCTTAAGGTCTGCTATAGTGTGGCCAGGAAGGTTGAAGTGCTCTCCTACAGGTTTCTGTATATTGCCATTCCTAATGTCTGATTTGTGTCCATTTATCCTTTTCCGTAGAGACTGTCCAGTCTGGCCGATGTACATAGCAGAGGGGCATTGCTGGCATACGATGGCGTATATTACATTGGTGGATGTGCAGGTGAATGAACCAGTGATGGTGTGGCTGATCTGGTTAGGTCCTGTGATGGTGTCGCTGGTGTAGATATGTGGGCAGAGTTGGCATCGAGGTTTGTTGCATGGATTGGTTCCTGAGCTAGAGTTATTATGGTGTGGTGTGCAGTTACTGGTGAGAATATGTTTCAGGTTGGCAGGTTGTCTGTGGGCAAGGATTGGCCTGCCACCCAAGGCCTGTGAAAGTGTGGGATCATTGTCCAGGATGGGTTGTAGATCCTTGATGATGCGTTGGAGGGGTTTTAGCGGGGGCTGTATGTGATGGCCAGTGGAGTCCTGTAGGTTTCTCTCTTGGGTTTGTCTTGCAGTAGGAGGCTTCTGGGTACACGTCTGGCTCTGTTGATCTGTTTCCTTATTTCCTCGTGCGGGTATTGTAGTTTTGAGAATGCTTGGTGGAGATTTTGTAGGTGTTGGTCTCTGTCTGAGGGGTCAGAGCAGATGCGGTTGTACCTCAGTGCTTGGCTGTAGACAATGGATCGTGTGATGTGCCCGGGATGGAAGCTGGAGGCATGAAGGTAGGCATAGCGGTCGGTGGGTTTTCGATATAGGGTGGTTTTAATGTGACCATCACTTATTTGCACCGTGGTGTCAAGAAAGTGGACCTCCCGTGTAGACTGGTCCAGGCTGAGGTTGATGGTGGGGTGGAAGCTGTTGAAATCATGGTGGAATTTTTCCAGAGTCTCCTTCCCATGGGTCCAGATGATGAAGATGTCATCAATGTAGCGTAGATAGAGAAGGGGTGTGAGTGGACGAGAGCTCAGGAAGCGTTGTTCCAGGTCGGCCATGAAGATATTGGCATATTGTGGGGCCATGCGGGTGCCCATAGCAGTGCCACTGATCTGGAGATATATATTGTCATCAAATTTGAAATAGTTGTGTGTAAGTATAAAGGCACAGAGCTCAGCAGCCAGTTGTGCTGTGGCATCATCAGGGATAGTGTTCCTGACAGCTTGTATTCCATCTGTGTGTGGGATGTTAGTGTAGAGAGCCTCTACATCCATGGTGGCTAGGATGGTGTTTTCTGGGAGGTCACCAATGCATTGTAGTTTCCTCAGGAAATCAGTGGTGTCGCGGAGATAGCTGGGAGTGCTGGTGGCATAGGGTCTGAGTAGAGAGTCCATATATCCAGACAGTCCTTCAGTGAGAGTGCCAATGCCCGAGATGATGGGGCGTCCAGGATTTCCGGGTTTGTGGATCTTGGGTAGTAGATAGAATAACCCTGGTCGGGGCTCTAGGGGTATGTTGATTTCTTCTGGTGTTAGTGTAGGGAGTGTCCTGAGTAGATGCTGTAGTTTCTTAGTGTATTCCTCAGTGGGATCTGAGGGAAGTGGCCTGTAGAATTTGGTATTGGAGAGTTGTCTGGCTGCCTCCTTTTGATAGTCAGACCTGTTCATGATGACAACGGCACCTCCTTTATCAGCCTCTTTGATGATAATGTCAGGGTGGTTTCTGAGGCTGTGGATGGCATTGCGTTCTGCACGACTTAGGTTGTGAGGCAAGCGATGCTGTTGTTCCACGATTTCTGCCTGTGCACGCCGGCGGAAGCATTCAATGTATAGGTCCAGGCTGTCATTTCGACCCTCAGGAGGAGTCCATGTGGAGTTCTTTTTCTTGTGCTGTTGGTGGGAGGGCACCCGTGTATCAGTGCACTGTTCAGTGTTGTCCTGGAAGTATTCTTTGAGTCGGAGACGGCGAAAGTAGGCTTCCAGATCGCCACAGAACTGTATCATGTTGGTGGGGGTGGCAGGGCAGAAAGAGAGTCCCCGAGATAGGACAGACTTTTCTTCTGGGCTGAGTGTGTAGTTGGATAGATTGACGATATTGCTGGGTGGGTTAGGGGTACCACTGTTGTGGCCCCATGTGGCAGGTAGGAGTTTAGACAGCTTACAGTCCTTTTTCCTTTGAAGAGAGGTGAAGTGAGTAATGTAGATCTCCTGTCTTATTCTAGTGAAGTCCGTTTGTATAGAAGTTTGGTTGTTAATGAGAGTCTCCAGGTTGGAGAGCTCTTTTTTGATGTTTTCCTGTTTGCTGTATAGGATGCTGATCAGGTGGTTCCTCAGTTTTTTTGATAGAGTATGACATAATCTCTCACTGTGGTCTGTGTAGTATGTAGATAGCAGTGGATTTTTTACCTTTAGTCCATTTGGTATGATGTCCATCCGTTTGCATTTGGAAAGGAAGATGATATCTGTCTGTATTTGTGCAAGTTTCTTCATGAGGTTGATGGATTTCCATTCCATACGGCTAAATGCAGTGCCTTGCATGGTGTCAAGTATCAGAGGGAGATAGTCTCTGTGTTAGAGCTCTGATACGCACCTCACCTCTAGCCAGCCACAGGGCATGAGCTGCTCACTGTAAGCGCAGAGGGATGGAAAAGCTCCTGATAAAAGGGAGCAGCAGATAGACGTGTCAGTGCAGAAGTGGGCATGGCCTCACTGCCATTAGGAAAGGGAGACCAATTCTTTCCACGGTACTGCTCACTCCTGGATTTCCCTGGGCACCAGAGGCCAGAAGGGGCAAGATCTGTGCCATGAGAAATCCCTGCCAATTTGGGGCTGAGCTGACATCACCGATGTATTTTATTGGCTGGACGCAAAGTGGGTGTGGGCAGTGCACGGGCTGCTGCAGAGTTTAACTCGCCAACCGGAAGCATGGGATGCTGAGGAGTGACTCTGCTTGAGATGTTCTTTCTTTTCCATCAGAAACAGATCCCCAAGGAAGCAAACAAAACTCCCATTGCCATCCACAGCTAGTAGCAATGAGCTCTGCAGACTCTGTGCTTCCTCGGGCCTCCACTGCCTCTCAGAGAAGCTCTTGAGGTCATGGTTTGTAGAAATGTTGATGGTGCCCAGAACCCATCCCCCTACCTGCCTAAGGCTCTGGGAGGGAGTTTGGGTGGGGGAAGGTCATCTGGGGTGCAGGTCCTGGGCTGGGGATTAGGGTGCAGGAGGAGAGGTTCTTTCACACTTGGGGTGCAAAGAGCCAGGGGGCTGCTTAGGACCTCCTTGCCTGTCAGTGCTTTGGCCTCTGTTTCACATCACTCGTGAGTCCTGTTCCACACCTCCTCGCAAAGGCCAGAGGGGCTGCTGTGGGGCCCTTCTGCAGAAGGAAGATTTTCAGAGCACCTCGTGCTGCGAGGACATTAATCAGCCTCTGTACAGAGCAGGTGCACACAGTTTGCAAGCTCCTGAAACTTGGGGAGCGCTTTGGAGCTAAGCAGAGTAGGTGATGCATTGATGGAATTGCCCTTGTCTGGAAAGACGCTGCAGTATCAGACAAACCCAGTGGTTACTGGTTTCTCTATCACCATTTAGCTCTTCCATATCTTTCCCTGCCCTGCTATTAAACAGGCCCAGCAGAAACCTATGGGCTAGAATGTCTGCCCCAGGAGCTCTCCTCACATCCCTGGCAGGAAGGGCAGCCCCTGATCCCTGCTAGTGCTCCCAGGGTTGCCACGTGCTGGAAGGCAGAGAGACAGAGTGAGATCAGGGCCATGGTCCAACACTCACCTTTGCACAACAGTTAGTAGAGCTGGCTGGGCATGAAGAGGGCCAGGTGTTGGCGGGCACTGTCTAACAGCCCTCCGGAGGCATTTTGGCTGCAGCAAGCAGAGACTGAAACTTTGGCTGCAGCAAAACCATTATGCATTCCTGCCAATGAACCAGGCAGTGCCCAGGGTACAATCTAGCCCTAAAGAAACTGAGGCCAGTTTCACTACCTGGTACATCATGTGTCATGTACAGCAGGGGAAGGTGAGTGTAAACTGCTGGGAAATCAGAAGAGTAATGATTTGCACCCATTTCCCCCTGATGTAAGGGACTCGCATTCTGCTGCTGGACAGCATCCGTGGCTATCTCTAGATCCCCACCCACCTCCACGGCATGCTGGGATGCTGCACACAACGTCTGTCCAGAAAGCCCTCTCTCTGAAAGAGCCCATGGCTAGGAGTGGTCTCTGCCAGCCAGTCCTTCTGTTGCTGCAGCACACTTCCCAGGAGAGCTGCCCTCCGTGGTGCTTCACCTGGGAATAGAGTGAAAAACAGGCCTGCACCCAGGCAGAGGAGCAGGCTGCTGTGAACAGGGCTGTGCCCAAAGGTATCTGCATTGGACTGGTTCTACTTGGGAGCATTGGCTGGTTGGAGAGCCAGGGCTTGTGCCTTGCTCCCTGCTAATGTTCAGCCATCAACGCCCCTGATAGGGCCAGGCCTGGGGAGATTTTGTCAGTAGGGCCAGTCTCAGTGACTATTTTGGGTAGGTTGTAGTTCAGCAGTAGAGACTGTTCCCAGCCTGAGGCCCATCAGGAAAAGCACAGTGTGGCATGGTGCAGGGGCTGAGTACAACACTCCACCTTCTCCCAGAGCTCCTACATGAGCTCCCCATCCACAACTCAATACATTTAACCTTGTCAGTGCCACGATGCACACCCCCTCTTCCTTGCCTGCAATACACTCACTGCTGGAGAGGTTTAATTAGATCCATCAGCTAAACCAGTCAGGGTCAGGATGCATGTTAAGATAAAACAAGACACAGACCAACATACATTGAGTTTTCACAAGTCTGTTTTTAAATACTCTATAAAAACAGAAGGAACTCTCAGGCAACAATGTTGTGAATGAAGACAGGGTTTGACTGTAAACACATACACGGATTTAAACAACATTATTTGAAAATTAAACAGAAACACGTGTTGTTTGAAAAACCTGGCAATTCTGAGTCAAGATTCCACTAACAGCCTTAAGATGGACCTTGTCCCCCTGCCCATCTTCAAACTATCACCAGAATCTTCCTTGCTCTCATTTCCCATACCTCATCTACTTTTTCTTTCCACCTAATATCAGCCATTCATCTTTGACACATTCACTCAGATATTCAGGAGGAATCACGTCTTATCCACATACAGTGCAGAGAAAACATCTTTCTTATCTGCTATTCCATTGTAAGCTGGAGGTCTCAACCTACTTCTTCAACCTTTACATGCAGACTGGAACCTCTGCTGCATCTACTTCATCCAGCCAAACAAGGCTCATTGGCACCTTAGCCTGTCCACACCACACAACCTACCCAGTGTTAGCCTAGAGCACCATCAGTGCCTAGTCATGCTGAGATGTGTCTAGAACAGGGATCGGCAACCTTTCAGCAGTGGTGTGCCGAATCTTTATTTATTCACTCTAATTTAAGGTTTCGCGTGCCAGTAATACATTTTAACATTTTTAGAAGGTCTCTTTCTAAGTCTATAATATATAACTAAACTATTGTTGTATGTAAAGTAAACAAGGCTTTTAAAATGTTTAAGAAGCTTCATTTAAAATTAAATTAAAATGCAGAGCCCCCTAGACTGGTCGCCAGGACCCAGGCAGTGCGAATGCCGCTGAAAATCAGCTTGCGTGCTGCCTTTGGCACACACGCCATAGCTTGCCTACTCCTGGTCTAGAATGTTATACATTAATTCCAAGTACTGTGGTGCTATCAATGTAGGATCTTTTATATCTGTTTCCTCATTGGTTGACCAGGGAAGGTGGAAACAAATAGAGCCCTGCGGGTCTGCAGATATCTGCTTTATATCCACAGCCATGGACCATGTTTGCAGATCATGGATTGGATGTGGATGCAAATTTTGTATCCGTGAAGGGCTCTAGAAACAAGATCAGAGTTAAGGTTGTTTCGCTCTGCATTTTCTGGCTCTCAGAGTTTGTGCACGGTGTGTGCTATGACCGAGTGCACCTGATTTGGTTTGGAGCAGTGGCTCTATCCATAGGAATGGTTTGTTCTGGGAAGAGTTAAATACATTCAGGGAGAAAGGTTCCTGCAACAGCCCCTTCTGCGTCCCAGTTGATTTAATGCGATCCCATTGATACGTGGAGCCTTCAGGACAGCCAGGCAGGCAAGAAGAATCATTGTTCCTGCAAAGTTTGTCAGGATGACCTCAGGTTTGTGTATTTATCTTTGGCAAAATAGACAAAATAAACACACACACAAATCCTTGTCTCTTACTCCTAGGAAATGGGAGGAGAGAAAACCTTAGTGCCTGCAGCACATAGGAATTGCTGATGTGTAGATTATTCTGCATTTCAAACCACAGTTAAAGTTTCCCAAATCCCACTCGGAGCAACTGGTCACTGCATTATAGGGTGACTGCTGCAGTGTCTGCACATGATGCAGCTGTGCTGAGCCCTTCCCCGCCACTGGTGGCAACTGGGAGAGTAGAAACTTGCCATGTATGTTCTGGGCACAGGACTCAAGGGAGGATTACCAGGGACTGTCTAGAGAACCTGGCCGGGCAGACACCATTTCCAACCAAACTCCTTTTCTTCCTGATTCCCACTGAAGCTACCAAAATGGAACCAAGTGACTAGTAGAGACGGGCTATCAATAGGTCAAAATGAGTCAAACAACTCTAAGGGCAACAGTTATGTCTGTATCATCAGATGCTGCCCCCGCAATGTGCTGCGGAGATAAAAGAGGATTCTGGCACTAGGATGCCCGTTGGGCAACTAACATGTTTCCATCGCCCATTAACTCTCTGAGTGCCCTTTCTGCAGTTCAGTAACTCAGACCACATAGCGACGGGAAGAATCCACTTACTCCTGCCTTAGCCACATCAACATGGCACTGTTCAAACGACATATGTGAGCATGAGCCACAAAGAATAGTTCATCCTTTCTAGGACCTGAGGGAATGATCACAGCCTAACACCTGCCACCTGCCCGCTTAGCATCATTTCCAAGGCAACAGAGAGTCTCTTAGGGCCTGTGTCTTTTACACCTGTGCAAAGTGGGTGTGAGGCCCAACCCAGTCCGCGTATTCTACTCCCTGACACCAGCATTAGTTATTTTACAGTTACTGAGCGCAGGCTTTGTGCAAACGTAAACGGCGCTCAGGCCTATAAGTGACTTGTACCAAACTGAGATAGATCATTTCCGACATTTATTCACTTTGTCTCCTTTATTGCACGTAATGTGGCAATTTAACTCAGGACAACAGCCCTGGCTGTGGGATTCCTTGATTTCTGCTGACATTCAGCTTTTCCTCCCCCTTCCCCCGTTTTAGCGATGTGTCAACAGCTGGGATTGGGATGCTGTTAATGCTGGCCCTGACCTGCTCATGCACTCACCTGCACCATGGCTAGAAACAAACATCCACAAAGCTGGGATTTGGGGAAGATTTGCGCTAAAATAATAAATCGGCAAAATGTTGTCAAATCAGCATCATATCTTTCAGCAGCCAAATAGCAGTTCTGGGAACAAAGGCCACAAAGTGAAGAATGCCCCATAAATCAACTGCATTAAAATTGCCGAAAGGCATGGGAATGTATAGAAGTGAAGACCCATCAAGTTTACACTTAGTAAAGAATCATTTGAAAAATATGTTTTGAAATTCTGCTGTCAGCTCCATAATAAACCCCTCTTACAAATGACCCAGAAATGAGTCTTAAAAACAATAATGGTTCATTTGAAAAGAATGTGGTGACACAGAACACATTCCCATCCCCCTCTCTTCAGAAAGGTGGCAGTATTGCTTTGGAGTAGCTGCATGAATTGTTAGGAACTGAAACTTCCTTCAAATGAACAGCAATGTACCATAATATACCAACAAAATCTAAGGAACGACTTAATCTAATGCAATGTAAGATCCTAGTGATATGGAAACCACACCAAAGCCCTGGACCCAAGTTGTGTGTAACTCAGCCAGACTAGGACCCTTGTGTTTCCACATACACATTTGGATTTTTAACCAACAGCCAACTTTGTATTTGCTAAGAAAACAAAGTTTAAATTGACCACCCAGCTATCGAAGAGATCCTGATAACACCACACATGTCTAGTATTGATATCGGAAGCCTCTGATCTTCTTATTACCCGCAGCCTACACAAAGGCAAAACAAGAGTGGGTGATGGTCTGAAATGGGCTTTACAGCATTAGATATGGTACGTGTGGACATAATTTGTCTGTTTGTCCACATGTACAGTAGCATTGTAGAGAACTGTATGCCATTGAAGCTAACAGCAGATTGTCAAATACATTTTTCTGGCATTCTGATCAATTAATTTACATTAATTATTGTCCGTTAAAAGAATGAGCAACACAAACACATACACCCCCCTTATTTATTGTAAGTATAGAACATGAATAAAATCACAAGTGTCCAGCAGAGGGGCTGAGTCAGAAGTGACCGTCCCATCATTCACCTTCACTCACCTTCACTCATGCAGACTGTCCTCTGGAAAGCCCCTCACTGGGACTTCCACTAACTCACAAGAGTGGGACATGTTTTTAGTTGCAAACCCTCCGAAAGTGGCACTCAGCTGGGTGGCTCTGGTTTTATTTCTCTGATGATGTCACTTTAAATATTTTGCATGTTCCATTTGTTATTTTTACTTCTAAAAATGACGCATTTCTGCAAATTCATTTTTATCCAGTTAGTCACAACTTAATGGAACAAAGTCAACTGCCTAGATGTCAGAGTAAATGTCAGGCCTGTCTTCTCTGGGACTAGCATGTATATACAGGATAGCACCTGGAATATATGGAGGGGATTAGGCATGTTGTTTTTCACAGCTGCTCTTTTGGATTTCTGACCCAGTCCGTCACCATAGGGCCCAGGCCAAGAGAACCGGGAACTGTAGCTTTACCAACATACACCACAAACATAAATTGAAAGCAATGAAAAAGCAGTTAAAAAGTAATAGAGAAGAAGGAAAATGCATTTCTTCATTTGCAGAATAGCCTCTGTGAGAGCAAAGCCATGACAGCTTTACGACTCCCTGATTATTTTACTTGCATGCGGCTTCCAAATATTTAATGAAAACCAGCGTATGGCTGAGGCTTGCAGGAGAGGAAAACTTTAGACGAAATTCTTGATGCTTAGCCCTACCTGATCTGAACTTGCTCCGAATCAGCAAAGAATGCTCAGAACCCAGCAGTGTCATGGTGACTGTCTGTGAACAGGTCCAGAAACCCCAGCACTTAAAGCATGAACTGGCTCCAAGGAGACAAGCTGGCCACTGCTAGGGCCCCAGGATTCATCCAACCCTCCTGGGAGCCTCTGTGTGCTTTCAGAGCGGGGCTTGTAGAAAGCAGCAAGTGACTTCAAAAGATTTGGTCCCATCCAGCACTGCCTCTCCACAGAAACCAACTGCTCTCCCCTGTGCTGGGTTGAACTAATTAACTTTGAGCTAGCAGGACCCTCCTCCTGCTCAGAGTTTACTATCAGCAGCATCACTGGGTGTCCTGGCTGATGTCATAGTCTAGCAGGGAGCAGCGACTATCACTAAAGGGTCTTAGGAAAGACAGAAGTTTGATATCTGATCCTTATTACTACCAACAGGAACTTGGCCAATCAGGAGGCTCCTTCTCTCAGACAGCCGGCTTCAGAGCAGCTCTGAAATATCAACAGACCTAGAGCTTAACTCTTTCCAGCATAGGGAGATGTAGCCACTGGGAATTCTATGTGATGGGACTTAACTGCACAGAACCTAGAGGGGGGCTTAATAGCTGCAACTTAAAAATAATCTGGGCACCTTATTCTCTGATACTTAATAAAAACTTCAGGGACATTACGTAGAGTTCCCTCTGCTTCTGCAGGAAGAGGGACAGGATGAGATATTTATTCATTGGGCTTTTATGCTCTCTGATGTACAGAAGTTGTGACTCCTTCCATCTAAGGAGTCAAAATGTCCCTGTGGGGCATGTACTATTGCCAGCATACTGGCGTGCCCTCCCAGTCTGGTTCTGCGGGGGCTCCCTGTGATGTGCTGATGGAATGTGCTGTACACTGGGTTTATGCAGGACTCACCAGGTGTTATCTCATTCTGATGCCGATAAACCACAGATAAGTGGCATTTTTTGAGGAAACACAGTCTCCTGGTAACTGCATGGCCATCTTACCATCCAGGCCCAAAATGTTTGCTAAAATCAGTCATTCCATTGTTGGCGTATTTCTTGGTGCTGAATATTCAATATGCAGAGGTTATTGCAGCTTAAAATCACCCTTTTGTTCAGGACAGACTAATGCAGTAATCACAGAGATGTGAGACACAGAACACAGAGACTGCCATTGGCCACATGGAGCCATACTGATGCTTCCCCAACTCCCATCTATCCCATCTCAGAGCTGGCAGTGCCTTTGCAAACACACAGGGAGGTGGATACAAATCCCTGCACAGCTTGTTCCATGGAAAAGATGACAGACAGAAGTCACTACCAGGGTCTGGAAAGAGGGTTTTCCTTTTAGTATCTGACCAGAATGAGACTTTTGACGTGAAAAATTTGCCAAGAATGTCCCAGAATCAGATTCTAGAGATGGGAGCCCTAGTCTCAAAGAAGCTTGTTCCTTATTGTACACTCTCTGGTGCTTTGTCTCATGGTGTTTTAAATGTCCAAGGTAACAGACCCTGCCATCCCTTCCCCGAGATGCCATTCCCCAGCCTAACAATACTGCTCACTTCCTGATACACTCCCAAAACTTCCCAGTCACTCCTCCTCGCCCTGAAGAATTCCTCTCTGCCTGTGGGACTTGTTTACGTGCTTCACAGAGCAGTACACTGTTATCACGTCCTCTGCTAGTGACTAGTCTCCTAGTTAAACTACTCGTGTTTGGCCAAACACAAGCTGTTGGGCTCAAAACAGGGGGCCTGAATGAAATTCCATGGCCAGTGGTAGGCGGGGGGTCAGACGAGATGATCTAATGGTCCCTTCTGGCCTTACACTCTATGTTTTGCTCTTTTAATGTTTCCTCCTCACTGGCCCTTTAGGTCTTAACTTCTTTGTTGCTCTTTTCTCAAGCTGCCATGCTCAATTGCGCTGTGATATTGCTGTGCCTAGAAGTGAATGGCGGCTGTACCAGAGCCATGCAGAGTGGAACTAGAATCCAGCTATTCCCAGATGGGACCTCTCAACATCTGCAGCCCAGTATTGCTCGGCCCGTCCCCCCTGCGTCAGTACGTTGTAAATGCATATTTACTTTGTTGCCCTTGTTGCCCCAGCCTTCCCTGTCTATGGCTTATGCGGAGCTTTCCCTGCTTCAGATTATTTCTCCCCAAATGCATTAACTGCATTTTCACATATCATTCTGTGTGGCCGAACCACTCTTCCCTCTGTGTCCCTTGGAGGACTTCTCTCTCTTCTCTTCACTATTATCTGCAGGTTTCATTGATGTGCTGGTAACCTGCCTTTCCAGATCAGCTGTGTGAGTCTCTGTGACAGCATATTATGGGCTGCAGGGCTGATGGGCAGGGTCCCTGTGGGAATGTGTTATGGCCTGTAGGGCCAAGGGGAGGGGTCACTGTGACTGTGTTATGGCCTGTGGGCCTGAGGTAGGGTTGCCAACTTTCTAATTGCAGAAATCCAAACACCCTTGCCCCACCCCTGCCCCTGCCCGTTCCCAAGGGCCTGCCCCCTGCTCCATTCCTTCTCTGAGGTTCCGCCCCCACTCACTTCATCCCCCCTCTCTGTCACTTGCTCTCCCCACCCTCACTCATTCGCTCATTTTCACCAGGCTGGGGCAGAGAGTTGGAGTGCGGGCTCTGGGGTCAGACCCGGGACAAGGGGTTTCAGGTGCAGGAGGAGGCTTTGGGTTCGGGGGGGTGGGGCTGAGGGGTTCAGAGTATGGGAGGGGGCTCAGGGCTGGGGCAGGGGGTTGGGGTGCAGGATGGAGTTTGGAGTGCGGGCTCTGGGCAGCACTCACCTTAGATGGCTCCCTGCAAGAGGCAACATGTCCCTCCGGCCCCCAGCTGTAGGTGTGGCCAGGCGGCTATGCAGTGTGTGCTGCCTCCACCTTGAGTCGCTACCCTTGCAATTCCTATTGGCTGTGGTTCCCGGCCAATGGGAGCTGTGGAGCCATGCTTGGCGCACGGTGTGGGCAGCACATGGAACCCCCATGGCTGTTTCTCTGCCTATGAGCCGAGGGACATGTTACTGCTTTTGGGGAGCCTCGCAGAACCAGGTAGAGAGCCTGCCAGTCCCACCCCAACCGGATTTTTAATGGCCCGGTCAGTGGTGCTGACCAAAGCTGCCAGGATCCCTTTTCAACTGGGCGTTCTGGTAAAACACCAGACACCTGGCAATGCTAGGCCCTGGGCCCCTCCCTTCACATTACTGTTGGGAGGAGGCTCATTCATTTCCTTTTCCCCATGTAATTCCCATCATTGTTAGTGCCAGGGGGCCTGAGGGAACGCTAGAGTAGACAAGTCCTCACCAGTCACTGGTCTCATAGAACATGGCTGAGGGCAAGTCTCAGCAGCACAGTGGGAAAATGCCATCAGGCCCCAGAGCCTCATCTGCACTAGCACCAGTGGGCTGCGCCAAGGGAGCAATGGTGGGGACTAGGCTCGCGTGGGTGAGGCCCAGTCAGACAATCCACATTTGCCTGGCAAAGCAAGAGCAGAGAGGGAAGCCAGAGCCCGCTGGTGTGAGCTGCAGTGAAGTCCCTTGGAAGGGACTCTGTGAGCGTATGAAGCCGTGTGAGGCAGGGAGAGAAGCAACGGGCCTGAAAGCAGGAGGGCTGGGCTAAGCCCAGGGCCAGTCATTAAGCAGCGAGGGAAATGCCCCAAAATAAAGGTCAGGAGCAGGATGGAGAAGGAAGGGAATCAGAAAAGGGCCAAGGTCCAGCACCCCAGTTCTGCAGGGGTGTCACTGTCAGCATGGGTGAGAGCTCTCAGTGGTCTGTAGTGGGCAATCTCTATGGTTGCAGTTGACAGAGCTGTGAAATAGAAGGGGTCCCTGCTTCCACCAGGTGTCCCAGCCCTCTGCCGCCCATTCCCGGGGCAGCGCGGTGCCTGTGGGGTGAGTACCTGAGTAATGAGCAAATTGGTATGTGCTGTCCTGCAGCCAGGTTGGCTCAGTGTTTTAATGGCCCCAATAAACCTGCTCCCACTCCTTCTCCCTGGCCTGCCAGGCTCAAGGGGAGATGTTGCTGCGCTGGGTCACACTGTGACCGACACGCCCTGGACTTGGCTCAGCCTCACTCATAAATCTCTGGAGATGGAGAAGGTTTCCTCAGGTCAGTTACAAAAGGTTCCGTTCAGAACTAAAATCCCGTCGACAGTGGTGATCAGAGGGAATCAGTGAGAAACAGAGAGACGGTGGGATCCCACTGCCCTGGGCAAGCGCTGCACAAGGAGAAGTCAGCACCACAGCCCTGGAGAAATAGCCCCTTCACTGCTAACTTTGATGCCTAGGGCTTCTCTTCTGTGTTCAAAGACTCCAGAAGTTCCCCAGGAGCAGGGGATGTCTCAGAAGCCTCCTGGCCTGTAGACAGGATCCCTGCTGCACCATAGAGCACCTCCTTGAAGCCTGCCAGCTCCCAGAAGCTCATGTAAACAAGCCCCTCCCAGTGCTCATCAGCTCCTGCTCTCCGCAGTGCTGGGGCGTAATGGTTTCCATTAGTAAATCCAGAATGTGGCACAGATCAGCTCATGACAGGAGGGCCTGGGGAAGGGGGAATGGCGGGTGGGGGGGTTGCCGATCCATGAGGGAATGGCCAAAAGCTGCAGAGGTTGGCTTCTGCCTTGCCCTGGACAACCCAGTGGATCAGTGGCCTTCTACCTCAGTGAGTCTCCCTCACACCTCCCTGACCCTCTGTGAATCACTGACTCCTCTTGGCCTTCCTCACCTCCCAGTACGGGCGGAGAGCACTTGCCACTATTGGTGCTTCTTCAGTGATGTACGTTTCCTGTACCTGCCCCACTCTGGGCTGGCAGCGCTGGTTCAGCACAGCTGCTGGGATGGTGCAGGGGAATCAGGCTGTCTCACCAATGGAAAACCCCACAGCAAGTACCCCACTCTGCTGAGGCCCAGCAGTGGGGTGGGATGGGTGTCAGAGGCCCAACAGGAGAGACAGAAATTGCAGGAGCTTCTGGGGTTCTGAGATCCTGAGTCAGGTACCCTCCCTCCCCCAAGGTTCAGGCACTGTCCTTTCAAACAGGTCAGGTCCCCTCACCCCCGTATCAGCATAGGACCAGGACATGGGCAGTGTGATCTAGTGGTTGGAGCAGAAATTGGGAGCCAGGCCAAGTCAGATACCAGGAGGCCAGAGTCTGAGAGGGAGGGCAAACCAGGATTCAAGGGGTAGGCAGCAGGCAGAGCAGGTTACCAGGAGCTCAGAGTCAGGCAGTAGGAGCAGGTTGCACAAGGGAAGTCATCCCAAGCAGGGAAGACCCAGCTGCATGGACAACTTCCTATGATGGGTTTAAATAGAAGCCGGGAATCAATCAGGACCCCCCAGAGTTCTGCCAGTTGGATCCCACGACTGGTGTATGCTGTCAGAGTTCAGCTCTTAGCAGGTCGCTGGGTGGCAGGTTGGAAGTTACTTGTTCCTAAGCACCCTCTGCACCAGGCTTTGAGACCCATGGCCTCTGAGAGTCAGGCGTTGCCTCCCTTACTCCAGGGAGGGAACTCACACGAGTGATATACTCCAGATAGATAGAAACCTCATGGGACAGAAGGATTTACGGTTATCCCATGCAACTGCTGGGAATTTCATCCCACAAATGGGAATGGAGCCAGAGTCCCCTCATCCATTCTGCCACACTGCCTTTTGTCATTGCATTGATGGATGTGCTGGCAGGGAAGGGGCCGGTGCTGGGGTTGCTGGCAGGGTGGGAGCTGGTGCAGGGGTTGATGGCTGTGCAGGGCAGGGGCTGGCGCAGGGGTTGATGGCAGGGTCTGGCACAGGGATTGTATCACAGCAGGGTTTTAGACGCCTAGTCAGGATCCTCAGTGTGCTTGGTGCTATGCACACAGAATATAGGATGACCCCTGCCTTGCAGAGTTTACAATCAAAAAGGGCAAAGGATAGGAGGGGAAGGGACTCACCCTGCAAGGTGGAAGGGTTCCAGAGCTCAGGCTGTTGCCTGAACCCAGATGTCTACACTGCAATGAAACAGCCCTGCAGCCTGAGCCCTGTGAGCCTGAGTCAGCTGGCACGGGCCAGCCACGGGTGCTAATTGCAGTGTAGACATACCCAACAAGGACAAAAACTTTGTTGTTTACTCTCACCACATGAGGATGAGTCTTGCAAGTGGATTCCTCCCATCAGCTGAGTTTGCAACCCAAAACAGAAGGGGGGTATGACGTAGCACCCCATAATGCTTTATGAAAACATGCTTATGAATGTAAATATGACATAACTGGAATAACTTTTATGCTACATATGCCAGGTAACATATCTCTACAAAGGTTATGATCTACTGAATATATTCATCCTATTTGCATGAATGTATCATTTTTGTATTGGAAGTTATGAATATTGGCTGTGTACTTGTTTGATTTTAAGTAGCCTTAGTAAGCTATTTGGTCAGCTTCTTTAGAAAGGAATTTGCAAGTTAAGTGCCCAGTCAAGAAACATTTAACGGACAATGGATCTTGGAAGACTCCAATCCACATAAGAAGTCTACCTGAGGACGTTCAAGGTAGCATGTGAACAATGGCTGCCACCTGTAAAGTTCTGAGTCATGCATGGACATGTGACTTGCCCATGTGACTCCAAAACTCCATCTTGGATTCTCGATCGGAGAGGGGAGGGGGTCTCCACCCACAGGAGAAAGTTTATTTAAGCCTCCGGGGTACCCCTCCATTTTGTCTTCAGCTGGCTCAAGAGATAGCCTCTCCACCCCCAAAAGATACTTGAAAGAAACTGGAAAGAAGGATAGTAACCACAGGGGTGTGAGTGATCGCTGGACCCAGGCAGGAAGGAGGCTAGTCTGTAAAAGAGGCTTATTGGAACATTTCTGAGGGTGAGATTTTATCTGTATTCAGCTTTGTACTGTATTAGGTTTAGACTTGTGTGTTTTATTTTATTTTGCTTGGTAATTCACTTTGTTCTGTCTGTTATTACCTGGAACCACTGAAATCCTACTTTTTATATTTAATAAGATCACTTTTTACTCATTAATTAACCCAGAGTATGTATTAATACCTGGGGGGGGGAGGCAAACAGCTGTGCATATCTCTCTATCAGTGTTATAGAGGGTGAACAATTTATGAGTTTACCCTATATAAGCTTTATGCAGGGTAAAATGGATTTATTTAGGGTTTGGACCCCATGGGGAGCTGGGCTTCTGAGTGCTGCAGACAGGAACACTTCTTAAGCTGTTTTCAGTTTAGCCTGCAGCTTTTGTGGGATGTCCTTCAGACCTGGGTCTGGGTTTGTAGCAGGCAAGCGTGTCTGGCTCAAAGCAAGCAGGGCACTGAAATCCTAAGCTGGCAGGGAAAACAGACTCAGAGGTAGTCAAGCACATCAGGTGGCAGTTCCCAAGGGGGTTTGTGTGATCCAACCCATCACAGAGGGAAGGGAATAAAAACCCCTAATAAGGACCAACTGTATCTTTATGTTGCTTAGACTTTGGATGGGGGCCGGTTTTCTAGGCATAAGCAAGCGATCCCCAGCTGTTTAGCCTGGGTTAGCCCTAAAGGACATAAGGCTCTTGCTTAATATGGAAGCTTCTATTACCTTTTGAATTTTAAGACTGTAACTCATTTGTGTGTAAGTTTACCTGCTTCAACCTTGTAAATAACTCTCTTGGTTCCTTTTCCTATGAATTAATCTGTATATAGTTTATTATAGGATTGGTTACAAGTGTTGTCTCTGGTGTGAGATTGAAGGTGCAATTGACCTGAGGAAAGTGACTGGTTCTTTGGGACTGGCAGTAACCTGAATGTTGCTGTGATCCTTGCTGTAAGGGGCCATCTATCACAAAGGCAGCTCAAATGGGTGGCAAGACAGATCAGAGTACCCAAGGGGATGGTCTATGTCGCCATGTTAAGGATGTTATAGTGCCTGAGGGGTTACACTTGATAACTGGTTGATGAGCTCTAAGTGTAGAACTCACAACCAATTTGGGGTTTGTGCCCTGCCTCTTACCAGTATAGCCTGAGAGTGGTAATCATGCTCTGGAGCCACTGTAGGACAGCTTGACAGCTGGCAGGGCAGGGGCTGGAGCAGGGGTTGTCGGCATGGCAGGGTATGGCACTTTTCATGCTTTCCAAAGGTGATTCCTTAGGTAGTTCATATTATTTGTATCATAGCAGGGCCTAGAGGCCCAGTCAGGATCCTCATTGTGCTTGGTGCTGTGCACACAGAGTGTAAGCTGACTCCTCCCAAGCAGCAGCCTGCCTGTCCCCCAGCAAGCAAGAGGAGCTTGCCCTCCTATAGAGCCTCCTTCTCAGGGCCGTCCTTAGGATTTATGGGGCCCTACGCAGTATTATTAAACTGGTGCCCTTATGCCGGATGGCAGCCCAAGCTCACAGCCTGGTGGGGGAGGGGGAGGAGGGACTTGACAGCAAAGGATAATGAGATGCCCGGCCTGCCTCATGGTGGCGGAGAGTCACAGTTCCCTGCAGAGACTTCCATGCACTCTCCCTCATGCAGAATGGACATGAAGAAAGGACCTAATTAAAAGCACTAAAATTTGGGAATAAAAAATGTCTGTCACAGGTTTTTTGATATGCCCTGAAGTTTGTCAGAGATTTATTTGCAAAAACTTCATAGTAAGGGTGAGTCAGCTGTCCTGCTGAATACCACATTACATATAATGGAATACATGATACAGCTCTTCTCTGTTTTACCTTTTCTTCATCAGTATTTCTAAGTTGAATTTATATTTTAAATGTACTCAAATCTTAAGCCAGCATTCCAGATTACTACATATTTAACTCACTGAAACAAAGACATTCTTTTAAATTAATCAGAGAGGTTTAGTGTGTTCATAACAATGTTCATTGCTTTTAGAAAAAGGGAACAGTAATTTACTTTGTGTGATCTCCATAACAAGAGACATGGTTATGAAATTTCACCAACTTTAAAAAAAATATGTTTCCAAAGATTTTAGGTATAACAAGGATTTTGTCTTACTAAGGTACTGATTTTGCTGGAGGGTTCTTTTAAAACTAGTTTGTCGGATAGTCAGAAGTAAAGAAAGGGAACTCTTTGTCCAGCTATCTGGAAGGGAAGGACTGTTGTCCCTTTAAGGGCTCTCTTCAGTGGGGAGTGGTGGGAGAGGTGGTGAAGGGATGGACAGAAAGGACAGGAAGACTTGGAAGCACTTTTTTAACTATAGTAATTAAAATGTGTATTTTAGATAAGGGAGGTCTTTTGAAGGATTTATTTAAAAAACTATGTCTGAAGATCCACACATTTAAGGCTAAAGATGATTGTGCATCTAAAACTCTATGCAAGCATTTTTTAGAAATGTGATTTTATAATCTTCACCAGCTCATTAATGAAATATTTTTAAAGCAAATTTTAAACTAAGGTCCTGTAGACTGACATGTTCTGTGTAAATATTACATTAATGCACAACTGTTTTTGTCAGTAAAGTCAGAAACTGACAGTATAAAAATTTATTTGGGCATAAGCTTTCGTGGACATCTGATGAAATGGGTTCTCGTCCACAAAAGCTTATGCCCAAATAATTTTTTAGTCTTTGAGGTGATACAGACTAACAGGACTACCACTCTGAAACCTGTCAGTATATACCTTGGGGTTGGCAAATGCCTGTTAAATGGCTTTATTACCCCTTGAATGTCTCTTTAACAGTTTCAATGTTGTGCTAATAGGTCTGGCAGGCTGGAGGTTTTTTCACTTTTAACTACTAGATTCCCTCCCAAGGAAGACTCACCAGGCTAGAGCAGCCATCTGTGGGAGCCTGCAGGAAGGGTCAGAACAGGGATAGGAAAACAAGCGGTGGACACTAAGACCCAGTGGTGCCCCAAATTTTCAGGTGTCCTACGCAGCTGCCTATGTTGCCTATGCCTAAGGACGGCCCTGCTCCTTCTCACTGCATGGCTTGAGATCCGAGTGCTGCTGTTAGATCAGGGCCATTCCCAATGCATGTGTCAATGGCCCAATTTCCCTTACAGTCAAAATAGACCAAGGGCAGGAGGGGAAGGGACTCACCCAGGAGTGCAGAAGCAGAACCAGGCATGGAACCCAGGGGTCCTGATGCCTAGGCCTGTGCCCTATCCACACCATTACTGCCTCTGTGTAGTAGCACAGCCTAATGAATAACTATTAACCTCCTGTGGTGAGTGATCAGCGATGCCTTGAACTTCTCTGCAGAAGTCATTGGGCCTGTCAGTAACATGCACACATACATGTACGGCACACCAACATGTCTATACACACGCCCATGTGCATGAATACCCCTGCCCACATATAATATGCACCCCTCCCACGCATGCCCCCCCACCACTGCAGTGAGCAGTAGGTGCTGTTCGGTGTGAACTACACGCCCCTGGAATTGGCCCTGCCCTGGCCTGAGCTTAGAGAAGCTGTGTTGCAAACTTCATCAGTGCTTGCTCAGGCTGGGTCCTGGCCCCTAGAGCTGTGGTGAGCTGGCTTGCTTGAGCCAGCTGTCTGTGAGCGATCTCAGGCCCTGGCACCCAGGGCAGGCTGTGTTCTGGACTGGTACAGATAGGGCAAGCTACATGATCTCAATTGTTCTGCTTTCCTTTGTTCCCGGCTGGTTGAGCTGACCCCTTGTGCAGGAGGGCCACTCCCTGTGCTGTCATGAGCTGAACTCTGCTCCTGCTAGGAAGTACAGAACAGCCATGGCTCATGGTCGCTGGCTGTGGCAAGCAGCAGCCTAGCAAGCAAAGGGAGCTCGCCCTGCTACAGAGCTTTTCACTCGCCATATGGCCACTTCAGGAGGGCCCACTGCCTGAGATCTGAGTGCTGCTGTTAAACCAGGGCCATTTTCAGTCCATGTAACCCTGCCACAAGCAAATCCAGTGTCCCTGCCAGCACCTGCCCCTTCCTTCACTTTTGATGCCCTGACAGCTGAGCCAACACCATTGCTGAGTAAACTGTGGCCACAAGAGGGAGCTCAGTAGTGTGAAAGGCTGCACAGTCTAATGGAATAAGCATGGCACTGAGGTAAGGGACTGATCCCAGCTCTAACATGGACGCCTGCAGTGGTCACAATCAGGTCACTTAATCTCTGTGCTTCAGTTTCCCCATCCATAAGATGGGGCTAAAGCATACCTATTTTCCAGGGGGTGTCTGAGACAAGTGAGTAGGGGACATTTGCAAGGTTCTAAACTCACCGAATGCTCACAAGCCCCTGTAGGGTCAGCACATGTAGCAGCCCCTAAGTCCCCGCTCATTTGGACCCACAGTTGGGCTCCACTCCTCCTGCAGCAGGTGGGGCGCCCCCAACACAGACATATGCCACACAATGATTCAGTTCAGTTTGGGGTGTTCACCAGGAAACATCTCACTAACCCTCCTCAAACCCTGAGGCTGACCCTCTGCCCTGCACAGGGGAACAGGATTCACTTACAGTCCAGAGGGGCAGCTCAACATTGTTTTGCAGGCCCACTCAAAACCACTAAAGCTGGTTTGGGGAGAAAACAAATCATCAGTGTGGCTCTGACAAGCAGGAGCTGGCAAGGACACTATGCAGTCTTGCTGAAATGGTACAGGCTGCACCTTCAGCCCCACTGGAAAACGGTAGTGGGCTGTACTCAGCATTTTCTTGTCAGGACCATTCCTGCAGAATAGAGCTTATTGAAAGTTTAAATTGATCAAGAACTCTGAGGTGCTCAGGGTCTATAATGATTGTTAGTGTCTCACCAACAGATTAGAAGTGGTTGACCGTGTCAATAAAGGAACAAAGCAGAACAGGGTGATATAATTTGATCAGACTTTCAACAGGCCTTTGGCAAGGTCCTGAACAAAAGGCTACTAAAACAACCCTAAATAGTCCTGTGTGAGAGGCAAAGCATTGTCATGGATCAAAAACTGGCAAAAAGCCCAGACAGAAGAGTAGGAATGAACGGTCAAGCTTCAGCATGGCCCAAGGTTAACTGCTTGGGCCTCAAGGGTATTAGTTCAACCTTTTTTTCATTTGCGGACTCCTAAAACATTTCAAATGGAGGTGCAGATGCCTTTGGAAATCTTAGACACAGTCTGCAGACCCCCAGGGGTCTGTGAACTACAGGTTGAAAACCACTGCGTTAGTCATATCCTGACGGGATTGTCAGGAACTCCAGAGGGACCTGACCAGGGTAGGTGCATGGCCAACACAAGAGCAGATGAAGTTCAGTCAATAACGATAAATTCCTGGATTCTGGTAGCTATAGAAGATGAACTGGCAAAAGTACGAGATGCTGATGGAATCATGTGCAAAATTCAGAAATGTCCCTCAGAAATGCTGAGCTGCCTGAGTTTGAGTGACTGCAGATGTTTACACAAGTTTAATAGCTTGAGGCAGCTATGCATTTAATATGCTTAAACTAAAGATCCTCTAGTTTTCAGTGGAGATAGTGTTGTCGACTCACATTAATACAGAATAAGGGGTGACCAGAAGGGACAAGTTAATGTTGAATGTTTGGGGCGGACATGTACAATGCTCTGCAGGCTAGCCAAGAATTGATAAAGCCTTAGGGGCCCTCTGTCTGATAAGGAGATCATTTAACAAGAGATCTTGGGGCATCAAGACCTGCCGTCAGGTTCTCTCTGAAATAGTTGCTAACCTCACTCAGGTGCCATTTGGCTGGGTTAGCACAACTCTGTACATTCTAGAGCTGACAGATAATTGAGAGCCAGTGTGCTATTCCATGTAGTTAGTGTCTTTTTCTGTTCACAAATTGGCTCCAAGCCGCTCAAGATTTTTCCTGGTGTATTTGTTGTTCAAAATAGTTTATTCAGAAGTTGTTTCTACCAGTGAGTCTCATCTGTGGATTATTAATGAGCAGCTCCCTGGGAGTGTGCCAGATGTGAGCTTGTAATTGGACACACACAGCAGGTCACACAGATGAACACCCATCAGAAATGGTCTGGTTATTACGTAGTCAATTCCCTTGTGCGAGCTGGAGTCATTTGAGGGTTGCTCTAATTTACACTTGCATCCAGTGGGGCATTCTACTGTGTGGCTCTCCCAGTTTCTCCTGTTGCAGCACTTTCATTTTGTATAAATAATTTATATTATCCCTGGAGCAGGGATTTGAGTTTCCCACATCCACAGGGTGAGCCCCAGCCACCAGACTATAGAATCATTGTTGCTCTCTCTTTCTCTGACCCAGTGACTATTAACATTTTATGTACAGTAGAATACCTTTGTGACGGGGCCCCCCATAAAGCTTTATGGAATATGCTTATGAATGTAAATATGACATAACTAGAATATGTTTTATGCTACATATGCCATGTAATATATCTATGTAAGGGTTATGATCTACTAAATACATTCCTCCTATTTGTATGCATGTACCATTTTTGACTTGAAGTTAGGAATATTGGTTGTATACCTGCTTGATTTCTATTGAGAAAGGAATGTGCAAATTAAATGCCCAGTCAAGAACCACTTAAGCCAACAATGAACTCAAAGACACCAGTCCACATTGGGGCTGTCCCAGGAATATGGCTTGACTGGTAAGAAACTCAGTCATGCATGGACATGTGACTTGCCCATGTGACTCCAGAACTACATCTTGGAGCTGGACTTTGCATAGGAGAGAGGAGGGGGTCTCCACCCACAAGAGAAAGTCTATTTAAACCCGTGGGAGGCCCCTCCGTTTTGTCTTCAGCTGACTAAAGAAAGAGCCTCTCCACCCCAAAGGATACCTGAAAGGAATTGGAACAAAGGACAGTAACTACAAGGGGTGTGAGTGATTGCTGGACCCAGACTAGAAGGAGACTACTCTGTAAAAGGAAGCTTACTGGGTGAGGTTTTTTTCTGTATTCAGTTTCTTAGACATAGACTTGCATGTTCTATTTTATTTTGCTTGGTAATTCACTTTGTTCTGTCTGTTACTACTTGGAACCACTTAAATTCTACTTTCTGTATTTAATAACATAATTTTTTACTTATTAATTAACCCAGAGTATGTATTAATACCTGGGGAGGGGCAAACAGCTGTGCATCTCTCTCTATCGGTGTTATAGAGGGTGAACAATTTTATGAGTTTATCCTGTATAAGCTTTATACAGAGTAAAATGGATTTATTTGGGGTTTGGACCCCACTAGGAGTTGGACATCTGAGTGTTAAAGACAGGACAGGAACACTTCTGTAAGTTGCTTTCAGTTAAGCCTACAGCTGTTAGGGGATGTGATTCAGACCCTGGGTCTGGGTTTGCAGCAGGCTAGCAGGTCTGGCTCAAACCAGGCAGGGCACTGAAGTCCCAAACTGCCAGGGCAGGAAAGCAGAAGTAGTCTTGGCTCATCAGTTGGCAAACCCCAAGGGGGTTTCTGTGATTCAACCCATCACAACCTTCACCAGGAGAGAGTGACAGAGCCCTACCACACAACATCCCATAGCTTGTGCTCTCCTGGGAGAAGGGCAACCATCCCTTCTCCACATCAAATAGTGGAATTGAACATGTGTCTGTCCACCTCCTGGTTGAGTGACCCAACCACCGGGCTAAAGCCTATGCAGAGGAGGAAGTCTTCTTCTCTGGCCGTTTCATGGATGGAGCCCTTTACAAATGCCAGGAACCAAATGTTTCAGGCACAACCAGATGTTTGTTCGCCACAAAATTCCCTTTGTTGGTTTGCTGACATTTTCAGAGTGTTTCAGTTTTATCTGAACTGATTTTTTTTTTCAATTGCTCAGGACTGCCAGCAAACTGAAAACTTGGTTATTCGCCCAGATCTACTGACCACTTGAAGTTTCCCCCAGTATTAACTAGGAACTAAAATCTTGGAGATAAGTTTAAGAACATTGGAACAGGTACAGAGAAGGGCTACTAGGATGATCTGAGGAATGGAAAACCTGTCTTACGAAGGAGACTCAAAGAGCTTGGCTTGTTTAGCCTAACCAAAAGAAGTCTGAGGGGAGATATGATTGCTCTTTATAAATATATCAGTGGGATAAATATCAGGGAGAGAGAGGAATTATTTATGCTTAGTACCAATGTGAATACAAGAATAAATGGATACAAACTGGACACTAGGAAGTTTAGACTTGAAATTAGACAAAGGTTTCTAACCATTAGAGGAATGAAGTTCTGGAACAGCCTTCCAAGGGGAGTAGCGGGGGCAAAAGACATATCTGGCTTCAAGACTAAGCTTGATAAGTTTATGAAGGGGATAGTATGATGGGATAGCCTAATTTTGGCAATTAATTTGGCAATTGATTTTGATTATCAGCAGGTAAGTATGCCCAGTGCTCTGTGATGGGATGTTAGATGGGGTGGGATCTGAGTTACCACAGATAATTCTTTCCTGGGTGCTGGTTGGTGAGTCTTGCCCACATGCTCAGGGTTTAACTGATTGCCATATTTAGGGTCAGGAAGGAATTTTCCTCCAGGGAAGATTGGCAGAGGCCCTGGAGGTTTTTTGTCTTCCTCTGCAGCGTGGGGCATGGGCCATTTGCTGGAGGATTCTCTGCACCTTGAAGTCTTTAAACCACAATTTGAGGACTTCAGTAACTCAGACATAGGTTAGGGATTTGTTACAGGAGTGGGTGGGTGAGATTCTGTGGCCTGCATTGTACAGGAGGTCAGACTAGATGACCATAATGGTCCGTTCTGACCTTAAGTCTATGAGTCTTGTGTACAATCAGTGCTGGGACGGGTTCATACCGGGCACAGCAAAGGGCAGTTAATAAATGAGGGAGAAAACCAGTTCAATAGAAAGGAAATAACAGGGCATACTGCTTCCTGTTAATAGCATCTAAGCTTGGAGAATGCTTGTGCATCCACTGCTGGGGCAGGGCAGTGCTGGCAGAGCAGAGTCTAGCCAGGGTTGGTGCAAATTCTCCAGCCCCTTCGTGAGGCCTGCACCCTTCAATACACACACACATGCACCCTGCCTCCAGCAATATCCACCCTTGAGGAAAGTTGCCAAGGTTTGTGCCTGAGTCTTGCTGGCTGTTGCTCCTGTCTGTCTGTTGGGGCAGGGGGTGTAACAGCTGTGAGACACGCAATGGAGCAGGTAAGAGGCTGTGTGGTATTTCCTGGCCCTGTTTCTAGACATGGGTGAGGATTCCAGAAGTCTGGAACCCTGCCCCATGGCACTGATTCCCGTGTATGCTGTTACAGCCCTCTGCTCCCCACCCCAAGGGAGACAGAAAACCCAACTACCACAAGCCAGCAGCAGGTGAGAGAGCTATCCTACCTCCGGAGCAGTGGCTTCTGAATCTCACTGACTCTGCTCACACAGCCATGGCTTGATCTCAGATCGACTCCTTCTGCTGTGACTCGTGAGCTGCCAAGCTGCATCCGGCAGCTAGAGCCTGTGTTAGTGACTGGATGTGATTGTTACTCATGCCTGCTGCATTCTGGATGTCCCCATGGAACAGAGAATGGTGTCCTCCAGGAACCTGTAACAGACCGTGAGCTGGGGTCTGGGACTGGGATCACAAACCCAGTACAGACACTGAGCTGGAGACACGGGGCTCAGGTGGCATTCAGGGATTCTCGGGGCAGAAGGGCCCATTGTGATGATCTAGCCTGCCCCCTGCGTGACACGGCCAGAGCACTGATGTGATTCCCATTTGAACAACGTGTACCTTGTAGGATAACATCCGGTCCTGACTTTAAAATTGCCAGCGATGTAGAGTGCATTGAGCCTCTGGCAAGTGGTTCCAATGGCTAACTGCATGTTAATAAAACATGTTAACAGGAACAAGTAGCAGCCAATGTGGAAAGACTCCAGGTTATTTCATAGATGGGGATAAGGCATTGACAGCATGTATGGACCATTCTTCTGAATTAAAGAATGAGATCACTGCTATAGAATTCTATAGGATGGTTCCAGAATCTATGGAAAAGGTCTTGTGCTCCATTAAATGCTATAGGTTTATAGACTCATTTTTATAGAACCTGTTAGTTCCATCCCTCTTCAGTCCCATAGAAGGATTAACTGAGTGTATCTTAGAGAGAGAATACAGAGCTGCCCCTCCCCCATGCTGAGAAATAACAAGTGCCCACACAGCCATCCTATGTCGGGAGCAGGCATCCCACCATAGAGCACGATGACCAGACATCCGCTAAGTAATTTATGCTCTCGGCTCCACGCCTGTGGACAAGTAAGTGCTCTGGTGTTTCACAATACTCGCCTGACAAGGTCATCCTGCACTTCTAGATGCGCAGGCCTGAGTTCTTCCTGGACATGCATGGCACAGGGGCTGCTCCTCCACAAGCGGGCTCACCACACTCCGAGAGGGGCAGTTTTTCATATCATTACTATTCTGAGGAAGGCAAAACAGACCAGTGGAGGTGACACAGGCTGCATGAAGCAGCAATTCAGTGCGTTTCCCATTCCTTCACTTGCACTACTGCTGAAGGCTCTGTGCCGTAAATCAGAGAACAGGAGCAAGCCTTAAATTCCAGAATAAACTTCGAGATTATCAAGTACAATTGTGAACCAACAACTCACAGCCCAGAGCCGCAATGAGAGCAGTTCTGGTGTGACCTGCAGCTGTGGGAAACAGGGCCTAGAGGTGCAGCTCAGCTCTGTGGGATCCCTCCTGGGCCTCTGTGTGCCACCAAAGGTAGAAATGCAGGGCTGTGGAGGATACATCCTGCTCTGGGCTCTGAGATCCTGGCACTTCTGCTTCCCTGTCTGGGCTTGGGCTAGGTCCTCCATTTCGGGCCCTTGGCTTTAGAGTTCACTTTCTTCTTTGCTCTCTAAAGCTGCAGTCTGGCCTACTCTGCACTAGAACAGCTTTGCCAGTACAGCTCTGCTGGCAGACTTGGTGGCGACACACCCTATCCCAGATAAAGGAGTGCGTTAGCTGGTATAGTTCGTGCTGGTTCCCTAAATGACTCCAGTGTGATGGTCTGGTGGGGTTCATCCAGACCAGTCGTGGGTTGTGTCACCACCTGCTCTGTAAATCTGGCTGTTTCTCTGCTGTGTAGCTTTGGCTTGGCACCCTGACACCAGCAGCCTGCTCACAGCACCATGGCCTCACTCTGGCTTCCACTGTCCTGGTTCCTCCTCACAGGGTGACCCCCTACACCCTCACAGCCCTATTCATTTAACTGAGGACTTACCCTTCTCTTTAACATACAGCACTGAGATAGTTTGTAGCAAAACTATAAACAAGTTTATTAACAAAGACCAAACGAATAAGTGATGCCCTAGTAAGAGTGACAGAGAGATGAAAAGTTACAAACACACTTTCTAGTGACTAAATTTAACTTCAGCAAATTACAGTCTTGGTCTAAGCAGCTTTCTCACCTATATTGAGTTTTCAGACTTTCAACCCCCTTGGCTGAAAGGTTCCACATTTCTCAGATGTACAAGAGCTGTGTCTCTTGTGTGTGTCCAGCAGTGGATGCCGAAATGGCATTCTGTCCGTGCTTAGACCTTCTGAAGTTCAATTATCTTGCTCAGGAGGCAGGAAGGCTTCCTGGAGCTGCAGCTTCCAACCTCGATTGAGAGTGTTAAGTGGCCATTTTCCATATTGGGTTTGCCCAATGACTTTGTCTAGCCTTCGTTGTCTCTACTTGCTCCATTTACATTGGAGACATATTCAAGCAGGAGGAACCACATTCTTCTGTCTAGGATGGGGTGACTTAAACCTTGCCTGAGAAATACCTTTTTAGAACATATTTTCAGCACACATTTATAATTCTTCATATATCATCCATACATACACCGCACAGTAATATTAACAACCAGCATGTTGTCAGTTTATATATGATACCTTATGTGACACCTGTTAGATACAGAATGTGGCAATAGTGAGTTGGGTCAATGAGTTTGTTAGACCTGATATGAGTTATGTTATGAGGTGTGCCCTCTGCCAATTGGCATGGAGGGGCTCCTGGGGTCATAACCAGCAAAAGCTCTGTTTTGCCAGTATAACTGTGCCTACACTGAGACTTGTGCTGGTATAGGACTATCATTAAAACATTCCCCTCCAACTGATGTAGTTACATCAGCAAACGCTTCTAGTGTAGTTCTGGAATTTGCCTCCTGGATAGTCTCCATAGTGTATCTGTTAACTCCAGTTTTTCTGGGAAGGGCTAGTCAGGCTTTGGTTTCTTTCTCTAGCCCCTGGTATCTCCTTTTGGAGCATGTCTGTGACGTTTCTGTCCGCTGAATCTCCACATCTTGCTCTGGACAGACATACTCGAACGGAAGGACATTATGACTCTGCACCTCCCCACTCATGAGTAACTTTGGTAAAACCTTTGCCAGAGGCTTGTGAGTAGCAAGAACTTGCAGAGGTCTCAGGGTACCCATCTGACTCTTCGCATTGGAACATGCCGAGGCTGCCCCCTCAGCCCTCTAGATCGAAGCTCATGTTCTGCTGTTGGCTATAAAACTACAGTAAATTGGAAGAACACGAACCTCCCACCACCCTCCCCTGGCACTGCTCTGCTGAGCAAGGCTCCCTGAAAAGGGGCCTTCTGGGCCAGCCACAGGGAACAACCCACCTTGTACCCCTTGTAGTCTGGGGATGGGCTCTGGGCTGCAAGGCTCTTCTGACCAGCTTCAGGGAAGCAGCCTGGTCTCTTTCTCCCTGGGTGGTGGAGATGGGCTCTGGAGATGAGTTCACAGTGCCTAGTTGGGCAGGAGAGCTGGAAACACATCTGGTCCCACAGGGCTCAGCAAAGCACTCACTCAGCCCTTCCATCCTAACCAGGTGGTGATCTGGAGCAGTGGGGAGTGTGAGGCTGGCACTCGTCCCATCCCTGTGCTCACCAGGCTGCCACTGCAGCAAACGTGGCATCAGCTGATCAGAGAGGCCTGGGCAGGGTCTCACTCCTTTCCGGGTGCCTGCAGCGCACAGAGGATTAGGAGTTTACAGTGGGAATGCCGGCAGCCCTGTCTGTCTAGCACTAACAGCAGACAGGCCTCACTCGACTTCGAGCTGTGAACTATTTATCGCAATGCTGCAAGCATCTGAGCCGGTTCCCTTAATTTATGACAGTCCATGGGATGTGATGCAACTGACAACACTAACAGAAAATACTTCTGCACTTTACTAAAGCTACTATTAAGCTGCCTGATGTTTTCATCATAATATTTACTTCTTTGTAAATAGGCTAAATTCTCCAATCCTGATTCAAAGCAGAAAGATCAGAGAATGAAAATAAAGAGATGACATGGCTGTTTAAAGATTATGTAAAATGTTTTCTACTCGCATAAATATTTGATTGTAAAATGTTCAGTCTGTTGTGTTTATTGAGGAGGGCTGCGCCGGGTGTGCCGAGAGCAGGGTGGGGCCTTTGTCCAGGCTGCTCACGCATCAGAGCCTCACCGTGCACCACAGCTTGGGGCACAGGGGGATCGGGCAGGGCTCCTGCTACTTCGCTTGTCTGGGCTATTCTGAGCCACCGTCGTGGCAAGGCCTGAGCCCCTTTGGAACAGCAAGAGTCTCTCATCTCTCTGGGTGTGGTGAGTTCCAAAGAAAGGACGGGAACCCATCTGGGCCTGGAGGTGCACCCCGGAGGGCAGGTACTTCTCACAAGCGGCTCTGGCTTGAGCACGTCTTTTAAGGACAGACAGGTTATGCTGGAAGAAGTTCAGTGAGCTGCCATGGGGGCACCCACGCCGTGGGCTCCTCCCTGAGTTCTTCCTTCTCTGGGTTAGTGGGGCATGGATGCTGCAGAGGCAGAGTGTTGAGCCCTGGGGGAAGGAGAGCCCTTGCAATTGGGGGCCCTAGACCAATGTGCACTCCCATGCCCCGCTCCCATGCCCCAGCAGAAGCGTGGGGGAGGAGGGGAGGAGAGACTGCAGGCAGAAGGGGTGAGGAAGGGTCACCACTTGCTCTGGCCCAAGGCCCCACCAAAGTTTAATCCACCTCTGCCTTGCAGGGATGGGGCATGGGCTGATCTGCTGCTGCCCCCTTCCAGATGGTGAGTGTGTGGGATGGAGGCTCCCATGGGTAATGTCTGTGAGAGAGGGGCCAGACCACCTTCCCTCATTGCATTCCAAGGCAGAGGCACAACAGCCTGAGCTGACTGTGCTCAAAGCAATTGCCAGCTGCCCACCCCCCTGAAGATCCCGGGCTGGCAGAAGGCCTATGGGCTCCCATGCTCAGAAGGCTGAATTGGTGAGCAGCCCTGAGCGGAAGGGCCTGGGAAGCTGGGGTAAAGCCCTCGTGTGTGAATATGGAGGAATATGGACCTAGCCAATGTCTGCTGTGCCAACCCTGGGTGTGTCTGTGCGTCTCATGCCTCAGTCTGTGTGTTCTGGGCAGGCAGATTTCCAGAGGTTTAATTCCTCAGAACTGATATTTTGGGGAGTGTTTTCCCAGTGGCAGCTGGGTGGGGACGGCAGAGTTGACGCCCTGCTCCCGCCCTGCCCTGAGTGTGCTGGCTGCATCCATCCCTGCATGGGCCAGGCTGGAGCTGTCAACACAACAACGCCTTGGGGATGAGCCACAGCCCCGACTAGTGCTGTACCTCCCACTGTGCTGTCCATCAAATGCCACAGCCGCTGGCTATTCTAACAGGGCTTCCAGCTTGTAACTACACGCTCTCCCTGGGTGTGAGCACAGCACACTGCAGTCACATCATGGGGGAAAGCGCATTTAACAAGCTCCTTTGACTGCCTCACCTGCACTTTGCTACCTAGCCCGTCTACCTGGAGTTCAAGCCAGGAGCATGTCATGCAAGTTAGCCCAAGCAAATGCCAAAGCCACTCTGTGTGCCACCCCACAGTGTCAGACATGCTGTATGTGGGACACAAACCCTTCTATAACAAAGCACACCATCACATCTGCTGAACACGCCAGCCAGTAACACAAACCTCTCTGGACCACACCACACCATCAGCCATGCTTAGGCTTGGCAGAATTCCACTCCCCCCCCCATTTTTTTCAATTTGAATTTTCACAGTTGCAGGAAATTATGGGGGGTTGGAGACAATAGGGAAATCAGACAATTACATAATGATGGTAGACATTGCAATTCTAACAAACTGTCAGCATCGCATGGCAAAATACACAAAGTAAATAGCCTTAAATAAAACTTTAATAAGTTCTCAAGCAGCATTTTTCTTACTTTGCCTAGCTGTAAATTTCACCTATTGTCAATGGAAATATGTTTTCATTGGTTTGCATGTGTAGGATGAAATTGATGTTTGTTGACATTTACTGATAAAAATCAAATCCTTCCAAGCCTATATGTGCTGTATATGTACCGTGAGTTACATAACCCCCTCTTTACCACATCCCACCATCACGTATGCCATGTGCGCCTCACAACTTACATAACATTTATTTTAAAAATTGGTTTTAAAGAAGTCCTGGTTGCACCTCATGTCCTCTGTCCCCCCACCCCCCCACCCCCCCAGACATGCCAACCCCCCTGTCCCAAAAGCAAACAAACAAACAACAGAAATTGGGCTTGTTTTTGGCTTAATTGGCTTGTGAGTTGCTAGTTTTTGGCTTATTGCTTGTTTGTCTTGCAGCTTGTTGCTTTTTGTAGCTATTTGCTTCTCTTTTTTGATTGGCTCCTGGCAAGCAGGGACAAGGGGGGAGAGAGTCAGGGGTGCACAGCGGGCCCACCATAGTCCCAGACTGCACGGCGGGGAGGTATTTAGTCACATAGAGTGTTGGACTTCTTAGGGATTGGCTCGTTTTGGCCTTGTTTTGAAATGGGATTCGCTTGATTTTTGGCTTATTGTGAACGTCGGGCTGCTTATTTGCCACGTAACAGTTGGCAACTGTGCCCCTAGCGCCTAGTGCTTAGTGCTATATATGGGATGCTGAGAAACAGGAAATGTAAGACATCTCGCAAGATGACCAAGGGTGCTGACTGATGTCAGAGTTTTAATGGGTTTAGGGTGACCAGATGTCCCGATTTTATAGGGACAGTCCTGATTTTTGGGTCTTTTTCTTATATAGGCTTCTATTACCCCCCACCCCTGTCCCGATTTTTCACATTTGCTGTCTGGTCACCCTAAATGGGTTCCAGTCTTTTGTGAGCTGCCACAGAAGCAAGTACTATGTAACTCAGAGGGCTGCTGGGACTCTCCTATTTCCTGTTCTTTATAGCGAGTGGAGGGTGGGTGGAGGGTCTCAGTGAGCTGGGAGGGTGGGTGAAGGGGCTCACCTGTGTTTTCTTGCCATGGATTTTCTGGCACACAGATTCAGAACCTTGTATCTGTGATTGTCCCCCCTCTCTTCCCCCAACCGCCTGCTCATGTCTGTGGCTGCCAAGCCCCTCGAGGCTTGTGTCTGTGCAGCACTTAGCACCCGGGGGCCCCATTCCCAACTGGGACCTTCGGTCTCTTCAGCAACAGTAATAATGATGGTGATGGTGACGATGGTGCTGAGGCTGCTGGGTCCGATCTTTGCCCCAGGTTCTGGTAGCCATGTTAGGGATGTGAGGGGAGAGCTCTGAGCAGCTGTCCCAGTGCATGGGATCACCTGGGAGTTCCCAGAGCAATAAGGAGGAACTGGGACTGTGGTCAGGGTCAGCGTGTTCTAGTGTCATGGACAGGCCTTTGCCTGCTGGCTGGGCAGGGCCACTGCCCGGGCCGCTGAGCAGAGCTGGTTATGCTGCTGTGTGGCCAATGCAGGGAGGAAAGGTGCCTGCCATATTTGGAGAACTGTGTTGGCAGTGGGTGTGTTGATGAGCAGAGGTGGGCTTGGCCACTGTTGGCCCCGCCTTTGAGTGCCTGACTTACCGGCACTGTGTGAGACAGCATCAGGGTCACCCATGGCCCAGTGCCACTCCCCACTCTGCCTCCCCCCCAGCACTGCCTGCTTTCACACGCTCATGCCACCACTGGTGCCAAGACCACCCCATCTGCTGCTGCTGACATCAGGAAGTGCCTCCCCAAGTCTGCACTGTGCTAACTCTGCCTCATTGCTAACCTCCACTCAGGCCTTGCTTTTCTTCCTCACTGGCGCCTCGGTTTCCTCCCCCTTCTGCTCTCTCCATTTATTTAATGGTGAAGCTGTTTGAGGCCATACAGGGCATGTGAAAGCTGCTGTCAAACTCAAGTGATAGTGCATCAGCTCTTTCCGAATGGCTCAGTGGTAGGGGAGAGCACAAGCCATTCCTCCAATAAATAGAGCAGCATGTCACTGTCCCAGTCCCTCCCTCTCAAGCACTACAGTGTTGGAGATCCAATCCTCCAGCCAAAGACACAGGACACAACAGCTCCCATCCCTGCCCCCCTGAAAGCAGCACCCGGGGAACGCATTGAACCCTTCCCTCAGTGTTTGTTCCTCACACACTGAACCATCCTGTCACAATCACTCGTTCTGTGCTCAGCCCTCAATAAGAAACTCCTGTTTGGGGAGGGACGTGACCGGCATTAGTGAGTGATGCAAAGCGAAGCCAGGCCTGGGTTCCTGGTGAACAGCACTAAAGCCCCCTGCTATAGATTGGGTGGGTTGGGAGCATTACATATTTCTGGAATGCCTCTGGTCTTTATTAAAATGAGACCACGGCCAATCCAAGAGTGCTCATCGCCCAGGCACTGAGCCAAGTCTAAGTTACTTCTACAAATATTTATTTAACCATATCAATGACAAACTCTTTTGTATAAATGTTTTTATTTTATCATAATTTACCAATTATTTTAAATCAATTGTTTGCCTGGATTCTAAACACTAATCAAGAGGCTTGCATTAGAGTTACTCAGAGGATTAGATGCATTATCTCACTGTAGCTCGTGCCATTGCCTGGCTACATTGGCCTGGGTGCGTGCATGGATCCGAACCCTTCCCCTGCTGGGGCTTCGGAGGTTGGTGGCCTTGCCCAGCGCTGAGCCAGCCACAACCTTTCCCGCCGCTCAGACCAGTCACCCAGCCACAAAGGGCTCCGAGAGACTGATCCCACCTTCGCAGCCCTGGTTGGCACGGCCCCTCTCCTTAGGCTAACAGCTCTTGGCTCCCGCCAGCACACACCAGCAGTTGCCTAGCCTGTCTCAGCTGCTTGACCTCCACCTGCTCTGCTGTTAAATATCCATAGCACTCCTGAGGCCTTTAGCTCCACGACTCAGCCTCCCTAGAGCTTAGAATAGCAGCCCATAATTTATGTTCCATAGAGAGCCCAATTCAGGGCAGGATGAGAATCTCAGAATGATCCTTTTCACCTCCAGCCTCTGGATCCCCCCTCCAAATACCCTAACATCTCCCAGACTCCAGCCTCCCTAAATCACCATGAGGCCTCCTGACCTACTCTGTTTGCCTCCAGCACCCCCAGAGCTGTGGCTTCCCTTCCAATAGGGATCTCTGCCAACCTCCCCCTCCTGCTCCTGGCTCCCATGGCAGAGGGGTCTCTAGTTACCAGTGGGTTTGATCCTTGGAAGCTGCATGGAGCATGCTGCATGGAGCATACTGCTATCAAGCGCTCGGTTCTTCTCGGCATGTGCAATGCTGGCTGCACTCCTGCTTATTCAGAGCAACTTCTGTTCTACACACTCCATCTCTTTGGGTATCACCAATGCTGCCTGTAGCCCTGCTCACACATAGCCGACTACCTGGCGAGCTGCAGCCCTTTGTGTACACCTGCTGCATAACAAACTAAAGTCAAGGCCAGAAATCTGCTCATTACAGCCTGCCTGCTCTGTTTGTTTATAAGATCTCTGCCTGCTACTGTTCCTGCACCTTGATTCCCTGCTCCCACAGAGTCTGTTATACTACAGTTATACTCGCATGTTTGTATCTGGTTATTAGCTGCTGCATAGATTGGGGTGTTTCTAGGTTGTGAGTGATAAGTCCTGAGAATGCTGATTGCCCACCACTGAAGCACATGGCATGGCACCTGTCCTCTCTCTTGCTCTCTTTCAGATTCTGCGTGGTACAACCGAAAGGTCTTGGTTGATCCTTTACCATTTCATCAGTGACATGGACAGAGTTGCTGGTGTTTTGTGAAGCTGATAAAGACAGTAGGGCTGATGCTTAGTCTCAGATGCAACAACCCCCCAAACACTCCAGTTATCAAACTGTCCTGGGCATTTCTTCTGATACGGTCCAGTCTGGGCTACTCAACTGGTAGATAAACACAGTCATTCAAGGGCTCCCAGTGGGGGAGGAGTATAAACATGCTTATCAGGGGCACAGAGACCTTGAATGGGGTAAGGATTCTCTCCTGAGCCCACCCGATGGGTGGCAAGGGAGAGCGAGCCCTACAGCCCAGGCCATGCTGACTCTTGATAGGACAAATGAACAAGGCTGGTGATCTCTTCTCCTTGTGCAGGTGGAATGGGACAGTCCCGGACAAGGGGAAGAGCAGACGGAAAGGAGACAAGAGAAGTGAACTGAGCTGCTCACTAGGTTGCGTGGATGCAAAATGGAATGGAAAACGTGGCAACGCAGAAGTATTTGGCAAAGGCCTGGGCTTGAGTCTGCTATGCAGCGGAGATAGGAACCTGCTCGGCCAGCCTGGTGTTTCTCTCCTGCCTGCCTCTTGTCTTGTCCTAGAATTCTCCCTTCTGGTTCCCCCCAATTTTCTTGTCTGTGATTGCATCTACACACAGAATGGGGACATGGACAAACAGATCCTCCTGCTGCTGTAGCCGTCTCTTTCCTTGAGACTCAACCCCATTGGCCTGAGAGGCTGCTCGGGCAGTGGGCACTCGTCAGGATGTAAGAGAGCCCTGTCTGTACCCCTTCCCCTCAGCCAGGCCTGAGCAAGCAGCGGGTGGGGGGAGTGGGGGAAGGGCCACACAGCGTCACTTTGTGCTCCTGGAGTGGGGCAATGGGGCTGGAGCACTGGGCAGAATCTGGCTCAGTGTCACCAACACATCTTATGCGTATCTAAGGCTACAGACTCATGTATTTTCTTCTTCTGTGCTAACTGAGAAATAGTAGGTGCCCTGTGATACATACACACAGGGCAGAGCTGTGATTGAGTGCAGCTGCACAGGCCCTGCCACAAACACTGTACTGCATGGCTGGGGCGGGGGGGGGGGGAGCAAATGAAGAGGAAGGGAAGGTAGGGCAAGGTAGCAGTGATCCGAGCATGATACAGCACAGACTCTCTGTGGGCCCAGTGTGCAGGTTCCATGAGGTGAGCACGGCAGGAGTGTCACCTGAGCTGGCCAAAGGCTGGGCTGGTGCTGGAAGTGACTGTTTTCTCCCTTTTGTTTGTTTTGGGCTGTTTGAGGGTGAATATTGCCAAACCTTCCTTGTGAACAGGTTTGCCTGGCCTGTGTTCCTGAGCAGAGCCGTAATAAGGAATTTTTGCACCCGAGGCAAGGGCCAGCTCCAGGCTCTTCGGCGGCAATTCGGTAGTGGGTCCCTGAGTCCCTGTCGCAGTGAAGGACCTGCCACTGAATTGCCACCACTGCTTCATTCATTCTTTGGCTGCAATTTGACGGTGGGTCCCTGAGTCCCTCTCGGAGAGAAGGACTTGCTGCTGAATTGCCGCTGATGAATGAATGAAGCGGTGGTGGCAATTCAGTGGCAGGTCCTTTCCTCCAAGAGGGACTCAGGGACCTGCTGCCGAATTGCCGCCGAAGAAGCGGTGGTGGTAGAGCTGCTGCTGAAGCGCTGCCGATCGCGCTAGAGCTGTGCCCCTCCACTTTGTGCGCCCAAGGCAAGTGGCTCACTCACCTCGCCCTTGTTACGGCACTGATCCTGAGCCTCCTGCACTCTCTGTCTCTGGAGAACAGGCTGGGATGGTGAATAGGAATAACTGGCACGTTTATAGAAACAGCTTCTTTGAAGGATCTGATCCTGTGGTTGGTCCGCTCACTGGGACGCAGGTTCAGGCCTCAAGCACTGAGTGAAGAGTATCCCTGGAAAGAATATTTTATATTTGCTTCATGAACATTCAGGCCAGAAACTTGTTTCTATGAGTTACATTCATCCAATCAGGGAATATAAACACACCATGTGACTCAGTGAGCTCTCACTTAGCTCTGATTTTAAATTTCAAATGCTGAACAGTTGAAACAAACTAGCTGCCAGTGAGCTACAGACCAGCAACTGCAACTCCAAATAACCAGTCAGTTGGAGAAGACTGCAGTATCTGTACACACAGATCTCTGTGAATGGACAGAGCAACCTGAAGTGTTGACGAGATGGTTTCTGATTAACTCTTTGATGCTTATGTGGTGTGGCAACTGTGAAGGAGCATTTAAAAAACCCCAAATTAAAAATAAGATAAATGAAATAAACCACTTTTTGATCAAGTGAGTAAACTGATTTTTTTTTTTTTTTTTTTAAAAGAGGGAGAATTCTGAAAGCAATTTAGCAACTTTCCTACAGGGTTATCACAGCTGATTTCATTAGCCTGCACAGCAGAGTGATTTAAATAATTCTCTTTGAGTCCCTTTTAATAAAACTATCCCTGAACACATACTTCAGACAAAAGCTATTGAGGGAGAGTCTCAGAAGCCTTGGATTAGGGTAAGGATAAGACTTGCTTTACTCCTGGGATGTGGCAGCTGGGGTGAGGTTGTATGGTGGGGGAGACTGGGGACATGGACTTCAGAAAAGAAGACTTTGACTGCCTCAGGGAACTGATGGGCAGGATCCCCTGGGAGGTTAATATGAGGGGGAAAGGAGTCCAGGAGAGCTGGCTGTATTTTAAAGAAGTCTTACTGAGGGCACAGGAACAAACCATCTCGATGTGCAGGAAGAATAGCAAATATGGCAGGCGACCAGCTTGGCTTAGCAGAGAAATCCTCGGTGAGCTTAAACACAAAAAGGAAGCTTACAAGAAGTGGAAACTTGGACAGATGGCTAGGGAGGAGTATAAAAATATTGCTCGAGCATGCAGGGGTGTAATCTGGAAGGCCAAAGCACAATTGGAGTTGCAGCTAGCAAGGGATATAAAGGATAACAAGAAGGGTTTCTACAGGTATGTTAGCAACAAGAAGGTCAGGGATAGTGTGGGACCCTTACTGAATGGGGGAGGCAGCCTGGTGATAGATGATGTGGAAAAAGCTGAAGTAATCAATTCTTTTTTTGCCTTGGTCTTCACAGACAAGGTCAGCTCCCAGATTGCTGCACTGGGCAGCACAGTATGGGGAGGAGCTGAGCAGCCCTCAGCAGTGAAAGAACAGGTTAAGGACTATTTAGAAAAGCTGGACATGCACAAATCCATGGGGCCAGATGCAATGCATCCAAGGGTGCTGAAGGAGTTGGCTGATGTGATTGTGGAGCCATTGGCGATTATCTCTGAGAACTCATGGCAATCAGAGGAGGTCCCGGACGATTGGAGAATGGCAAATATAGTGCCTATCTTTAAAAAAGGGAAGAAAGAGAATCCAGGGAACTGCAAACTGGTCAGCCTCACTTCAGTTCCTGAAAAAATCATGGAGCAGGGCCTCAAGGAGTCCATTCTGAAGCACTTGGAGGAGAGGACGGTGATCGAAAACAGTCAACATGGATTCACCAAGGGCAAGTCATGCCTGACCAACCTAATTGCCTTCTATGATGAGATAACTGGCTCTGTGGATATGGAGAAAGCGATGGACATTATATACCTTGACTTTAGCAAAGCTTTTGATATGGTCTGCCACAGTATTCTTGCCCGCAAGTTAAAGAAGTATGGGTTGGATGAATGGACTACAAGGTGGATAGAAAGCTGGCTACATTGTCGGGCTCAATGGGTAGTGATCAATGGCTTGATGTCTAGTTGGCAGCCGGTATCAAGCGGAGTGCCCCAAGGATTGGTCCAGGGGCCGGTTTTGTTCAACATCTTCATTAATGATCTGGATTATGGGATGGATTGCACTCTCAGCAAGTTGCAGTCTCAGCAAGCTGGGGGGAGAGGTAGATATGCTGGAGGGTAGGGATAGGGTCCAGAGTGACCTAGACAAATTGAAGGATTGGGACAAAAGAAATCGGGTGAGGTTCAAGAAGGACAAGTGCAGAGTTCTGCTCTTAAGAAGAAAAATCCCATGCACCGCTACAGGCAGGGGACCAACTGGGTAAGCGGCAGTTCTGTAGAAAAGAACCTGTGGATTAGTGACCAAGAAGCTGGATATGAGTCAACAATGTGCCCTTTTTGCCAAGAAGGCTAACTGCATATTGGGCTGCATTAGTAGGAGCATTGCCAGCAGATCGAGGGAAGTGATTATTTCCCTCTATTTGGCACAGGGGAGGCCACATCTGGAGTATTGTGTCCAGTTTTGGGTACCCCACTACAGAAAGGATGTGGACAAATTGGAGATAATCCAGCAGAGGGCAACAAAAATGATTAGGAGTCTGGGGCACATGACTTATGAGGAGAGGCTGAGGGAACTGGGCTTATTTAATCTGCAGAAAAGAAGAGTGAGAGGGGATTTGATAGCGGCTTTCAACTACCTGAAGGAGGGTTCCGAAGAGGATGTAGCTAGGCTGTTCTCAGTGGTGGTAGATGACAGAACAAGGAGCAATGGTCTCAAGTTTCAGTGTGTGAGGTCTAGGTTGGATATTAGAAAAAACTGTTTCATTAGGACGGTGGTGAAATACTGGAATGGGTTACTTAGGGAGGTGGTGGAATCTCCATCTTGAGAGGTTTTTAAGGCCCAGCTTGACAAAGCCCTGGCTGGGATGATTTAGTTGGGGTTGGTCTTGCTTTGAGCAGGGAGTTGGACTAAATGACCTCCTGAGGTCTCTTCCAACCCTAATCTTCTATGATTCTATGACATATCCAAGGGATGTGTATGAGACTGGTTTCTGAAGGACTTTCATGCACAGCTCAGCTAAGCAGGGTGTTTGCCAATGGTGGAAAATCAGTGGTGTGACATGCACTGCTTCTGGCCCTAATCTCCCAGTGTGATAAGATGTAAAGGGTGGGCTCTGAGCTCAAACTCTTGCACTACTGTACCTGACCTTACTGGTAATTAAAATGGAAAAGCTCTATTCCTTTAATATGCCATAAATATGCTGAAAATGAAAGGGCGCAGGTTAGTTTAATTTCATTTACTCTGAGATTTTATTTTTAATGTGGGTTTGACGGCTAAATGAAAAACAAATGTGGGTATTAAATGGTGCTGGCCCAGCCCCGTGCAGGGAATGGGACCAGTGCAGGAACATTTTTCAAATGATCCCTTTTGGAATGTTATTTTGAACTCTTCAAACGGCAAAGGGTTTTAGACAGTGTATGTTTTTTTAAATATCCCCTGGGAAAGTCAAGTTTAAACTTAGTAAAATTGCTTCACTTTTTTAAACTCTTCCTTAAAATAGTGGATGTAAAATTTGGTGGGAATTCTGATGAGAGCCTAAATTGCCTGAAATAGACGATGTAATGGAAATGACATTTGAAGGGAAAAAATGTGAAAACCTTAGTTTTCTTTCTGGCTTAGAATGACATAACCAGGTCATAGCAGGGCTGGCTGCCCCAGAGTGCCACCATGACCCAGCAGCACTGGAAGTTTCCTTAGAAGAAGAAAAAGATGGAGGCACCGGGGAGAAATAACTGAGGAAGAGCATTGCCCTGGTGATGTGGCACCATTCACACCTACATGGCATTGGTGCCTTTTCAGTTCCTAGTCACTTCTGGAGAAGTCAGGGATCTGGGGAGCACCCTGGGCCAGCTGAGGGAGTAACTCTGTGCTGTGGTGTGAGGCAGAGTTGCTGCTCTCTGAGGATGTGTTTGTTAGGTTTTTAGTGGGCAATAAAGGTGAGTTGGAGGAGTACTCACTACCCGTTAACTACAGCAGAATGGAGGAGGATCTCCACATCAAACTCCAGTGTGAGGATGCTGGGTATTGGATCCTGAGGAACTCTGTCCAAACTGGACATTGCTGATGGGGAAGCCTGAAGGCTCTGCTATTTGGAGGTTCTGGCTGGACGTGGAGATGAATGGGGAGATGCTTCTCCAGATCTCATTGAACACCTGACACACAAGTGATCCCATAGGACTGAGTTCCTGATGAGAGCACCGCCTCATGACCCATGGGCATGGCTTCCCCCCGCCAACACGTTTCTCCACCACCTCACAATCCATTGGACCAGATGGGAATGCCATCTCATGGTCGCACAGGCTGAGAACACTGCCTCATAGTGCATGGCACAAGTTTCCTGATGAGAACGTCACCTCATGATCCATGGCACCAGCTTCCCAGTGACAACGCCGCTTCACGATTCATGGGCCTGGCTTTCCAGTGAGAACAACACCTCATGATCCTTGGCACCAGCTTCCTGGTGAGAACATCACCTCATAATCCATGGGTCTGCCTTCCTGGCTTCCAGCCGGGTCCCAAGTGGTATATGAGCAGGTTTCCATGTGGTACTCTAGGCCTTAGGGGGAAGTGACTGAGTGCAAGAGTCAGGAGGAAATAGAGTCACAGCACCACCTCTTCCCAGCCCCATTTGGGTGATTTGGTCCCTATGCTCCCCCAAGCACACGTCCTGTGACAGTCCCTGGTCCCTTTGCAGGAGGAGCAGTGGAACAGTCTCTTGTGCTCTATTCCTGTATCACTTGCACAGTGGCCAGGAACAGTCTAGACTAGTATCAATATTACATTATGACTCGGTGGGCCTGGGTCACTCGAGTGGGCAGGAGGCTGGGCCTTGTGTGTGTGCATGGTGGCCATTGTTACTCCTTACACCCTTCCCTCTTCAGCAGTGAACTGTGTTGTTTCCAGTGCCTGGCCTTCCATCCCTAGAAATGTGTCTGGGACCCTCCTCACCCCAGTAGCTTATTTACTCAGGGCTTTTTGTCACTTCCTGAGATAAATCTGCCTTCACACACCTCGGGTTCCTCTGGGGCAGCTAGGAGATAAGGGATAAGGGACGCTGGCTTCTATTTGCCATGAACCTCTGAGGTTTTCAAGGAGACGCCTGTTTGGGGACCTACTTCTACTATCTTTCTGACAGGTGTCAGCTGCGCTTTTAGCTGCCAACGACGTTAACATGGAGATTAGCCAAACACGGCTTCTGCCCAGGGCACATGGGCTTTGCAGGGAAAGGCTTTTGGACTCAGATACACAGCTTTATTCAGAAATGCTCTGACCTCCAGACCTCTCTATCACCAGCTCCAGCAGCCATCAAAGCTGCAGCCCTTCACAGAGAGGGGCCTCTGTGATAAGAAGAGGGAATGGCCATGCTTCACTCTGCCCCCCCAACCCCCAAATCCAGCTGGAGACTGGTGCTCTGCTCTTTGGTGCCCAAGGTGTGCCGGAGACACAGCTCCCATGAAGGAGGCAGTTAGAGAAGACCCCAACCCTCCACTCAAGAATTCATGGGCCCAGAGAGTCTAACCTTGGCCCCACAAACCATATAACCCCTAGGTGTTAGGGGGCACACTTAATAATGGAACAGGAAAGGCTACATTCTGCTTAGCCCATAGGTAGAGCCACAATGGTATGGGGAGAGGAAATGCACCTGAATAAAGGTTGGGCTATACTGAACGGTCAGCGAGGGGAAGGGAGGCTGAGTCATGGCTTTGAACCCCTCAGTGCTGACATGAGGGAGGAATATGCTGCACTCCCCAAAGAGGTGCAGCAGCATGCGTGGGAAATGGCAGGCAGCACAGTGCTCCTGGGGATAGGGCAGTGACATGTCTTTCCCAGGGCAGGGCTGGGCCTAAAGGGCACAATCTAGCCTTCCTCTAAAACAAACACAGTGGGGGTATCCTGACAGATCAGACAATTGTTTGCAGTAAGAGAAAACTAGTGGCATTAGCAGGCTGAGCAGAAAGGCTTCCATTGTCTGACCTTGGCATATTTGCTTTCACAATCTGAAGGTTCCATTACGGTGCCCAGGGGATTCTCATTTACCTGGGGAAACAAAGGAAAGAAGGAAGGAAAAAGGGTTCTTGGGCTTATACAACTTACTTCTTCCTTGAAACTGAGCTATTCGTCTTGCAGAAATTCCAGCGGGAAGCCCCATCATTTGTACAGGGAAAATTTTCTGCCCCAAAGGAAACTATTTCAGAAAGTTCTGGGCACTCAAAACCAGGTTCTGCTGAAGGACCTGCCCTGCCCTTCTCTATATGGGATGTGAGCAAACAGCCACTGGAATAGTGAGCTCCTGCACTTCTGGGATAGCAGGTCTTGTAGCAGAAGGGTTCCAAGGTCTTCAAGGCAGCAGGTCAGTGAGAGTCTTTCTGTTTTCTGCTGGGCAATCAGGGAGGCTCCCTGATGTGCCCAAGGACCCCGCAATAAGCCTGTGGAAGGGTCAGGAATGGAGCCCCTGTCTCTGAACTGAATCCACTGCCCTTGCCCTTAGAGCTGTTTGCTCTCTTGGTACCCTCAGAACAAGCACCTATTCCTGAGTGTGGAATTGGCTGTTGGGCTCCAGAGCTTTAGACTATAGTGATTATTGCTGCCTGGGAATTTTTGGAAATATTTTTGAGCCCTATGTGTGCCTCAGTTTCCCCTATATTTTGCATGTCTACCCAGTGAGGGGAAGAGGACTAAGTTTGCTGTCAGTGAAGGAGGTGTGTGTCGCCTGGCTGCCTGAGTCTCAATGGGCCATTAACGACCCCATATCAGTGGAAAATCTGAGAATTCAGTGGCAAACCCAATCCCCAGCACATTGACACCTAGCAACCACCTACCCCGAGGGAGATGGATTTCTCTGCTTCTCATCAGGGAAGCTGAGAAAAGTCCCCAAAGGTCTGGAAGGTGTGAGGTGGGGGTTTCTGGAGGAAGGGATAGACACCTGGGAACTACGGAGGTGAGAGGAAACAGAGCTTGAATATAGGTTCACCACAGCTTGGCTGGGCTCTGGGCTAACCAGCATGGACTATGCTTTAACCTTCATGTCTCTGTGCTGACCTAAGGACTTGCAGATTCTGCAGCCAGGTGACTAATAAAGGTTATGTTGTTCTGCAAAAGCTGCCCGTGTCGCTGTAATACTTACTGAGAGCCCTGTGCCCTGCAGGGGACAGTACAAGCCTCCTGCATGAGTCTGGCTGGGCTGGATTCACTGCAGGGAGGCTCAGAGAGAGACAGGGATTACTGATGCCAATGGGCCACGGAGGCCATGGGCCTTCCCCTGTGGACTGTGTGAGTTCCTGGCATCTGGCCCAATAAAGGGGTCACTCCATGAGACTGACCCTGTGACTCCTGATACCACCTAGGAAGTCCTGCTCAACGGGCCTCCTGATGCAGTGACTTCTGGGAGCAGAGATGCAGAGAGCGGGAGTGTGCCAGTTGCTCCTGCAGATGCGGAGCAAGGCTGGCCCCACCTCCTTTCCGATCCCACTGGGGTGGCCAATGGCTAGCCGCACTAGCCAGCACAGGCCTTATAGTTGTGGTTGGCCCCTGTGAGGGGTGGTGTAAAGAGGCAAGGATCCCCAGCTGTCTCCCCCTGACTGCCAGCACACACTGTCAAGGGGCCCACCACCATGTGGGCCCCTATAACTGAACGGCACTGTTGGCCTTTGCCAGTTGCACTGTCCTGTCAGGACACAGGCTGTTCCATCGTCACCCAGCTCTGGGAGCAGCATGGCTGAGGATGGCTCATGCTCGCTTTACTGTAGATCTAGTGAGTGCTGACTTTAAGGCATATGTGCCTTCCAGGCAGTGTGAGGGCCCACTGGTGAGGGGTGAACTCTCACTTCACAAACCAGCAGCAGCACTGGGAAAGCTGGCCCTGTCCCTGAAACACTGGAACATGAGCAAACAGGATTGGGCAGAGAGCTGACAGGAAATGCCACATTAACCTCCTGGGGCAAGGTCTCCTGGGAAGGAGAAGGGGCATCCTGTGTGGGTGGACAGCAGGGGAGAGTGGCTGCTAAAAAGAGAGTATGGAGCTGGACTGCCAGAACCTGTGGCTGAGGGACTGATCCAGGGAACAGACTCAGGGGGAAGTAGAGAAATCTGGGCCAGCACTGGGACCACACCAGCAGAAGCCAAATGCAGCAGAGACTCAGACTGGGTGCTATGAGCTTGCATGGGAGAGACTGAGGCTGGGGTTATTCTGGACTCAGAATCTAAACTTGTCACTAATCATGGGCACTGTCACTGATAAAGCTGAGTGTTTGTACTGATAACAACAGTGGAGTGATGCCTGGGAGGGATTCCTGCCTCCAGGAGAGGTCTGCACCCCCAGCAGGAGTGGGAGTCTGTAACCCAGTTTTAGTCAGGGGAGCCCCTACTTGACAGAGTATTAAAAAGCCCTGCTTTGGAGCCTCCTCACCAGCTGTATCCTTGCATCAAATGCATAATATTCTGATTTGTAATCAAATAGATGAGCAGAGTCCAGATGTACTGGTGCAGTTTGTGCCAAAGAGACTACTTCCAGGAATACTCCATGTCTCTCTCCAGGCTGGTGACCTGGAATTCATGGAACTGTAGATACCTGCTAGGTAGCTGCTCACTTCCAATGCTACATATTAGAATGATAATGTCTGAGATGCAGAGTAGACACTTCCTTTTCAATTTGAGGTGGCAATGAGGCTTTTTAACATCACATTAAGAGACTTGAGCCCCACACCTGAGAATGAAACTGTACCAGGGAGGGGTGAGAAACGGCCAAAAACTCATCTGAAATCACAAGTCAAAAGCAAAATGACGTGTCGGACATGTGATTAACATCTTGAGGAGAAAGCACTGCACGAATGGCTCTACGCTTCCTTGTTTCAGACGGCAGAGGAGCTGGAAGGCCTGATTCTCTTCTCACTTATAGAAGACAGTATGGACCCCTGAGGGCTTCCACATGTTCCTGTTTTACACAATTATGAGATCACAATCAGGCCCAGAGATTCCATGGTTAGTCCCACCTAACAGAGTAACTCCACCACGGCCAGTTCCCGACCAACTGGAGCTTGGTTGAATTCATAAACTTCATTTCTGTTAGTCTGCACCTCACAGGTAGCGAGCTGTGTAGACTTGGGATCAATTCAGCAACAAGAAGTAAGGCACAAGGCATTGACTACGTAGCTTTTACATCGTGTTTTACGGTCACATGCTCATTAAACTCTGCGATTCCCCCTTTTACAGCTGGGATTCTAAAGTTAAGTGGCTTGGCTAAGGCTTCTCTGCAAGTTAATGGCAGATGTGGGACAACCCCCCAGATTTTCAGGATTGAACACAGGAGTGTAAACTCAGGACTAAATCAGTGAATGTTTAGAGCCACTACTTAGGTGGCTACTAGGAGGCACAGTGTGAGGGGATACGTGTATGTAACCGTGACCTAAAGAGAGTGAGTCTGGTATTCACAGGCCATGTGCTTTCAGAGAGGGGACTGGACAGGACTGATGCCACCTGCCAATGGCTCAAGAAGCTCCAGGCCTTGAGTGAAGTTGAGCCTTCTGAGTGGCTGCCCCACTTGCCCACTTCCTTGGGCAGAACAACCAATCAGATCTATTGCAGGCAGAGCTCCCCCTCCTCTCAGCAGCTAGAGCTGTAGGGGGCGGGGGCGAGGGGAGACGAAAGCTAAAGAGCCCAGCAGCTCTGGGAAGCTCCCCACTGCCTCCCCCCTCCCCTGTAAACAATGAGGATAGGACAGTTCCTCTGCCACCCCTTGCAGCTCCTTCCTGAGCCAGGGCAGAGGGGGCTGAGGACCCCTGGAGCCTCCCAGCCTGAAATGGGGAGAGGAGACCTGCCTGAAGCCCCCAGGCCTGGGTGGGGGAAGAGTCCCAGGAGGAACAGAGAAGGGCTGGGGGGGCTGAACTCTGAGGTGGGGCTGCGGGGTGGGGGGCAGCTTTCATTGCTGGGCAGAGATGGGCAGTGTAGGGACCAACCCCCCTTGGCAGCACTGATTGTCACCCCGCCAGGGAGGGCAGGGGAGTGCCTGGTACATAACGGACCAAATACACAGCATCAGCACTGTGAATGGCTCAGGACTGCTGATCCCTGGGGGCTGCCAGTGCCGGTGCAGCAGTGGGGTACGGGGCTAGAGGCCTGGGCACTAGTCAGTGTGGTCAGACAGCTGGGCTCTAGTCTCAGCTCAGCCACTGATTTGCTGGGGGCTGCTGTTCCCCTCACGCCCCGGGTGCTCAGGCATAAGGTGCTCTGGGAAGGGGCTGTCTCTTGCCGTATAGCGGTACAGTGCCTCGCACAATGGGGCTCTTCTTGGTTGGGTAGTGTCGAGAGGCTATAGTGACAGACAAATTAAAAGGGCAACTTTAGTTAGGAGGCGGCCAACAGCCAGGGGCCTAGCCCTGGATCTGTCATTAACTTGCTATGTGACTGACCTTATGCAAGTCACTTCTCTAGCCCTCCTTTTTCTCCATCTGCAGAATGGGATCAGAGCACTCACCCTCCCCTGCAATGGTCTCAGCCTGAAAAGCTCCTGCCAATACAGAAAAAGTGCTAACTTTGACTGTTAGCTCATCTGTACGTGGCATTTCTCGTGAATTTATGTCCATTGCCTCAGCCAGTCAGATTGCTTGAATCATCCCTCCACATGCTTGGCTGTGCAGAGGACAAGGTGCGTTGTCTGGCACAAGGCAGGTTTATTCGCTGAACAGGATGTTATGCATCCATAGCAGGGTTTGTTCTGGTAACATTTAACACTGGCATTCCTCATGGCACCCACATTTCCATGCCAAGCTAAACTTTCCTGTCCTTTTCTGAGATATTTATACATGGGAATCTTGACAAGAATGAGTTTCTGCTTTGGAACGAATAGTTTTGCTTATTACTAGTTCTGTTTTTAGTTTCTGTGACTGTGCTCAAAGGTGCAAATAATTGACAAAACTGTAATAAGCTAGCTAAAGAATGTGACAAATGAGTCCCTGAGGAGAGAGCCAGAGAAATGAGTGAATCCTTGAGACGGATGCTGAAAACTTGCCCACAAGCAAACACATTCTTCCCCATCTCAGCCAGAGTGCAGAGCCAACCCAAAGGAATGGGCATTGCCAACGACACGGGTAGCAAGTCACATGCTGGCTTTGCATTGTTTTGTGGTCTAAACAAAAAGGACGATTTTCACAAGTGAAAAATTGTTTTTACTGTTCAAACTGCTCCTAGATCACAAGGGGAGCACGCTGTATTGCAGTGTTTTCCAGAGAAGAAATTCACCCTTTTTTACTGTGGAGGACTGTTGACTGAAGTGAGTTAAATAAATATTCCCTCAACCAAACTTGCCAATGCCTCTGAAAAGGCATGAAAATCTCAGCCCCAACGGGAGGGTATGGAGGAAGTGATAGCTCTGGGATACAGGCAATCCTGACTTGCAAGAACACAGTTACTCAACAAACTCCTTACAGAGCTATTCCCATTACTGGTGCACCCCACTACACAGGCATAGCCAGCTGACAGCCATGGAAATCCTCGTGCACACCTGCTCCTGATAATATCAGACAGTGGCAACAGAGTGCACCTCTGCCACCATTGTCTCCTGCCACCACTGTCCCTCCCCATGCCCCTGGTCATATCTTTGTTCTCATCTCCTCCAATGTCCTTCCCATGGCCTATCCTCTGACTAACCCCCTTCCTGGACACAGTTCTGTATCCTTCTCACCTCATCTCCCATCCTACTCTCAGGGCCTGGAATGCCTTCCCATTCCTCCTCAGCCAAACAGCACCCTTCAAAACCACTGCCACCTCTTCACTGCCATTGGTACTTGCACTAGCTATAGCTGGTGCGGCCATGCCAACCTGTGCTGCAATCACACCTTCCTTTGCTGGGTAGATGTACCCTACGTGACAGCAAAATCCAGAAGAAACTCCGCTCCACTGCCAGGCCACTGCTTGGAAGAGTATAAAGGGACTTCATCTGTGTCTGTCAGTAAAAAGGGTTTAATATCTGCAGTTCCTCTGAGGGGTTGATGCTTTAGTACATATCCTTCTAGCAGCCAGTCCAACATAGCTGGGGCTGATCATGCTCAGAAGCAATAGCTTCACCAGTGATGAAGTTTCTCCTTTGAGAGGATATCAGATGTAGCCTCAGGGAAACACAAGCTCCCACTGCAAGCCCGGCACAGGCCGCTCCCATTGTCCCACACACTTGCCTTCCTGAAGCAAGGGGAAGGAAGACACTTTTCAGGAAATGCAGATTGCCGGCAAAGTGGCCCTTACTCTGCTCAGCTTCAGATCAGGGATAACCTGACAGATCTGAATTGAGACCCAAGTGTCCCTTGCTTGGGGGTTTCTGCAGAAAGCTGTGTGTGAGCTGCTTAGCCATGGTCTGGGCTTCTCTAAAGCCCGCAAGGGTAAAATACAAAGTGAAGAGCTATGTGAGATACGTGTGTGGTTTATGCAAAGCCAGTATAAGAAATATCATTTACATTTATACCTGTGAGCGCTGATTGAGCTTTGGAACTGATTTAGGGTGACCATATTTCCCAAAGGGAAAACGGGACACTATGTGGGGCTAGCCAGAGCCTTCCTCCATCCCTGAACGAGGCTGGCCTGAGCTGCTTGTCCAAGCACTGCTTTCCCTCCCTACATGGGGCTGGTGGCGCTGCTCCCTCAAGCCCTGCCTACCCCGTCCCCCTCCCCCGCGCAGGGCTGGCATCACCGCTCACCCCCCTGCCCGCGCACATTCCTCCACACTCCACTTTTTTTTTGACAGAAGTGGGCATTTGTCCTGTTTGCTCTTGCCAACTGATCAAGTTGGCAGGAGCAAACAGGAAAAATGCCCACTTTTGCCAAAAATGTTGAGATGGCCGGGACAGGGCCTAAAAAGGGGACTTCTCCGGGCCAAAACAGGATGTATGGTCACCCTAGAACTGATTGCATTTTAGAAGGGCTGAAACTCACAGCAAATTGCATGTGACTGGCTCTGCAATCTAATACAGAAAACAGATCTGACCCACTCAGGCCCAGGGAAGCTGCTGTGTGCTGCTCTAAGCAAACCAAAGGCCAAATACTCTGTTCTGACTTCTGGCCAGGTACGTGTGATAGTGTGGCTAATTACACCAATCCCCATGTCATTAGGGTTCACTATTGCAGTTGTGAATGCTATCAAGGAAATGCCAATGAAGTGAGTTCAGAGTGACTGAGTGTAGCAGCACCTACTTATTTATACAAGATGAATTCCTAGCAAACACGCTGTAACAACCCTCTGAGCTGAGCAGCTGGTTGGGCAGATAAATGTGCTCAGTTACCTTGAGCACACAGCTCCCCTGGCAGATAAATGGGAACCCTAGGGCTGTGCCTTATGAGTGGTGGGCTGGATGGCACTATTGAATAGCTGGTGGATAGCTCATTGCCTCTGAACTATCCTGGTTTTAGGAGCAGTATAAATGCATATGTTCAGATGGACTGAACAGTGGGGAGTCTTAGCATTGCGATATTAGTACCCAGGCAGCAAACACAAGGGAATGATCAATGGCACTGTCTCAGGCACGGCCTTCAGCCCGGTCCCAACCAACTTCAACCTCCACTCCAACCAGTAGGCCTGACTGCTGGGAGCCAGTGCCCAACAGTTTGCATAGACTCCACTGTTCCGGACCCCAGAGCCTAGATGGAGCACCTAGTGCCATGGCTCTGGAGACAGCATCTCTGGACCCTATTCCAGAGCCTTCAGAACCAACTTACCCAGCTGCAGTTAGAGAGCTCCTCCCTCCAAGTGCAGGTCTGCGCCCCGCACCCCCATGACCCTTGGGCCCTCCCATGCCACCAGCCCTGGAGCGCGTTCTGAATCCCCCCCTGCCAGAATGTTTGATGATGGCTGCCACAAGTTCCGAAGCAATATGGACCAGTGCCGTGTGCTGTTCCTGATGTGGCCATCCTTGTGCACAGACCACAGTTGGGCTGATTACCAGTCTACTGTCTGGAGAAGCCATAGATTGGACCTCACCCATCCTGGAACGAGCTGACCCAATGCTTGGCTGCTTTGAAGAATTCATTCTTTCCTTCTCATTGATATTTGATGACCCCAACTGACCCCCTGTACTGCCAACAAACTGCCTATAGTTCCTCACCCAGCACTTGTGACCCATCTCCCCACTTCTGGCACCTGGCCACTGCCTTGGCTTGGAAGGAAATGGCTCAAATACCCTATTTCCATTGGGGACTGAACAATGCTGTAAAGGACGAACTGGCTGGGATCTGCGCCTCTCCCTCCTGTGGAGCTGCTACTCACATTGAGCTCTGCATTAAAATTGAAACCGGCTGCTCGAGTATCACCTGGAAAGGAGACAGACTTCCACCCATTCCCAGCCTAGTCTTGTGGGCCCCCCATGTACACCTTTGCCTAGTTCCGGACCTGAGCCCATGCAGATTGACAGGACCAGGAGATGTGGTCCAAGAGAAGGAATATGGCACTACAATACAAAATGCCTTTGCCTGTATTGCAGAGAAAGTGGCCACTTCACCTCAGGGTGCCCTCACAAACCCAGACCCACTGTGGTGCCAGGAAACCACTCTGTCCAGCCCCAATAGAGGGGTAGCAGCTGGACATGACCAGAGAACAAGCTCTCTGAATGGACCCCCTTGGCAGCCTCTAGGTGCCACAGCAACACAGAGCCTCCACAACCACATCTACAGATCCGTCTCTAGCTAAGGGCCTCGCCAGACCCAAAGAAAGCTGTTCAGCACTTATATTGATTGACTTTGGGGTGTCCAGCAACTTTAGAGACTTGATCTTTGCCCGAGCCAACCACTTGCGCGTCCAGAGGAAGCTTGTCCCAGAGCAGAAGTATGCTGATCTCCAGCCCAGTTTCCTGCAAGATAGCCTCTTTTCAGGTCAGGATTGGGACCCACCAGGAAACTATGTAATTCGATCTGATCTTTTTGCTGTACTTTCGGGTCATACTGGGCCTCCCTTGGCTCTCTCTCCAGAACCTGAACATTTTGTGGGCAGTGTGGGAGGTATAGTTTAACTCTGGGTTTTGCCGGCTGCAATGCCTAGGAAGGCCCAGCAGGGAGAAGATGGAACCTGCCTCCAGGAGGGTATCCTCCCTGCTCGGTACTAATCCAGCTTCAGAGGACATTGGTTCATCAATTCCCACCAAGCATAGGGATCTAGCACATGTGTCTGGCAAACAGAAGACGGATGTCCTACTCCCACACAGTGTTCACGTCGCACTCCCTGTCAGTACCCAGCCCTGGCCAGGGAAACTAGTGATCCAACCAGTGGACCAAATTCAGTGATGAATCCTGGTCATGTGCCACCTGAAGCACATTGCACATACACTAAGAAGAAGAAGACCAACCCTATGACTGCATTATATATCTCCAGCCAGAGGCAAGGTCCCCTGTGGGAGAATTTACCCTTTTATTGGAACTTGAGCTCAAGACCCTATGGGATTACCTGGATGACAATCTACCTAAGAACTTTATTCAGCCCTCCAAATCCACTGCTGGAGCCTCATCCTGTTGGTTAAAAAGAAGGATGGGACAGTCATGGGGTACACTCACCATTAGCAGTGCCTCCTGCTGGCTGTCCTGGAAATTAGCTCTGCCAGTCTTGCTCTCTCCCTCTGGTGGTGTCTTTCACTGTCCTGTCTCACCGCGCTGCCCCTCTCACTCCAGGACTGCAGTCTCCTCTTCGTGGCTTGGCCCTCCCGCCAGATCACTACGGTCCTCCCCTTCAAAGTCCTTCCAGACCCACTGTGCCTCTTCCCAGTCACTAGTAGGGGAACCCAGGCCTGCCCTCTACAATGGGTTCCCGCCCAGGGACCCTATAAAAAGCAGCCAAGATCTCGGCATAGTCTGCCCCCTTGCTGCTGTTTCCCTGGGCTTCTTCTAGGGTGATCAGACAGCAAGTGTCAAAAATCGGGATGGGGTTAGGGGGATAATAGGAGCCTATATAAGAAAAATACCCCAAAATCAGGACTGTCTCTATAAAATTGGGACATCTAGTCACCCTAACTTCTTCCTACTCATCTGGCATCCCCCCTTTCTGGGTTTTCCAGCCTCCCAACTCCCTTCATGCACAGTAACTGCAGCCTCCTTCCATGCATTCCTGAAGCCCCCTTGCTGCTCACCACTCCTGGGCTTAATTCTGGCGCCACCTGCTCCTGCCCTGATAAGCCTACTTCTAATTAGTGGCATGCTTCCTGGCTCCTCCTCCAGGAGTACCCCATGGAGCTAATTGGCCTGCCTTGCCACCTTAACCCACTTCAACTTTGTGTGCGCTGGACGCCCCATCACACAGACACTGCACCGCTGTGTAGATTATTGTGACCTGAATGGTATTACCATCAAGGACAAATACCTTCTCCCACTGATCAATGATATACTAGAACAGGTTGGCATGGCAAAGGTCTTCATCAAGCTCAACCTGTACACTCTGTACAACTTGGTCTGCACGAGAGGGTGGTAAGTGAAAGACATTTTTCTGCACCAACTACGGCCACTATAAATACGTGGTTATGTTCTTCAGCCTTTCCAACGCCACAGCCACATTCTAGTGTTTCATGAATGATAGCTTCAAGGATATCCTAAACCAGTTCATTGTGATTTACTTAGGTGGCATCCTCATCTTCTCAGAGAACCAGACTCTGCACAACCAGCATATCTGACAAGTGCTGGAATGCTCCAGGAAAATTATCTATATGCCAGGCCAGAAAAATGTGAACTTGACAGCACCACTGTCAGTTTCCTGGGTTATGCCATCTTGCCAGATGGGATCAGCATGGAGCCACGGGAAGGTTTCAACCATTGTGGACTGAGCCCTGTGAAGCTCCACCTGTGACATCCAGTCCTTCCTGGATTTTGCAATACTGGAAGTTCATCAAGGAATTCTCCTGAGTAGTGGCCCATTTAACCAACTCCTCCATAAGAATTCTGCCTTCATCTGGACATCAGAGGCCCAACTGGCTTTCAAGCAACTGAAGAAGGCCTTCACCTCAGCACCTATATTGAGGCACCCAGGCCCATCCATTGTAGAGGCAGATACTTCTAATTATGCCATTGGGAAAGCACTGTCACTAGGGGTCACCAACTGTTCTTCATCCATGCCCATTCTACTCTAGAAAGCTAAGTTCCATGAAACAGAACTACAAAATCTACGAGAAAGAGCTGCTAGCCATAAAGACCACCTTTGAGGAGTGGAGTCACTACTAGAAGGTGTGCATTTTCCCATCCAGATATTCTCTCATGCTTTGAGTTCATGCTATGTTATTGACCTGGAAGCCACACTGGCAAAACCAAGGGGAAGTACCTTAATGGCATGGAAAGACCATCAGAACCATCCACCACCCTGAAGCCCTTGCATTTTGCCAGTGTGCTAGTGAACATGGAGCTGTTAGCCCTCATGAAATCCTCTCTGCCGAGTAACCAATTTGCCACTAAACAGGTATCACCCAATGCTGAGCCTGACCCAGGTTTCTTTGTTAGAAGTGGGGTAATTCTATTCAAAGGCTGTGTTTATGCCCCTAAAGGCCTGCCCTGTCTTGCAGTTCTTCAGCTATGTCATGACTTACCTCTATCTGACCACTTTGGACATTGGAAGACCATAAAAGTGATCATATAATATTTCTTGGTACAGACTGCATGCCTCCGTGAGATTATACATTGACTTGTGCGAAGTATGTTGCCACACAAAGATCCCCCATATTAAGCCCTTGGGTGCCTTAATGCCCCTACTTACTCCTCGACCCTGGGAATCTATATTAATGGATTTTATTATGGAGCTCCCTAACTCCAGAACCACACTGTCATATTGATCACACTGCCAAGATGTCTCATATCATGCCCTGCCACAAAATCTCCACTGCAGAAGTAACAGCCCACCTCATTTTTTACCATGTTTTCAAGCTTCATGGGTTACCTTCCAATTGCACATCATACCACAGACCACAGTTCATCTCCCACTTTTGGCAGGAGCTCTTTCACCTCCTAGATATTGACCTACATCTCTCCTGTACCCCTCAGATGGGCAGTCAGAATGGGTAAATCAAGTTTTAGAATACTATCTGCTGTGTTTTATCAACTTCCACCAGGATGACAGGGTCCAACTTCTACCCTTCGCAGAGTTTTCATATAATAACTCTGAGCATAAGTCCACCCAGCAGAGCCCCTTTTTCTCCAACTACAGTGTTCATCCCCAGTTCCACTCATCCCTTCCTTCGACTTCCCGTATCTCTGCCACCTCTAACCTGGTCAAACACCTCTATGATATCCAGAAAGAACTAAGAGCCTAGCTGGACATTGCCAAGGCAGACTCCAAGTGATTTGCTGACCACCACTGCCAAGCCAACCCTACCATCACTGACAGGGACAAGTATGACTCTCCACTACACATTTGGACACCTCCCGTTTCTCCTGCCAACTTGATTCCCAGTACCTTGGTCCCTTCCTCGTTATTCAGCAAATTAACCCAGTCACTTTCCATCTCCAGCTACCCTCCACAATATGAGTACACCCTGTGTTTCATGTCTCTCTATTGAACCCCCCAGCAACTCTGTGCTGGGATGAATGCAGGTCTCTCCTTCTCCAGTCATGGTGCAAGGTCATGAAGAATACCTGGTGAATCAAATCCTTGATTCCCAGCTCCCATACCTCATAGATTGGGAAGGTTATGGCCTGGAGGAGCACTAATGGGAGCCAGAAAGCAACATCCATGCCCCCGATCTGCTCTGTGAATTCCACCAGTCCCATCATGACAAGCATGGCCTAGGGACACCTGGGAGGTGCCCTTGGGCTAGTGGGGTCAGGGTGGGAGGTGATGTGAGGCAAATCTGTAGCCAGACCGGGGCTGCTCACTGAGCTGCACTGACTTACCCTGCCAACAGAGCCTGCAGTGAATCAGCCCTCAGGAATGTGGCAGCAACCCATCCCTGAGCAGAACCCAGGTCAGATGAACCACAGGCTTAGGTATTTCCCCAACCCCACCAGAGCTGGAAGCCAGTTTGTGCAACAGCACTACCCAGCCAGGAACCCTCCTGCTGCCTCGTGGTAGTAACAACTCTATAGAGTCCCAGCTTGCTCCTGATCCAGTTCCTGTTCCTGCCCCCAGCCTTGTCCTGTGCCCTACTCTGACCCTGCTCTGACCATGCCTCCACCTTCTGACCCTTGCCCATGGACCTTGACCACTCAGCTTTGACCTTCAGCCTGTTATCTGGACTCTGGCTACAGTGCTGCTTTCTCTTGTCCATGGACTCTGATCTTGTTTCTGACCCCGGCCTCTCCTTGGTCCCTGGTTCCAGCACAGCCCTCAGCTCAGTCCTAACCCTTCATCTGGCTTTGACCTCTGCTCCAACCACTAGGCCTTACTTTGGGAGATAGCATCTGACACTCTGCCTACCTCCTGTAGCAGGTCTGATTGACTATTCTTCCCCAGGAGGCAGGGCAGTGTAGCAGGGTGGTCACCCTACTCTGGCCCTGAAGGGGTTAAAAGCAGCCCTGGAGAGGGCCACAGCAGGGAAAGGGAGTGAGAACAGCTGTGAGAAGCTGAGTGAGTTGCTCACCACAGCTGTGGCCAGCTTAATCAGGGCCCAGTTGGCCCTTATAAGAGGGCTGGGGCCAGAAGCTAAACAGAGATACTCTCTCTCTAGCCTTTTGAGAGGGAGGGACCTGGCTGCTGGGAGCTGAGCAGGGTACCTAGACCGGAGCAGGGCTGGGGGAAGGTCAGAGGAGCTGGGGAGCTCCAGCCTGGAAAACTTCCAGGCTGCAGGCCTTGCTAAAGGCTGAAAAGGTACTGGGGTTGCAGAGGGGCAGCCCAAGGGTAGGCAGAGGCAGCAGGTCCAAACCCTCCTTTCCGATGATGAGTGGCTTACACTGCAGTCTGCCCCAGTGAGCGGGAGCGGGGCGGTGACTGGCAGTGGCCAAAGACTGAGATGAGGTGGGGAGAGGGGATTTCCTGGGGATGGGAGACCCAGAGAGACCATGGGGTACTGCAGGGGCAGAACCCAAAGAGAAGGGGCACCAGGGTCCGGGAGTGACACTGGGGCCAGCCACAAGCAAGGCACTGGGCCACAGAGGGCGCTCCTGAGTGGAAGAGCTAATTCCCAGGAGGACCAGCTGCCCCCTGCTGGTCTGCAGCTCAAGTGACAATCTTGCCCTAAGTGAGTAACTCTAAAATTATCCACCAGCCCTCCCTAAATCTACTCAGAGCGACTCATTCCCACTGAGAGCGAGTGCTTGAACAGGCAAGAACAGGCACAAGAAATCTTAAGGGGAGGCAGCTTCACAGAGGTGATGGTGATGCTGGGAGGGGCGGGGGCCTCCATTCTGAGTTCATAACAGAATGCTCTTCATATGCATAACAATAGAGTCTTATAGGGGATCCTGGCCAGAAGACATGTTCATGGAGAGAGCTGGAGGGAGAGTCCCCTCACGCTTCTGTGCTTTGGATTTTGCAGTGTCTCTTCACAGCTGGGTTTGGAAGTGAGGAATAGGTGGTCAGGCTTTGTGGAAGGAAACCATCACTGTTTGTCCTGGTCTATGGAGTCAATAAAGCAGTCTGAGACTTCAGGGGAAAAGCACTGTGTACATGTGAGATATTGTGTGTTATTAGCCGCAGACACCAGCCCTACCCTGTCCAGAGAAAAAGATACACAGCAGCAGAATGAGCCTTCCAGCTGAGAGGTGGACTGGCAGCTGGAACCTGCCTTCCACAGCTGAGACTCACATGGCGACCCACAGTGCCTTGGCCAGAAAGGATCCTGGCACACTGTCTAACAGCAATGCTCACCCCCTGGCTTTACCTGGGGATATGTGCTCAGGGGAATGAGGCTGCCTAACAGGGGTTCTCAATCTTTTTCTTTCCAAGGCCCCTCCAACATGCTATAAAAACTCCATGGCCCACCTGTGCCACAGTAACTGGTTTTCTGCATATAAAAGCCAGGACTGGCGTTAGGGCAGGGCAATTGCCTGAGGTCCCATGCCACAGGGACCCCTATGAAGCTACGTTGTTTAGGCTTCAGCTTCAGCCCCGGGTGGCAGGGCTCAAGGCCCTGGACTTCAGCCCCATGCGGTGGGGCTTTGGCTTTCTGCCCTGGGCCCCAGCTAGTCTAACATTGGCCATGCTTGGAGGATGCCCTGAAACCTGCTTGCAGCCCCCCCTGGGGTCCCAGATCCCTGGTTGAGAACCACTGGCCTAGACCCTGCTTTCACTTCTGGGAAAGAACTGGGGTGTGCATTTAGTCAACACAACAGGTTCAAGTGCAGGATCAGGGAGCAGGGGACTGCTCTGCTGTGGTGTGGTGCCTGCTTACATCAGAGCAGGCTTGGCCTCATTCTGTCTTTGCTTAAGTTTTTTTTTTCTCCTCCTCAGAGACAATAAATTCTCAGATGTCCGTGTGCTCAGGGAGAGAATGCAGGGCAGGTTCAGGCCTTAATGCTGCCCTCTCTGATGTGAATGAGCATTTTATCTGGGACTTCAGTGAGAGCAAGTTCAGGCTCAAAACTGTCTCCTCTGACCACTAGAAATGTCTTGACGCCTCCCACAGTCCTGCCTCTCTCCATTCACTATAATGCTGCAGGCTACAAATGCAGACACTACACACACCCAACTCTTCTGTACAAATGCCCCAGGCCTTATTGCACAACACTGAGAAGCAGTGGCGGAATTTCTTCTTCATTCCAGTGGAATGTTTCATCCAAGGATGTGCTGTGCATGGGGCTTCCCGCTGGGCCCATTTGGGAGGTGCAGCATGCAGCTGCCCATGCACCAAGTGGCGTATCACATAATGCAGGGTCCCAGGATCTGCACTGGCTGCCAGATGGTTTCCAGGGGCAGTTTAAGGTGCTGTTTTTCACCTAAGAAGCGCTTGATGGTTTGGGACCTGGCAGGTTCAGAGACGCCTGTCACCCCAGCAGTACCACTGTGGTGTGCTCAGCAGAGATGCTGGAGCCCATTCAGTCAGATGAGAGGGGCTTTGGGGCCCTCTCCCCACCGGACCTGCCAGAGTCTGGCTTTGTTATGCTCTGGCACAGACTGTAAGGCTCTGCTGTGTGGGGAGTTGGTGGGATACAGGCTGAGCTAGGAGGGGCTGTAATGGGGTCCACTCACTTCTAGAGCACCTCCTCCTGGCTGCTCTGGGGATTAGCTCCTTCCAGGTCTGACACCCTCTTCTGCCACTTGTTCATGCATCCTGCCATGCCTCTTTCTCTCTCTGAAACCCGAGGTGCCCTCTCTTCATGGCTTAGTCCTCCACCCAGATCACTATAGTCCTCCCCTTCTGGGCTAGCAAAGTCTCAACAGATGATTGGCCTAGACAGTGGTCTGCTCCATGCCTAGTCTGTGCCACTGCTCAGTGGCTGTTAGGGGAACCTGAACCTGCCCTCTGCTCCAGGTTCCAGCCAGGAATCCTATATCTAGCAACTGTCATTCACTTGATCCCAGACTCTGTTGCTATTTCCCTGGACTCCTTCCTGTGTCTTCTGACTCCCCCATCTCTGGGCTCACAAGTCCAAACTCCCTCTTCCCAAGGAGTAACTGCAGACTAATTCCCCTTCAGCTGCTTTCTGCTGCCAACTTCCTGGCTTTATACCAGCCCTTCCTGTTCCTTCTCAGATGGGCTCCATCCTGAGTCAGCCTGGCTATCCCTGGCTGCCCACAGGTGCAGTTTATCAGGATAATTAACCTAATTTAACCTGCTCTGCCTTTATATGGAGTGAACACCCCATCACAGGGGCATTGCTGGAGGTATTATTAATCAGGATGCCTATCTGGCTATGGTCATTGCGGGTCCATCATTGTGCTGTGGAGCGTTTAGCTTTCACACTATGGGTTTGGGGTGGGGGCTGAAAACTAGACAGACAAAACGAAGGAACCCTCTAAGCAACTCAGATAAAAAATTTTTTCATTCCATGCATCTGATGAAGTGGGCTACAGCCCATGAAAGCTTATGCCCAAATACATTTATTAGTCTCTAAGGTACCACAAGGACTCCTCGTTGTTTTTGCAGTTACAGACTAACACGGCTACCACTCTGAAACCTGTCAGATAAACCTGACTGTTGAATATGCTCCTTCCCCTTGCAACCTGTTTCTATGGGCTGCCCAGTGACTGGAGACCACTGCCGGGCTACTGCTTCCATGCCCTCAGCAGTGATCCACCCAGGAACTGAATCTGCTCAGAGAGCAGCTGGCCTCGTTTGCTTGGATTATCGGTGTGTTTCTCTATAGACTGTAAGTTCTTTCTGCAAGTGCTAAGTAGATTTCCAAAGGATAACAAACCACCATACTGAATTCAGAAGCCTCATATTGTCTGCATTATGAGTAGTATAAATCTCTCAGCAGACTCTGGCATTGCCAATGCACTGTAGATACGTAGATCATTCCACCTCCCAGCTCTAAATCTGAGTTCCCTGGCAATAACCTAAGCTGTGTCTAAAAACATACACCCTGGGGCTTGGGCTGTGGTGTAGCCGATAGGAGAAGAGCTGCCAAATTCAATGTACTGGTGACACTGAGTAGACTTTGAAATAGGGCCCCACCCCTGCCCTCCCTTGTCTGCGGAGCTGAAAGGCAAGAGTGCTAGGATTTCACAGCAAAGAATTGGCCAGCGAGAATGGTGCCGGATGTCTGTCAAGAAACATGGCTTCTTTGACTCAGATGAAAACTGAAACTGATAACAGTTGCGGCTGCAAGTTCCCAAGTGCTCCACGTTTCTCCTGGCCCCATTGCCAGTGCTCACAGGGTGCTTGGTCCCTCTGAGCTGCCTTGCCAGAGCAAGTGCTGGAGATGTTTACTGCACTGATGACAGGAGCGTGGCTCAGCAACAGCAAATTGCTCCCAGCCTTCCAGGAATGAAGTCCCTCCTCAGGGATTTCCTTGATAGCTACTTAGGTGTGCAGGTCACCACAGGGTTACAGTGGCTGTACTGCCAGAGCACGAAGTGAGAGTGTAGCAGTGAGCTCACTGAGAGGGCGACGTTTGACTCTCTGACCTGCGCCCACACGGACATTACTCTGGCCTCCTTTGCTGTTGTGCTTAATGTTAACATGGTCAGCAATCCACAGACGTTCAGAACAGCACATCTGCGGGGAGATAATCCAGGCTCTCCTGCTCCAGAGCCATGGGTCCTGCTGCTTGACCTAATGGAGACTCCCTCGGCGGCTCTTCAGTGCAAAGCCTAGGGAAGTGCAGATTCCTCCCAGAAGGGGGCAGTGGTTCGCACACACCAGCCTGTGGATTACATCTTGCCATTGTGAAGAGAGGTGCCTGAACAGGGAGTTGGCTTGTCAGGAGTGCCTGAGGGAGTCAGCTTGGCTTGTAAAACCTAATCATTGACAAGGCTGTGAGCTGAAACTGCTCCTGAAGGCAGAAGCCAGGGCAAGCTATATACCACCTTTAGGAGTGCCCGTATCCTAAGCACCAGAGCCAGCTGCTCTGTTGGTCATGAGAAAGACATGGTGGGTGAGGTAATATCTTGTTGTGGCACTTGTAACTTAAAGCAGCAGCCTGGAACCCCCATATTCACCACTGTCATATAATTAGGATATGTTTTGTACAAAGCATGCCTTGTGAGGTATCACTTTGAAAGTCTTGATCTGTTGAACATTAATATCCCATTGGATTGTATGCACTATCATTGTACGGGAAATTATGAAGTTTTGCTCTGTGTGTATTACTGAAATACGTTGCGAGGTTGGGAACACCCATAACCAGCCTTTCAGGTTCAACCATGGCATTATCTAGATGCACTAATGGCCCTTTGAAGGGAATCCACACGCCCAAGGACTATCCCAGAGACTTCTCAGAGAGGGTAGACAATGGAAACTGCTTGACCCACTTCATAGCAAAAGATCTTTTCAGCAAGCTGGAAGAAACTATAAAGAAGTGACTTGGCCTCACTCTCTCCACTACTCAATACCTGGAAACACAGCTGGAGGACAAAGACTTTGAACTGGGGAGGGTGGTCCTGAGCTGGAAGGCAGTTCCAGCCTGTGTATAGAAGATCTGTGACCTGTATGTACCATCTATCAGGGTGAGACCCTACTTGATTCAAATCCCATTTAGTTTATAGAATGCAGACTGCAAATTTACTTTTATTTCTTAAGTAACCAACTTTGATTGCTACACTTACTACTTACAATCACTTAAAATCTATCTTTCTGTAGTTAATAAATTTGTCTTATATTTTACCAAAAACAATGTGTTTTGATTGAAGTGCTTGGGAAATCTCAGCTCAGTTTACAAAGGCTTGTGTGTGTCCTCTTCACATAGAGGGAGGGGCGAACTAGGTCATGAACTTACACTGATCAGGCTTCTGACCAGCACAAAATGGTACAGTTCTGGGGTGCAAGGCTGGGGAATTGGCTGGAGCCTCCCTATTGTTGGTTCATGATTGGCTGGGGAAAGCATTCATGTAACAAAGTTGGGTGTGCCCCTGCCTGTGATGACTGTGGAAGTGCAGTACTTGCTAGAGGTACTGACTTGGCACAGCATCACAGTGTGAGAGGAATACCCCAGGTTGGTGGGAGAGAGGGCTCAGCGATCCCACAGTCCAGATTGAACAGCGTCACACTTGCATTGGACCAACTTCTGTGGGTGAGGGAGACAAGCCTTTGAGCCAACACGGAGATCTTCCTCAGGTCTGGGAAAGATACTCAGAGTGTCACAGCTAAATACAAGGTGGAACCCATTGTCAAGCATAAGGAGTTAATGTGTTGGAATAAATCATTCAAAATGAAGTGGGAAATTAACACCTCTACAGTCGTAGGACAAAAGAGAGATAATGGGTTACAGGTCGTTGTAACAAAACCTAAAACCAAGGACTCTACCGAGTCTATGATTTTTGATGTTTAGCTGCCTCTGTGGAGATAAGTGTGGTGATCCGCAGGTTTCCTGTATATAGTTGTCTGTAGGGTTCCATTGTTAAAGCTGATTGTGGTGTCCAAGAAGTTGATGCTGGTGCAGAAGTGTTCTACAGAAAGTTGGATAAATGGTGGTGGTTGTGAAAATCTATGAGGGAGTTTAGATCTTCTGGCCTGAAGATGAAAATGTCATTGATGCATCTCAGATACATAGTTCATTTCGTGTTGCATTTTCACTGAAATTCTTTCTCAAGATGAACCATGAAGATGCTGACATACTGGGGAGCAATCCTAGTAACCATGGGTGTTCCCATGGTTTGGACAAAGTGTTTATTGTTGAACCTAAAGTTGAGGGTGAAGATGAAATGGATGAGTTTGATGATGTGTTAGAGATGGATGTCTGAGAGTTGTCCATTGCTCTGCAGATATTTGAGGCACACAGAGGTGCTGTCATGAAGAGAGATGTTGGTGTATAGAGAGGTGACATCCAGGGTGGCCAGCACAGTGCTCTGAGGGAAGTCATTGATTTTGCAGAGTTTCTGAAGGAAGTTGGTTGCGTCCTGGAGGAAGCTGGACTTTTGTGTGGTGAATAATTTAAGGATGATTTCTGAGTCCTGATATTCCTTCAGTAAGAGATCTGTGGCCAGATATCATGGGTCTGCCTGGGTCCCCTTGTCTGTGTATCTTGGGAAGCATGTAGATGGTCCTTGGGACCAACTCAGCTACAACAACACTGCGAAAAATATTGGTGATGGAAACTTAATTGCTACACAATGCCATTTAAATCTGAATTATTTATCCAGGTCCGCTATGAGATAGTCTGGCTTTACACTGGCCCACAGAGTGGATGAGAAGAGTTTTGAGCTTCACAGAGGCCTGGGAATGACTCTCTTGTAGCTGCCAAGTGGCATGGCCCTTGCTATCTAACAATCAGCACTCAGTTACTGCAGGTATAGAGATCAGTGCTCCACATGGCCCACAGGGTAACCAAAACAGTGGGGAGACAGCACATGGGGCTGCACATGACAGAGCTCCTGAGGGCACCAGGCCAGGATCCCTTATCTAATCTGGTCCTGAATGCTGGCTCTCGGTACTGTGGTGCATGGGCTCCAGGTGTGGGGAGCTGCAACTCTTGCCAGAGAAGTGCTGCCACCTCCCCAGCTAGGTTCTCTCTCAGGCAGCTGTTGTTCTGAACAGAGCAGCAATCTGGAGCACCCAGGGTGAGAAGTGGCTGGTCCTGCCCTTTTCACTCCCCACCCAGGCTTGGCTGCCAGGGGCAGGGGCTGAATGTGCCAGGGGAAGGCACAGTGGGAGAAGGACAGAGCCTCACTCCCTTTCCACAGCAGGCCAAATAGAAATGAGGGCGGGGAGGGTCACTTGACTCCGCATGCCCCCTCTACATGTCGCCTATGGCCGGAAATCTCATGGGATGGAGCCAGTCTTTGGGGGGTTGTCTGAACTAAACCCACTGTCCCAGGCCCCAGCTCTAGGAGTGATCCGTCATCATCTCTTAGTGCTGGTCAAATAGCAAAGAATCAGTGATTTGCTAAGATTCACAATGAAAAGTTTGGAGCCCAGCTCAGTGGGGTTTCTAGGGTCATGCCGTGTGTGGCTGATGAGCTCTTCCACCTCAACTGTGTCCAGGAGAATGTGTGAGCAAAGCCGGCCTGCCTGTGAATTTAATCAGAAATGGATACTTCTTATCAGAACATTGTGATTTACGGGCCGGTCAAGCTGTCCTGCAGTGGCTCCAGAGCATGAGTACCCATCTCAGGCCATACTGGTAAGAAGCAAGGCACAAACCCCAAATTGGTTGTGAGTTCTACACTTAGAGTTCACCAACAAGTTATCAAGTGTAAGCCCCTCAGGCCCTATAACAGCCTTAACATGGCGACACAGACCATCCCCTTGGGTACTCCGATCTATCTCACAATGCAAGCAAGCCTCTGTGACATACCTGGGTGCAATCCAGACCATTGGAGGAGGGGGGCTATGTAACCTCTGCCCTGCAACCTTGGGTGCCTTACAATGCCTTGCTGTAGTAGCTCCCACCTGGGCCACTCACAAACAGCTTTCCAGCAGGCAAACCACACCCTGACTGTCTGTGTAACTACAGCCTTCCAGCTACACCCTGGCTCTCATCAGCCTAGGTTATACTGCAGAGCAACCCCAGCATAACCCCAGTCCTGGATTGTTCCCCAGAAATATATGTCCTGTCCTGCCCAGTCCTCTCCTGGACAGTATAAATACATTAAATCTGTTATTCCTTTAAGGAACCAATGTGCCAACTTATTATTTTAGGTAGATACTCATATCAATGATGAACACAGATTTTTTTCTCTGCATCCTTATCTAAAGAAATCTCCTATAACCACTTGTTAAAACGAAAGAGCTGAGATACTTTGCTTTACTCAAAATGGCCAGCATATCATCAATTCTAGGCATGGGACACACATCTGGTAGTGGGACAGCATTGAGGTGTCCGTAATCAACACAAAACATTACCGTGTTGTCTTTCTTAGGGACCAAGACCACAGGTGATGTGCAAGAGCTGTAGATCTTTCAATTACTTCTATGTCCAACATGCTTTGTATTTCTGTATTAATTTGTTCCTGCACCTTGCCCTCTAGGGTCTGCTGGGAGGTGGCTCAGGTCCTTCTGTAATGATTCTATGAGTCAACAAGTGTTTCTTCTCTGACCCACTAGAAAACACTTATTTGTGTGCTTTCAGCCCTGACAACACCTCTGCCCTTTCAGCTGCTAATAACACACTGCAGATTTCAGTATTTTCCAGAGATGAGTCATTCAGCCATCAAAACAATGAGGTGGCGTGCCTCAGTTTCCCTGCCTGAACAGCCGATCATGTTTACCAAGGCTTCCCTACTTTGATAAGTTGTATGTCTGTTTGCATGTACTAGCTGTGGGATGGCATTACCATGAGGCTTTTTAACATGATATGTATCTTTATTTACCACTTCATTTACCACTTCCCAAATATTTTGTATTAATTTATTTTTTCACAGGGCTTAATACCAACACCAAGTCTCCTATTTCAAAAGAGCATTTACAAGTATGTTTATCATGGCATGACATTTGTTTGAACTGACTGTCTTTGAGGTTAGTTTGAACAGTACATATCATTCTTTTAATTCTTCTCTAAACCTTTGTACCTGTTCAGTTCAGTTTCCTCTGCCTCAGTGTCCCATTTCCAGGAGTGTCTCATGAGATCTAGGGTCATCTCACTTTCCTTCTGTATAGGAGATCAAATGGGGAGAACCTGGTTGATTCTTGGGGTAGGTAAGTGAATAGCAAATATAGTAGCAACTCATCCGAATCTTGAACCCTCTTATTTTCATTCATTTCCAGCATATATTTTAGGATCCCATTGAATCTTTCCAAAAAAACATTTGTCTTTGGGTGATAGGAGGTGGCATTTTTTCACCTCACACAACTTCCATAGCTCACTGCATAGCTGAGACATGAAATTTGACCCACAGTCAGATAAAATCTTGTTAGGGAAATCCACTCTGCTAATGATGAAACTGCCTACAATGGCATGTAGGCAATCTGTGACTGCTAGCAGCAAATATCCCTAATGGCTGGAGATGGGACACTAGATGCAGAGGCCTCTTGAGTTACTACAGAGAATTCTTTCCCAGGTGTCTGGCTGGTGGGTCTTGCCCACATGCTCAGGGTTTAACTGATCATCATATTTGGGGTCAAGAAGGAATTTTCCCCCAGGTCAGATTGGCAGAGATCCTGGGGAGTTTTCATCTTCCTCTGCAGCATGGGGTATGGGTCACTTGCTGGTTTGAACTAGAGTAAATGGTGGATTCTTTGTAACTCGAAGTCTTTAAACCATGATTTGAGGACTTCAGTCACTCCGCCAGAGTCTATTACAGTAGTGGGTGGGTGAGGTTCAGCAGGCTGCAGTGTGCAGGAGGTCAGACTAGATTATCATGATGGGTCCTTTTGACCTTAAGGTCTATGAGTCTCAGGTAGAGACAAGGACTCTTGTCACAGATTCTGCCTCAGTGTTTGTCAGAGCTACTGCTTCAGGATATCTAGTGGCAAAATCCACCATCACCAAGATATATTTCTTCCCCCTTCAGGTGGGATGTGGCATATCACCCACACTGTCCATTTCTTCTCTCAGAAATGCCTCTTGTATCACATGCAAGTGGTTCCGGGGGACTTTCTGAGGTTCTGCAGGTCTCTTTCTCTTTTGACATAATTCAGAAGATCTGCAATAATTCCTCACATCATTCTGTATTCCTGGCCAGCAGAAAATTTTCTTTAACCGCTCATAGGTTCTTTGTGCCCTCATGTGACCAGCAAAAGGACAATCACATGTTAGCAACATTAATTCCCCATGGTACTGAATGGTTATAACCAACTCCTTTAAGCTTCTTCAGTATCAGGGGTCATCTCCTCCCGCTGGCCCCAAGGGCAGGCTGCATTACTCCATTTTATTACTCCATGCAGGAGTCAGCCTCAGTCACTCCCACACCTGGAAACACACTGTTTCCTTCTCCTGCAGAAGAGCTAGAAAGACCTTCCCTTCCTCCTTCAGCAGTTTCTGGGCAATGATATGGGGGACCCAGATTTGGAGCCACACTCTGAGTGTCTCTCCATCTCTCCTGTTGGAGCTGTTCCACTTTATATAAAATACCTGAATTGCCCTTGGGCCGGAGAGCATGAGAATGATGCCATAAGCTGGTGGTTGAGCCGCTCATTGTGGGAGGCAAGACCCAAGTTCCTTTGGCTGTACCAATGAATAGTTATTTAGTTATAAAAAGTGGAACAACTTCAACAGGAGAGAGAGGCCCACCCTAGAGTGTCCTGTACCCTGATTAGAGTGCTCACCTCAGAGGGGGCAGACCTGATTCAAATGCATGTCTCCCCTATGCCAGGTGAGTGGCCTAATCCCTGGGCTAAATTTGTACAATGGGTACCTCCACCTTCGATAGCCATTCTGTGAATCTAGCCCCCACATTTATGTCTCGCCAGAACTATTGGGTACATTTGAATCACATTTGTGAAGAGTTCCGGCTCAACCCAAACTGCATTTTTTGACAAGTGAACTATTTGTTGGGAAAGCATCACACAGCTGTAGTCTGGAGTCACTCTAGCCCCATGACGAGAGTGTCTGTGCTCTGTCTAGCAATCAAGGGAGGGCTTCAAACCAGAGCAATCAGGAAAGCAGTCAGGAAGAAACATAGAGGGCATAGATGCTCCATGCTCCCCAAAGGAATAGCTGTGCAGGGCTGGGTGGCACAGATTTGGGAGTGCTCCTCATGGAGTAGTTAACATTTCTCAACTTACAAACATCGTCTAGGTGGAAGTTCAAGAAAACTTCTCCACCTGTATGTCTCCACCACCCAGAGCACAGCTCGGCCCTTCCCCCATCCGGCGAGAAGCTCATTGACTAACCAGGCCTTGCAGTGTGTCCTGAAAGCTAACAAGCGTGGGCTATATCAGAGCACTGAGGGAGCAAATAGACGACAGGCTGTTTTGGAGAGCCAGTAAACATCTCTGTTGATTACCCAGAGAATACAGGTACAGAACAAAGAAGCAGAGAAAATTGTGCTCCATTCTCCCTCAGATGCTATCTCAGCCTTTCTCTGCCTCTCTGGCAGTCCTTCAGATACGTTTCCATGTCCCTCTGTGTATTTGTCAAACCCTCTGCAAGGTGTGGCACAGCTCTCTACCTGGGCTGCTCCTGTGGGGCGCAGCTGCACCCTGCCCTCACACATGGCAGGACTGGTGAGGAAGGACTCAGACAATCTGCATTCAAACCCTGCACTGTTACAGACTCCCTGAGCAGGTCCCAAAGGGACTGTCTATAGACAGCGCTAGGCATGTGACTCCAAGCTTGAGCAGACATAGGATTTATCTACAGTAGATTTTTGTCAGCAAAACTTTTGTCAGGGTGCGGTGTGAAAAAAACACCCACCTGAGTGACACAAATTTCACCAACAAAAGAGCTAGTGTGGACAGCACTCTGTTGGCAAGAGAGGCTTTCCTGCTGAAATAGCTACCGCCGCTTGTTGAGGGTGGTTTAATTATGGCGGCAGGAGAGCTCTCCCTGATGGCAAAGAGAGATTACATGGGAGACTTTACAGTGGCACAGCTGTAGTAGTATAGCTCTGAGGTGGTAAGGTCCATAGTGTAGATATAATCATATTCGCTCTTCCACGCCTTGAGCTACTGTGCTTAAGAACAGGAGCGTAGCTGCAGTAGCTTGTAAAGTTGCTGAGGGCTTTTGTTTTTTCCCATATAAGCCTCCCTATACAATACCCTAAAAACCCTAAGCAGCCCTGAGCACAAACCTGCCTGCATCCTGAAGGTCCATATTTGGCACAGCTACACTAGTGCACTAGCGTGTGTATGTCTACTGCAAGCTGGGTATCACACCCCTAGCTCTTATACAGATGTAGCCTTGCTCTCTCTGGGTCTCAGTTCCCATCTGTAAAATGGGGCCACTGATCTTTCGGGGACTGTCTCTATCTATTTGGCTACCAGCGCAAGGGGGCCCTGATCTTGGCTTGGGCCTCTAGATGCCACCGTACTACAAATAATAAAAACAAAATCCTTAGCCTAGTTCTTAAAAATGCCAGTGTCAATCACTGCATAATGGAAGTTACAGTCACATGCATTTGGAAGAACACGCTTCAGTGTGGGTTCTCTGTGTGCAATTACCAGTGTTCAGAACATGGCCTGGATTCAGCACAATGTTCCTGGCACTGGAGTAAAATGAATGTTCAAATGAATGAATGTTCAAAATAGTTTATCATCGACAACTGCTTTGTTACCATCGGTAGCTGCAAAGGCCATTCTAAGAGCTGTAGTGAAGCACCATGTGGCGCAGACTGAGCGGTGGGATGTTCTAACCTGTCATGAGATTGTCCATGCATGAGTTCTGAGGGCCAAATCCTGCTCTCTCCAAATGGCCCATGCAGGCCCACTGCCTGCAGGAGGCATGAGGTGTAGGTGGGGCACTCCAGGGCCCTTTCAGGCATTTTAAAGGTCTGTCAATGTTTTCTTGTTTCCAGCGATCAAAGCATATCAAGGAATATCAGGGACTTGCTTCCATTCTGCCCACTCCCCAGTTCCCAAATACTAGAAAGAAGTTAAACCATCACCAGCTTGGCAGTTAGAGTGAATGCTTGTCATGCAGGAAGCCAGACACAGTATCACTTGTCATTAAACAAATTGCAGCTCCCCTGAGTTCTGGCATGAGCAGGGATTTTACTGTGGAGCTCAGCGAACAGCCCTGCTGCCCTGCAGAAAACCCAGTGCAATGAGGAGCTGATGAAGAACAGAGATGGCTGCTTCCAAGGAGTCCAAAAGAAGAGACTAAGATCCTGGGCCAGAGCCACAGCAGATGTAAACTGATGTTGCTCCATTGGCACTGGTGAAGCTGTGCTGATTTACACCACGGTTGGTGCAGTGAGTCATCCTTTAGTGAAAATGTCAGAAATGTGATCAGAGCTGGAAACCTGGTAAAATGAATGAAACGCTCCTGTCTCTGTCCAGGTCCGCGTCCTGGAGCAGCCACAGCACACCTAGAGCAGTTCTGTGCTGGCATTTCTCTGGGTGCTGTCCCCTCCCCCCTGCATCACTTCCTCAGGCTGACATGGAGGCTGGGGCAGTGCTGGTGATGCTGGGGGCCGAGCCCTCACCGTCTGGGGTCAGAGGGAGATATGGGCCTTTGTTGCAGCTAGCCGTGCACTATGTGCTCTGGATAAAAAGCAGGTGATGCTGGTTGGCAGGCTGAGGTGTGGTGTGAAGTTGACACAGTACATGATGCTGGCACAGCAGAGGACGCCTTCCTGCCAACTGCTTCCGCGAGGCCAGCACCACAGCAGGAGAGGCGGTGTAGTCTGGGTGACGTGGCAAAGGGCTAACCCTTGCTTCTGGCTCTTACTCCTTCTGTGGCTTTGGGGAAGTCCCACAGGACAACCTAGAGTTACAAACATAAGCCCAGGGCAGCCAAACACCTGCAGTTCCCAGCAACGAGCCCTCACTTCGGTAAACCAGGCTGCTTCTCTGAGCAATGTTTGATGGGCCTGGCTGCTGCAGCATCAAGTCCTTCCCTGCCCGAGCCATTCTGAGCCTGGCTTGCATCTGTCTGGGGGATGGCGTCTGTGAAAGCTGGCCTGTTGGATGGCTCTCTGACAGCAGCGTCTGTGCATCCGATGCTGCACACAGTGGTCTCCCCTCCTGCTGCAGTAGTCATTGCAGACAGCTGCCTCCAGTGAACCAAACAGAGAGGTAGGTGTGGGAGCAGGTTTGGGGTCACAGAGTATTGGGACAGGGCAGGGAAAAGGGGTGGGGGTGGGGAACAGATAGGGGCCAAGTAAACTCCAGGATTGAATATAACAGAGGGCAGTGACTTTGGAGCTAGTCTCTGTGCGCATGGAGGAGGGCTGGGGAAAATATGGGAAGTAGGAGTATTGCAGGACAAAGCACTCCAGGATAAGAAAGGCCACAGAGGAACCTTCCTCCTTACCCAACTACCCCACATCAGACTGCTCAGGGGCGGGGCAGGACAAGGGGGAAAGAAAGGGAGGAAAGAAAATCAATGAAAATATCTAAACAAACAAACCCTACAAACAGAGTGGCCCCAGCCCTCTGCCTGTGTATCTGTGCCCTTCTCCCATCTCGTGGCTGCGGACTGGCTGCTTAGGCTACCAGCAGTTTGGAGAGGGGCCTGTTTCCTTGCTAGACTCTGTGCAGTGTTGGCCCATGGCTGGAGGCCAAAGGAATCTCTAACAGCCTTGCTTGCTGGCTGTAGTTGGTGTCATGGTGATTGTTCCTCTGCCCTAACCAGGAGGAACCTTTGGGCATTCAGTATCCAGGACAGGGAGCAGCTTGAGAGGGTGCAGACAGGCAAGGCTTGAGAATTTCAGACAAGTTAGATGCTGTTTCTTGCTGGAAAGCACAGGCCTTGCCGCTCTGAGGCAGCATGGACTCCTGGAGATTGTACTGCTGTGCACATGGGCTCCTGGAAGGTATCCTGTCTGGGCGTGTGGGCTCCTGCAGGTGATATTGGCTGGGCAGGTGGACTACTGGCTGTTATATGGGCTGAACATATAAGCTCCTGATGGTTATATGTCCCCATATAGATGGAGTGAGTGAGCTTGTTTGGCTGTTTGGTTTTTGGCTGTTTATGGTTTTTCTTTCTGTTACAGGTTACTTAAAGTTTCAAGTCAGTTGAGATTGTGTTTGGGGCCTGTCTGAGTGTTTGTTCCACAGCTCATCCTTGATCATCTTTGTTCCACCTCGTTCAGCCTTGTGATCACCCTCCCATGTGTGATTAACGAGGGGATAGGGCTGACCTAGGAAAGAAGGCCTTAAAAGCCAGAGGCTAAGCGACCAAGGGGAGCTAGCGAACAGGGTCAGCAGACAGGGGAGTTTGAGAAGGAGTTGTAATATAATCATTATGGTTAGGAAGGGTCACATTGCCTGTGCCAATGCTACTCCTATCTCTTCCTCCTGCATCTGTATCCAGACAGAGAACCTGACCATGGATGTGTCTACTCAGATCCTGCTGTGGCTTTGCAGAGACTGTGGCCTGCATTTCCCACTCACTGACAGAAAGTCAGGCTGGGGGGGGGGGGGGCTGTCCAGTGTGAAAGGTGCCTGCTGATGCAATCTCTTAGAAGTAGGTGGGATAGCTACAGGAGGAGGTGGCTGGGCTGAGGAGCACCTGTATCCATAAGGAATTCATTGAGAATATTCATATGAAGACATCCAAGGCTGAGGAAGCTATCCAACTACAGATGACTGCTGTCATGCCACCGGGGGAGGAGGATATGGTTCTGTCTCAGGGAGGACGCCTGCTACAGGCTACTTCTGGCAGAGGCAGTGCTCCAGTCCTACTCCCAACCCACCCATCATGGTGATGAAGAACCGTTATGCTGCCCTGGCAAAGAGCGATGAGGAGTTGCCCTCAAAAGGTGGAGGAGAAGCCATGTACTCCCAAGGCTGGGAGGATCACAGCCACCACTCCCAGAAGGAAAGGTAAGGTAGTGGTGGTTGGTGATTCCCTTCTTAATGGGACAGAGGCACCCATCTGTTGGCCTGACATGGCATCCCAGGAGGTATGCTGCCTGCCAGGGGCCCATATCCCAGATGTTACGGAGGGATTGTTGAAGATTATCTGGCCCACTGACTACTACCCCATGCTACTCATCCATGTGGGCACTAATGATACTGCAATGTGTGACCCTTAGGAGACCAGAAGTGACTACAGGACTCTGGGAGTGTGAGGGTGAAAGATTTGGGGGTGTAAGTTCCTTCCAGTCAAAGGTAGGGGCCCAGGCAAAGACGGCTGCATCCTGGAAGTGAATGCCGGCTGCAAGGATGGTGTCACTAGGAGAGCTTGGGCTTCCTTGATCATGGGATGCTGTTCTGGGAAGAAGGACTGCTGAGCAGAGAGGGGGTCCACCTATTGAGGAAGGGGTAGAGCATATTTGGATACAGAGTAGCTAACCTAGTGATGAGGGCTTTAAACTAGGTTGGATGGGGGTAGGTGACAAAAGCCCACAGGTAAGTGAAAAAACAGAGACCTGGGAGAAGGAACAGAATCTGGGGATAGTATAGGCCATTATAGCAGGGACAAGGGAGTGAGCAGAGGGAACATAGTGGGGAAATCAAATCAGTGTCTTAGATATCTGTATACTAATGTGAGACATATGGGGAATAAGCAGGAAGAACTTGAAATGCTAATAAATAAACACAACTATGACGTAGCTGGCATCACAGTGGCTTAGTGGGATAATACACGTGACTGGAATACTGGTACTGAAGGGCACAGTTTGCTCAGGAAGGACAATCATGGAAGAAAGGGAGGAGATGTTGCCTTATATATCAAAGATGTATATACTTGAACTGAGGTTAATATGGAAATAGGAGACAGACTAGTTGAAAGTCTCTGGTAGGATTAAAGAGGTAAAAAACAAGGGTGATATCATGGTAGGGATCTACTACAGACCACCTAAACAGGAGGAAGAGGGGGATGAGGCTTTTTTTAAACTACTAACAAAATCGCCCAAAGCACAGGACTTGGTGGTGAGGGGGAACTTCAACTACCCACATGTCTGTTGGGAAAATAACACAGCAGAGCACAGATAATCCAACAAGCTCTTGGAATGTATTGGAGACATTTTTTTATTTCAGAAGGGGGAGAAAGCAAGTAGGCGGTTCTAGGCTTGATTTAGAAAAATAGAGAGGAACTGAGAATTTGAGAGTGGAAGGCAGCTGAGTAAAAGTGATCCTGAAATGATAAGAGTTCATGGTTCTAAAGGATGATAGGAAAGAAAACAGCACAATAAAGAGAACGGATTTCAAGAAGACAGACTTTAGCAAACTGAGGGAGTTAGTAGCCAGCATAGTGGGGAAAACAGGTCAAGAGAGTTGGCAATTTTTCAAAGACACATTATTAAGGGTATAAGAGCAAACTATTCCACTGCATAAGAAATATGGCAAGAGACCAACCTGGCTAATCAGGAAATCTTCAATGATCTGAAACTCAAAAAAGAGTCCTACAAAAAGTGGAAACTAGGTCAAATTACAAAGGATGAACATGAACCAATAACATAAATATTTAGGAACAAAATTAGAAATGAGATTAAACTAGCTATGGACATAAAGGGTAACAAGAAAACATTCTACAAATACATTAGAAACAAGGAAAATCAAGAACAGGGTAAATCCATTACTCAATGAGGGGGAAAAATAATAACAGAAGCTAGGAATGGGCAACAGGGGATGGATCACTTGATGATTACCTGTTCTGTTCATTCCCTCTGGGGCACCTGGCATTGCCAGAATACAGGATACTGGGCTAGTTGGGCTAGATGGACCTTTCGTCTGACCCAGTATGGCCATTCTATGTTCTTAAAATGTGGAAATGGTGGACTTGCTAAACCATTTTAATGTTTCAGTTTTCACCAAAAAGTTTAGTAGTGATTGGACATTTAACAAAGTGAACACCAGTGAAAATGAGGTAGGAACCAAAGCAAACATAGGGAAAGAACAAGTTAAAAAGTACTTAGACAAATTAGATGTCTTCAAATCACCAGGGGCTGATGAAATACATCCTAGAATACTCAAGGAGATGACTGAGGAGATATCTGAGCCATTAGTGATTATCTTTGATAACTCATGGAAGATGAGAGACATTCCAGAGGACTGCAAAAGGGCAAATATAGTGCCACTCTATAAAAAAGAGAGTAAGGACAACCCAGGGAATTACAGACCAGTCAGCTTAACTTTGGTACCCAGAAAGCTAATGGAGCAAATAATTGAGCAATCAGTTTGCAAACACTTAGAAGATAAGGTGATAAGTAACAGTCAGATTGGATTTGTCAAGAACACGTTGTGTCAAGTGAACTGATAGCTTTCTTTGACAGGGTAACAAACTTTGTGGATAGGGAGGAAGCAGTAGATGTGGTATAACTTGATTTTATAAAGTTTTTGATACTGTCTCACATTACCTCCTCATAAGTAAATGAGGGAAATTCAACCTAGATGGAGCTACTATAAAATGTGTTGATAACTGATTGGAAAACTGTTCCCAGAGAGTAGTTATCAGTGGTTCACAGTCAAGCTGGAAGGGAATATTGAGTGGGGTCCCGCAGGGATCAATCCTGAGTCCAGTTCCATTCAATATCTTCATCAGTCATTTAGACCAGTGATACTGTGGCCTCAGTGGTTCAGGAGCCAAATTAGCAATCAACATTGCCAAAAGAGCCACAGGAGTGTGAATTTATCATTTCATTTACTATAGATATATAATTCTCAGAGCAAAATGACTGCCCAAGTATTCCACAATTGGTTAATAACAGTAAAAGCATGCTGATTGGTTAATAACTTAGATTGGTTAATAATTAAATCACATAGTATTTTAAGATCAGGTGCTGCAAAGAGCCACAGGAGACACATTAAAGAGCCACTTGCGGCTCCCAAGCCTCAATCTGAGTATCAATGATTTGGATAATGGCATACAGAGTACACTTATAAAGTTGCCGATGATACCAAGCTGGAAGGGGTTGTAAGTGCTTTGGAGGATAGGATTAAAATTCAAAATGATCTGGACAAACTGGAGAAATGATCTAAAGTAAATAGGATGAAATTCAATAAGGACAAATGCAAAGCACTCCACTTAGGAAGGAACAATCAGCTGCACACATACAAAATGGGAAATGACTACCTACGTAGAAGTCCTGAGGAAAGGGATCTAGGGGTCATAGTGGATCACAAGCTAAATATGAGTAACAATGTAGCGCTGTTGCAAAACAAGCAAACATCATTCTGGGATGTATTAGCAGGGGTGTTGCAAGCAAGACACAAGAACGAATTTTTCTGCTCTGCTCCGTGCTGATAAGGGAGCTTGGGGTATCTTGTCACTAAGAGTTTATAAGAGCAGGTTAGATGAACACCTGTCAGGGATGGTGTAGATTAGGGGTTCTAAACCTATTCTTTTTGAGCCCCCCCCCAAACATGCTATGGCTCACCTGTGACATAATAACTGGTTTTCTGCCAGAACCGGTGATAAGGGCTAGCAAGCAGCCCAGGGACCCATGCCACAGAGGGCACTGTGAAGCTAAGTTGCTCAGGCTTCTACTTCAGCCCCAAGTGGCAGGGCTCAGGGCCCAATGCTTCAGCCCCACGCAGTGGGATTTCGGCTTTCTGCCCTGGGCCCCAGCAAGTCTAACACTAGTCCTGCTTGGTGGACTCCCTGAAACCTGCTCGCGGCCTCCTAGGGGCCCTAGTGTTTGAGAACCACTGGTCTAGATAATACTTAATCCTGTGATGAGTGCAGGGGACTGGACTAAAAGACCTCTCAAGGTCCCGTTCAGTCCTACACCTTTATGATTCTATATTGACATGGGTTCCTGGAGGTTATATTGGCAAGGCACGTTGGCTCTTGGAGGTTATATTCACTGGGCATATTGGCTGCTGGAGGTTATATTGGCTGGGGATTTTGTTTTTTTTCTTCCCACATTGACACAGAATAATTGCAAATGTTTTATTGTCCTTGCTGTGAAGGATCCTTGTCTGGTTTGTTTAGTTGCATCTGTTCCAGGGCTCAGGAGGAGTCAGGAATTTTGTCTCCCAGATGGCTAACATCTCATATAAAATATTCCTGATCACTTGAGCTTGGAAGTGTAACAATTACTTTTCATGAATACTTGAGAGAGGAAACCTAGCTGGCACAGACATTAACCCAATCGAGAGGGAGCCCAAGGGACACATTCAGTCTCTTTTTACATTTCATTTATCAAAACTATACAAATGACCTAAGCCAAAAGTCATCTGCTGCTAGCAGGGCCACCTGTCTCAAGTGCAGGAAGATCTCTGGGTAGCTCAGCCCCTTGCACACTGACTGGATGGTCTGACCGAAAGATAAAAAGAAATAACTGTCACTGCATCCTCTCTCTGTCTCTAGGAAAAACAAATCATCAGTAAGGCCCAGGAGTGTGACACTTTGCTAATGAACGTAACCTATCCACAGTGAGCATAACAGGGAGATAACAATTTCTTATCTGCCCCGCTCTGCACATACCCTTTGCTCTGCAATGTTTAGTGAAATGCTATGAACTCTTTCACCTGATCAAATGCATAAAATACAATGTTGTTCTCAGTAACTAATCTCAGGTTAGCGGGAAGTAGAAGAGGTGCACAAAAGCCAGGAAAGTGACATCCAGTGCTTCCTTCTCATCTGTGTCGTCTTACTCACATCGGCAGCAATAGAGACCCTCTTGCTGTTTGAAAGAATATTTCCTTTAGATTCATGAGACGTCCCCAGTCAGATAGTAACCGGAGAGTGACAATGCCTCTGGAGGCTGAGAGCATGGCTCTCACACTCAGGCATTAAGGAAGGTTTAAATGGCACTGGAAAACCCCTAAGGAAATGAAAAGGGGGATCACAACTGACCAGGCAACTGAATATACCAGAGATTTTGTTACTTAGCTCATACTGTCAGGAACACTAAGACTATGGGCATCACATGGTTTTGAAAATGTTTCCCCATGTTCTGCGTATTATTCCGTTATCGTTGATCTAGACCCTGTTAGGGATTTCATGCTCTTAGCCTGTGTTGGAGATTCAGCACATTTATCAGTGAGATCTTTCTGAGATGTGTCAACAAATTCAATCTGCTGTTTTGAGTTAGTTACATGGAGTAACAGAGTGCTGTGCTTCAAATCGGCCCTGATGGGCAGGGAAGGAGTTGCACTCCATGCAGGGTCTATCTAAGCCCTCGTCCAGACTAACCCGCGGCATCGGCGGGTTAAAATCGATTGCTCGGGGATCGATATATCGCGTCTAGTCTGGACGCGATGTATCGATCCCCGAGCGCGCTTACATCGATTCCGGAACTCCATCAACCCGAACGGAGTTCCGGAATCGACACGGAGAGCCGCGGACATCGATGCCGCGCCGTCCAGACGGGTGAGTACCTCGATTTTAGAAATTCGACTTCAGCTACGTTATTCCCGTAGCTGAAGTTGCGTATCTAAAATCGATTTTAATTCCTAGTCTGGACGTGGCCTAAGGAAGCTGTGGTGATTCCTGATCCTTTCCCAGCTGATTGTCTAGGATCCTTTATGGAAAGAGACTGAGTTGAGAGTGAAGGCTCCCCCATCACGCTCTGTCTTCTGTCATCGCTGACATATATGTCAGCTCCACGACCTGCCATCTTTTGAGAGTTATGATCGGCCGAAGGCTGGAGCTGCGAAAAGGGCAGGCTCCAGAGCCAAAGTGCTAACAAAAGTATCAGCATCCTGGTGAGACTTCGGGAAAGCCTTAAATGGCATCCCAGCCTACATACAGTGTGATGGTGGGGGTCTAGCACAGGGGTGCCTCGCACACCCAGAAGGGCCAAGCAGGCGTGGGGGGCTTGGGTCACACCTCCAGTGTCCCCAGCCAGGCAGCAGGTGAGGGTTTGATTGAGGAAGCACGCAGCAACCCAGGAGAAGCAGCAGCTGCCCCAGTATTCCCAAGTCACTGAGTGGGTGGGTCTAGTCCAGGAGCCACAGATACCCAGCAGCAAAAGAAAGTCATGGTAAAGTCTATGGAACAGGCTTTGCAGTGTTTGCCCAGTCCTAGGCTTTGCTCTCTGCTGGGTGGCTGGTTCGGTAGTTGCAGGAGGAGAGGGTAAGGAGGATGCTGAGCACACAGGCTTCTTGTTCTGGGGAGACAGAGTCTCTGCTGGCCTAAATAATGTAAAGGGTGCTCGGATTCCCCAGCGGGAGCCTCAGCAGCATCTGGTAATAAACAGTGTCAGTATGAATGTGAGTGTGTCAGCGGTTCCAAACGTCATCCCATTCCACTTCCATCAGAACGCAACCCAGGCCTGGGAGTGTCAGAAAAGATGGCCACATCATCAAGGTAGGCAACTGCATATTTGCCCAGTCCTGCTAGTAGACCATCTACCAGCCTCTGGAAGGTGGCGGGTGCATTTCGCAGCCCGAAAGGAAGGACATTAAATTCATACACCCCTGCATGGGTGATGAATGCTGACCTCTCTTTGGAAGGTTCATCTAGCGGTACTTGCCAGTACCCCTTGGTTAAGTCTATTGTAGAGATGAACTGGGCACGTCCCAACTTTTCCAATAGCTCATCGGTGCGTGGCATTGGATAGTTGTCTGGACGAGTTACCGCATTTAGCTTACGGTAGTCCACGTAAAAGCATATTTCCCCATCTGGTTTGGGTACCAGAACCACTGGAGATGCCCATGCACTGGTAGATGAGCAGATTATACCCATCTGTAGCATGTTCTGGATCTCCTGTTCTATAGCAGCTTGGGCGTGAGGAGACACCCGGTAGGGTGGGGTTCTAATTGGGTGAGCATTACCTGTGTCAATGGAGTGGTATGCCCGTTCAGTCCGTCCTGGGGTGGCTGAGAACAATGGGGTGAAGCTAGTGCACAGCTCCTTGATTTGTTGCCACTGCAGATGTTCCAGGGTTGTGGAGAGGTTCACCTCTTCCACGCCACCATCTTTTTTCCCTTCATAGTAGACACCTTCAGGCCACTCAGCATCATCTCCCTGGACTGTAAACTGACAAACCTGTAAGTCTCTGGAACAGAAAGGCTTGAGAGAATTAACATGGTACACTCTCTGGGTTTTAGAGAGGAATTGGGAAATGCTATGAGGTAGTTAACAGCTCCCAGGCGCTCTTGGACTGTGAATGGTCCTTCCCATGATGCTTCCATCTTATGGGCCTGTTGCGCCTTCAAGACCATAACCAGGTCTCCTACCTTGAAGGAACGTTCTCTGGTATGCTTGTCATACCAGGCCTTTTACTCTTCCTGAGCATCCTTTAGGTTTTCTTTAGCAAGGGCTAAAGAGTGTCAGAGGGTGTTTTGGAGGTTGCTTACAAAGTCCAGAATATTAGTCCCTGGAGAAGGTGTAAACCCCTCCCATTGCTGCTTCACCAACTGTAATGGCCCCTTAACCTCGTGACCATACACAAGTTCAAACGGTGAAAACCCTAAACTGGGATGTGGTACAGCCCTGTAGGCAAAAAGCAACTGCTGCAACACTAGGTCCCAATTATTGGAGTGTTCATTGACGAATTTACGTATCATGGCCCCAAAGTTCCATTAAACCTTTCGACCAGGCCATTGGTTTGATGGTGGTATGGGGTGGCAACCAAGTGGTTCACCCCATGAGTTTCCCATAGTTCTTTCATGGTCAGGAAATTAGATCCTGAATCTGTAAGGATGTCGGAGGGCCAACCTACCCTGGCAAAAATGTCAGTTAGGACCTGGCACACAGCTTTAGCCCTGGTGTTGCCTAGAGCTACTGCTTCCGGCCATCGGGTAGGAAAGTCCACGAAAGACAGTACGTACTGCTTTCCTCTGGGTGTCTTTTTTGGGAAAGGACCCAGAATATCCACAGCTACTCGCTGAAATGGGACCTCAATTATGGGGAGTGGCTGGAGAGGGGCCTTGACCTGGTCTTGGGGCTTTCCCACCCTTTGGCATACCTCACAAGATCGGACATACTTGGCAACGTCCTTGTCCATCCCCTCCCAGTGGAAGGACTTCCCCAACCGGTCCTTGGTTCTGTTCACCCCAGCATGGCCACTGGGATGATCATGGGCTAAGCTTAAGAACTTTTCCCTGTACTTAGTTGGAACCACCAACTGTTTTTGTGGATGCCAGTCTTCCTGGTGTCCACCAGAAAGAGTCTCCTTGTATAAAAGTCCTTCTTCTACAACAAATCGGGATCGATTAGAAGAGCTGAGAGGCGGTGGGGTGCTCCGTGATGCTGCCCAAGCTTTCTGAAGGCTGTCATCTGCTTCCTGCTCAGTCTGGAACTGTTCCCTTGAGGCTGGGGACACCAGTTCTTCCTCAGACTGGGGACTTGGGCTTGGTCCCTCTGGAAGCGATGTAGGTGATGGGGTTGTTTCCGTTGCTGGTGAACCGCTCTCTGCTGGTGCACCAGGGGTTATTTCAGGCTCTGGCTGAGCCTCTTGGGTGTGGTTGTCTGCTGCTTCTGCCAGGTCAGGCTCGCTGGCGCCCTCTGGTGTTGGGGTTGAAGATGGATTTGCAAGCACTGTCGTCAATGCTGGCACTGGTTCTGGTGCTGGCTGCTTTTCCAGTGCCTGGTCTGGGACTGGAGTCACTGCTGCTGTTTCAGTTGTTGGTATGGGATCCGGGTCCACTACCTCTGTCTGGGTCTCTGGTAGCACAGACGGGTTTCCTGTGGACGGCTCAGGAACAGGAATGGGTCGGGAAGCTTGCCTGGTTTGGCTGCGTGTAACCATTCCCACTCTCTTGGCCCGCTTCACCTGGTTGGCCAAATCTTCCCCCAGTAGCATGGGGATGGAATAATTGTCATAGACTGCAAAAGCCACATTCCTGACCAGCCTTTGTACTGGACAGGCAGTTGAGCTGTAGGCAAGTCTACAGCTTGTGACATGAAGGGGTAAATTGTCACTTGGGCCCCTGGGTTGATGAATTTGGGGTCCACGAAGGATTGGTGGATAGCTGACACTTGTGCCCCCGTGTCTCTCCAAGCAGTAACCTTCTTTCCGCCCACTCTCAAAGTTTCCCTTCACTCCAAGGGTATTTGAGAGGCATCTGGGCCTGGGGATCTTTGGTGTGATGGTGGTGTAATGACTTGCACTCGGTTGGGGTTCTTTGGGCAGTTGGCCTTTATATGTCCCAGTTCATTACACTTGAAGCATCTTCCAGCTGACTGGTCACTGGGTCGAGGTGGGTTACTGGAGACTGGTGAGGTGGAAAAATAGGGTGTCTGTGGCTTTCCTTGGGTTGTAGGAGGGGTCTTGGGTTGCCCTCGGTTGTAGGGTTTATTGTCGGTGTGCCCCTTGGGGTATTCATTCCCCTTGACAGTAGCTTTCTTGCTTTCTGCCACTTCCATCCATTTGGCTCCAATCTCCCCCGCCTCGGTGAGATTTTTGGGTTTTCCATCTTGTATGTACTGTGTTATGTTCTCAGGAACACCATCCAAGAACTGCTCCATTTGTATGAGGAGGTGCAGTTCGTCCAAGGATTTAACATTGTTTCCTGATATCCAGGCCTCATAATTTTTCCCAACGTAGTAGGCGTGTCTGGGAAATGACACATCTGGTTTCCACTTTTGGGTTCTGAAACGCCGACGGGCATGATCCGGGGTTATCCCCATTCTGAATCTGGCCTTGGTTTGAAACAGTTTATAATCGTTCATTCTGTCCTTTGGCATTTCAGCCGCCACCTCTGCTAAGGGTCCACTGAGTTGTGACCTCAGCTCTACCATGTACTGGTCTTCAGGGATGCTGTACCCAAGACAGGCCCTTTCAAAATTTTCTAAGAAGGCCTCAGTGTCATCACCTGCCTTGTAGGTGGGAAATTTCCTGTGATGTGGAACAATCATTGGCGCAGGGTTGTTAGGACTGGCTGGAGCATCCTGCCTGGCCCGCGCCAAGTCCATTTCATGCATTCTTTCTTTTTCCCTCTCTTCACTCTGTTTTTGTTGTTTTTCCAGTTCTCGTTGGTGGGCTGCATCTTTGGCTTCTTGTTCTCTTTTATGGGCTGCCAGTTTGATGTTTTCTTCCCTTTCTTTCAGCTCCACCTCTTTTCTCTTTTTTCCATTTGTCGCCTGTGGTCTCTTCTTCTTTGATTTGCTCCTCTGCCTCCATTTTTGCCTTGGAAGTCATGGTTCCTGTTTTCTTGTGTTGGGATGCCCTCTTATTGTTGGAACTGCTGGCTCTGTGTTGTCTCCTGGGGTCTGCCTAGCAACAGTGCCTTTTTTTTTCTCTAGCTAATCTTTTAAATGTAAAGTAAACCAGAAAAACCACTTTATTTGCATGTGTGTTGTGCTGGGTACTTAATTCTCAATCAGAGTGCTATAGTTTAACAAAAGACCCTTAATAGTTCCTTGCTTAATATGCAAGCCAAACTGCCACCAGAGAACAGAAAAAAAATTCTCTCTGGCTCTATTTAAAACCACCCTTTCCCTCTGCATAAAAGCCCTAGAAGAGAAAAAGAAAATAATATTCCTACTGGCTTCTGGATCTTATCTTTCCCACCACTGCCACTCATGTCATAACTGTCCTACTCAGATCTGAACCTTAGGGTTCAGAACATGAGAAGCTAGCATGAAACCTCCAAACTTAATTACCAGCTTGGATCTGATATCGCTGCCACAAGCCAGAATTCCAGTGTCTGGCTCACTCTGGTCTCCCCAAAAGCTTCCCTGGGGAACCCCAAGACTCAGATGCCCTGAGTCTCACCACCAAGGGAAATAACCCACTTCCCTTCCCCCTCTTTACCTCCTCCCAGATTTCCCCGCCCTGGGTTCCCTAGGAGATTCCCTGCTTCAAGTCCTTGAAACACAAGTACCAAGAGATCAAATCTCTCTCCTCCCTCACCCAGAGGGTATGCAAAGTCAGGCTTAGTAAATCCAACACAAAGACTTTCCCCTCCCTTCGTTTCTTAGCCTTAACCAGTGAAAAACACTTAAACAGGTCTTTAAAAAAGAGCTTTATATAAAAAGAAAGAAAAAGACATAAAATGGTCTCTGTACCAAGGTGACAATATACAGGGTCAATTGCTTAACAGAAAAAATGAATAAACAGCCTTATCCAAAAAGAATACAGTTTAACACATTCCAGCAACTACACACGTGTAAATACAAAAAACCAATATAAACCTATTGTCTTACTATCCTTGTACTTACAACTTGGAAACTGAAGATTAGAAAGCCTGGAGATAGAAAGATCACTCTCAGAGCCAAGAGGGTCACCGAACCAAGACAAAGAACAAAGAACTCACACCGAAAACTTCCTTCCACCCAGATTTGAAAAAGTCTTGTTTCCTGATTGGTCCTCTGGTCAGGTGTTTGGTTCCCTTTATTAACCCTTTACAGGTAAAAGAACATTAACCCTTAGCTATCTGTTTATGACAGGGAGTCAGCCTGCAATGCCATCTAATGCACAGTCCACAGCATGCTCTGGAAACATAGGCCAGAAGCTAATTATTTGCCCTGTTGACCAACATTTCTGAGGCAATAGAAAGAAGGAAATGAATTGCAGAGCTCGTGTTTTAGAAGTGTCCTTTGCCAAACTCTGGCATAGTAAGAGGGAGAGCAGGAGCGCCACCAGCTTTTTTGCTGACCTAGGCGGCGGAAGGTCCCGCCTCCGAAATGCTGCCCCCGACAGAGGCGGTGGAAGGTCCCACCCCCGAAATGCCACCCCCAACAGAGGTGGCGGAAGGTCCCGCCCCTGAAATGCTGCCCCCCGACAGAGGCGGCGGAAGGTCTCGCCCCTGAAATACCGCCGACAACCGGGGCAGCTGAAGATCTTGGTTGCTGTGGTCACCGCCCCCCAAATGTTAGCGCCCTAGGTGACCACCTAGGTCGCCTAATGAGTTGCGTCAGCCCTGAGTGAGAGTGAGAGAAGGAGCTAAAACAGGGAATGTCACTGGCAATGGTACTTTGTAACACCACATTTCCCCAGCAAAAGTCACCTTGTATAGGGACCCCCGGTTTCTGAAAGCCAGGGACAGAACTTACCCAATGACACTGAGTGGAGACCTCCTAAGAGCAACATTTGCAGGGAGGACATTTCCTGGCATGGGTATCTTGCCTCTATCACAGAAAAGGTCACACTGTTCCCTCCAGCAACATGAGCAGCCTTGGGCACCAGCCTGCCTGAGGCATGCGGAGAGGGGGCACCAGGCCAGCAGCATGGTACTTCCTCTCTGCAAGCTTGTGCAAGTCCCACCCACAAAATCCACAGGCTGTGGCTGGGTGAGCGTTTGTGTGCGGGGCTGGGAAGAGCTGGTCTTTCAGGCCCACTCACATCCAGGCCCCGCACATGGAGATGCAGTCAGGATGACTCAATAACTACAATGAGCTACATTCAAATGGGGGACTCTGGGTTCTCAGAAATACAAAATACAGCCTCCAAAGCATCCAAACTTCCCAGTTCAGCCTCATTTCTGGGGAAGATGAGAATACGGGGTCTCTGAAATATTAAAATTCCAGAGTATTTACTCAAAACATAACAACACATCAACTCCAGTCACATGTTGCATTCAAATATTAGAATATTTATTCCAAATATGGTGCTGTTGCAATTGTATGATAAACATGAAAGTGAGAGTGCCGTTATTTATGTCCTGACTTCAGCTTCTCAATCTCATGTTTAAGTTTGGTGTATTTATGCTCTTTCATCCAGCAGTATGACTTTATCAATCCCTGTAAAACTTGTGAGAAATAACTGTGCCAGCAGCAGAGCAAACCCCAGAAGAGTGCACACAAGCCTGGTAGAGAGTACGGTGTATCTTCTCCCGCTGCAGATCTGTCCCTGTGGAGCAGGGCTGGCAAAAACTCCGGCACTTTACATAATACACAGGTGCGGCAGGAAGCCACCCTTTCAGGCTGGGACTGCAGATGCTTCCAATGTGATTTCAATGATTCAACATTACAGTGGTAGAGAAGGATTATTTGGCGTATTCCAAAAAGCCCATACTGTGACTAGGAGGGATGCAGTGAAATTAGGCAAAGGGAAGGTTTGACTGAACAGCCTGAAAAATATCCTGGGGGTGCCTATTACATAGAGCAGCAGCCTCGTTAGTTAGGTGGCTTGGAACGGGACTCGCCAAGGACTAATACAAAAGTACTCTGCTCTTCGCTGGGTCCTGGGGTCTGGGCTCCAGCTACTGGTCAGAAGTTCCACAGCACCTCTAGAATCTCGCTGAGTGAAGTGGCTGGAATTCCTTCTGAGAATACAGCATGCTTGTTCTCTCCAAGCCCACACTGATTACCCCAAAACCAGACAATGCTCCATGAGTGACTGTGTCTGTGTAGAGGCTACCAGAGTCAGTTAAGCCATCAACCCCCCTCCCCCCCAGGTTAACTGCCTGCAAAGAAAGGGAGGAAAAAGCTTTCTCTGACTCCCTTATAGTCATACTTTAAGACTTGAAAAAGTCTTTCTCCTGCCATTGAGCTGACTTGAAACACAGTTTCCTTCAATACTGCTTCAGTCTTGGTAATGATCACTAGCCCTCTGGGTACAGGAATGTTCTCTGTGGGTGGTGCATGGGGATATCACGTCATCAGTACAGCGAGATTTCAACAGCAGAGTATTCTCCCTAGGAAAAATCTGAGACTTACTGGGATCCAGTGATCTACATGGCCAGGCCTGGAGATAGGTCCGTTTTCCACAACAGGTGCAGAGAAGTGAGAGGACTTCTAAAAGCCTCAGGCAATGACCAATAGTCAGATGTAATCTGCACCATTTGAGCTGCCAAATCCAAATCAATGCAAGATACGGGATGATCCTATTTAAATATGTAGAATCACATCCTGTACTCACAGCTATAGTCACCTGCTCATGGGTGCACTGCTCATCTCAGATGTCTTGGCAATTAGCCTGATTGCAAGGGAACAAAGCCCCAGATTTCAGGCCATCTCTCTAGCTTTGTTCCTTTTGGATTTCACTCTCTCATGGGAAAACTGTCATGACTTCTTTCCTGTTTTTTCATTGCTGGCCCTCCACTTCACCTGCTGTGCCACCATCCTCCACCAATGAAGTATTGATGCCACTGGAGCATTAATGTAGATCTAGTACCAATCACCGTGTAACAAGTAGAACTGTTCTGGATTCTCCAGGAATGTTCAGCAGCAGCTGATCTATGGGAACCTACCTAGAAATGCAAGAATTGCCACCTGCTCAGAATAACAGCTTGTCTACTCCTGTATCTGTCTGTGACATAGCACCAGATGCTTTGCAGCCAAGAAGCCTCTAAGTCCTGCCAACATAAGAAGTCAGTCTGAAATCCAAAGGTTTTGGTAAAAAGGTTTTGCATGGAATCCACCCTCCACCTCCACCTCCCCAGTTAATGGAATTCCATTGTCTGATTTCAGGAGTGAATAGAAGATTTAGAGAGGGCTCAGCTCATCAGCCATAGTGGGGAAAGAAAATGTATGTTGTTTAATAAAATGCTTTAATAATACATTTTCTTAAAATGCTGTTTTAAAGTGAGTACTTTAAAAATGGCTCTGTTTGCCAGGACAGAAATACGGTTTCAGTGTATTTCACTCCGATTCACCCTGCATGGCCCACACAACTCAGAGGGAGGGCGCTGGGTCTGTTCCTTCTTGTGTCTCATCAACAGAACTGTTTGCTTCAGTCAGGCCCACCTGAGTGAAGTCCTGCTCCCGTCACCCTTTGGGCACACTGAGGGCAATGGGGTCACACCTGGGGTACTCAGGGCTTGCCTAAGTGATCAGTGAGTGCATGGCAGGCTGGGATATACATCTATTATCTACCTCACATCAGCCTGCCGAAGTCTAACCCTCTGTGCAGACCCTACTACCAGCAATAAAAGTTCTGCAGTGTGCTCTGATCCATGGCGCTGTGCAATGAGAGCAGATAAAAGTACTCCCAGGAACTTTCACTGAATGGCAGCAGGCTCCATACAGATACTTAGTGGCAGGCTAATGCAGGGTAGATTTACCCTCCACCCTGCCACGCCCTCTCTGTTCCTATAGACAACCCCTGAGGGCAGGAGTTGGCACTGGTGTCACGAAGGGCCGAGATGTCCTGAAGAGTCTTTGTTACTGTTGGCAATAGGCAAGGTGGAAGGAGCCTTGTGTGACTCCTCGAGCCCAGGCTGAGTTTGTGGTTCTGACATAAGAACAGCCAAACTGGGTGAGACCAAAGGTCCATCTACCCGAGTAGCCTGTCTTCTGACAGTGGCCAATGCCAAGTGCCCCAGAGGGAATGAACAGAACAGGTAATCATCAAGTGATCCATCCCATCACTCATTCCTGACTTCTGGCAACAGAGGCTAGGGAAACCATCCCTGCCCATCCTGGCTCATAGCCATTGATGGACATATCCTCCATGAATTTATCTAATTCTTTTTTGAACCTCTTATAGTCTTGGACTTCCCAACATCCACTGGCAAGGATTTCCACAGGTTGACTGTGTGTTGTGTGAAAAAATACTTTCTTTTCTTTGTTTTAAACCTTCCTTCTATTAATTTCATTTGGTGGCCTCTAGTTCTTGCGTTATGAGAAGGAGTAAATAACACTTCCTTATTTACTTTCTTGACACCAGCCATGATTTTATAGACCTCTATCATATCCCCCCTACCCCTTAGTCATCTTTTTTCCAACCTGAAATGTCCCATTCTTATTAATCTGACAGAGCAAACATCTTTCAATGTGTCAGCTGAGTTCACTGACTATGGACTCGTTGGGTCAGATTCACTGCCCTCCTCCACCCTCCTGCACTAGCCCTCATACTGGGCACACAGCTGCACCCTGGCTTCTATGCCACAGCTCCAGCAGGCCCTGCTCTAGGTGGTGCACTGAGGGGTGGCCAGGGTTGCTAGCTAAGCCCCTTGTAGCTGCTTTAAGCTGCGTAGGGGGTCAGGGCTGTGATGGAGGCTGAGGCAGATAGATATAAACAGCTCCCTTACAGTGGGCCATGCTCACTGGAGCTCAGCAGAGAGCCTAACTGACAGAAAACGCCCCGCATAATGCTTGCTTCACAGAGTCACTGCGCAGACTAGAACCACATTGCAAAGCTTTCAGTTCTTTGTTTCTGGTTTATTTTTCCAGGCGTTGATGTGCACAGTGGTAGTGGCTGGAAACTTACTGATTGTCTCCGATTACTCAGTAAGCCCTGCAGTTAACTAACCTTGGTGTCTGCAGAATTCAGGGCATGTCCAACATGAGGATGGGGGAGGGCAAGGGGGTAACCAATATATCCAATAGAAAATTAGCAGGTTTTCACTACCACTCCTGAGTACTGATTCTATAAGGCACTGCTCAGTCAGGCTTTCATTACCCAGATCTTGCAGTGGGTCCTGTGGATAATAGTGTGTCTAGGGTAGCAATATCAGTTGTAGCTGCCTGAGAAATCTGGAATTCATTAAGATCAATACAATCGCTGAGGGGAAGCCAGTGCCCCTTGGAGACAATGTTTGGCTCTGGCATCCAAGTCTAGTTTTAGAATACAATAAAGAAGAAGCTGATATCAGGAGCCCCAGAGCCAAGCTGTGGTACTAACTGAAGTCTGAGATGATTGAGGCCTAGACTAAGAGTTCTGCACCCTGCTAGGAAGCAAGGATCCCGCCCATACAGAATTCCAGAGGTGGAATGGCTATAAGGGGAGGCTCAAGGTCAAACATGACAAACACTGAAGAAAGCCTGACGACAGTGCCATGGTACAGTAAGTGGCATATTCTGCTTGGCTGTTCTCTATGGAGGCAGGTTAGGGACACCTCTTCACTGCTCACAGTAGGACGTGTGCATGTTGTAACTGGCTGACCTCAGGCACTTGGAGGGAGATGCCACTTCAGAGGGATTTCTCAGGAATGCCTCCAAACTCATGGGGTTTCTGGCCATGGCAACCAGATAAATAATAAAGGAGCAGCAGGATGGAACCTGCTCTGGCAGCCTGCAGGGAAACAGCACATGCGTTCCTGAGCCTCACACATTGCCTGAAATCACTTAAATTCTGTGTCCAAAGCAGAACCCCAGGAGCTAGCGAGAGGACATGTTTAGTTAGTTTATACTAAGCAGCAGATGGAGAGTGGGCAGGAAATTAGTGATGAGTTTTCAGTGAAATATGGCAGCAAAAAAAGCCAGTGTGGTTTTGGGCTGTGCATGGGGAGGCATCAGCCCCGATTCTGAACTCCCTTACTCTGGTGTGAGTCGGGAGTGACAACACCAATGTCAACAGAGTTAAACCAGTGTGCGGTTGGGACAGGGGCAATGGGAAGCTGGTTCACCATGTCCAGGAGCAGGTGGGGAACTCTTGTCCATGCAGCATGGCTGACACCATATCTAGAATGCGGGGACCAGAGGAGGGCACCTCAGTACTTAAAGGAGTCAGTATAATAGATGGGCCCAAATCCAGAGCCCAGGTGCCATCCCGCTCTGAAGCAGAGGGGACTGTGCAGCTCAGGCTCATCTCTGCACTGGAAGGTTTAACGCTTTCCCAGCATGGCTCCCAACATGAGAAGGCTGGCCTGTTGTTTTACTTTCTCGGCAGCAAGGACAAGGCCGCTGCCCCAGCTCTGTGCCCATCTCGATGTTCTAAAGATGGCTGCTTTGCCTCTGGGATGACAGACAGAGTTTGAGAGGAGCTGGAAGGGTGCACACCGTGAATATACTCACTTGGAAGGTCAGTGAGTACTCCATCAAATACTAGCAACACAGGTTGAGCGCTTGCACTGAACCACCCTCCTGCATTGGAGAGGGGGCAACTGAACAACAGGAGAGGAGAGACCTGAGCTCTAAGAATGGAGAGTGGAGCAATGACAGAGTGTGACATGATCTGTGTCTATACGTATTGGAAGGCAGCAAACTCCAAAGAGCGAGTGAGAGTCATTGGGTAAGGAGGTCCAGGTGGGTTTGGCTTGGAGATAGGGAAGAAATTAAGGAAAAGAAAATATGGGCTGAGCATCAAGGCCTTTTAGCATTTTTGAAATCTCCCAATCTTGGGTACAGTCTTCTGAGGGGAGGGCTGGAAGTACCAGGGCTTGAGACATGTAAAATTGCATCATGTGCTGTAGGTAATAATCCTCTGCAGCTCCTAGACATGGTCTAGAAGAGTGGTGCACAAACTCTTCCAGTTGTGACCCCCTTATTATTCATGGATTTTTAAAAAAATAGAATATTAGGGTTGGAAGGGACCTCAGGAGGTCATCTAGTCCAACCCTCTGCTCAAAGCAGGACCAATCCCAAACTAAATCCTCAGATGGCCCCCTCAAGGATTGAGCTCACAACCCTGGGTTTAGCAGGCTAATGCTCAGCACTGAGCTATCCCTTTCCCCTTCCATTGCTGCCCTTCTGCTGGTGGCAGCACTGCCTTCAGAGCTGGGAGGCCAGAGAGCAGCAGCTGCTGGCCAGAGCGTTCATGTCGTTTGCAGCGTGGAAGGATTATTTGTTTTAATCCTGCTCTCGTCCCACCACGCAATACCTACTCCATTTTTATCCCACTTCTGCTACTATGGCAGCAGGTCCTTAAGGACCTGCAGGATCCAAGTTTCATTGTGCCCCCCCCAACCTCTTGTGCCCCCCCAGAAGGGGGCACCACCCAGTTTGCGTACCACTGGTCTAGAAGTCCTGTCCGATTTGTAATTGCAGTGACTGTAGAAAAGGACAAATATTTCTGGGACTGTTTGTATGAGAATAAGACGGGGAGAACAGCATGGATGATATTAAAAGAGGGCTCATTTGTGTCTAATTCATTGGAGACGTTGTTTACGAAAAATTCATCCTTCTCTAAAGATCACTTCCCTAGAGAGTTTTATTATTGACTAATTGATTTATTCATTTATTACTCCCTTCCGTGTCCATCCCAGTGATTTATATAATCTAATGAATTATTTCTCGTTAAGTACATGACTTTGAAGCACTGGTACAGGCTTATCTGGAAGACATTGCTTGGCAAAGCACCAACTTATCTTCTGAATTTACTCATATTTTCCCCATCGTTGCATCATCTCAGATCTGGTGTTTTCTTGAAGCTGGTCATTCCAAAGGTTTTATTTCCCTTTGGGAGGTCCTGGTCATTGGAATTTTCAGCAGTTGACAGCTGCTTGGAGCACACTACAAAAGGATTAAAGCCAGCAGCATTTCTATCTTTTCATCTCTTTAGTCTTAGACTGAATCAGTCGCTGGCCGCTACTTGTAGCTGCTATTCCTGACATGGCTGGTGTTGTTATGACCTTTTCTGAGTTATTGTTTTATCTGATGTTTGCAGGACATTGTATAACTCTGGGGTTTATGTGTAACAATGGAGCTGGATCACTTTCCTTTATTTTGGAGAGAATTTATTGCTGGTGGAAGGTGCTGGAATGACAGTGCTGGCGTCTGAAATCCTCCTGTTACCCACAAAACAGGTACAACACAAATAACAGCAAGGCCAGCTTCTGCTTTCTGCTGTGTGCCCCAGCCCTCCCTGGAAGGGAACCCGCAGTAGGGAGGGAAGCAGTTGGACCCACAGTGGGTGAACCCAAAAAAGATGGGGCTTGGAGTACAGGGAGCTGGTGGAAGCCAGCTGCAGAAGACACCAACCACCTTTCTCCTCCTCTTCATGCCCCAGGGATGAGCTCCTAGAGCACTGGGCTCATTTCTGCCAGAGGCTTCCTCATGGGCCAGAACATTGTTATGCTTTGAACTAGACCCAGCGATGTCTGGGTCAGTGCATGAGGGCGTGTAGTTTTCTAAGCCATCTGCTGTCCCTGCTTGAGTCCCCAGGGGCCACTCAAACCTTGGTTTCTCTCTGGAACCTACCAATGGGATGGAAAATACAAACAGCACCAAGTGCGATGATGGCTTGTTTGCTCTAGGCGCCAGCTCACTGGAGCTCTGTGGAGCCCACCAGGCTCTCTCACAAAGGCCATTGAACAGGTGGGAATGGCTTTCACCCACTATCAGACCTGTAAGCGAAAGGTTCTGTAACAGCGTATCTAGAACCATTTACCTGGTGCACATTGGTGTTGAGTCCCTCATTCCTACAGCTGTGCCTAGCATTTGGAGCTATCTTTGCAAGGTTACAAATGCACATTGAATTTCTTGTTAAACCAGTGGTTTAGAAAAGCTTTCCTGTGTGGCCATCCAGCAGTCCATGTTCTTGGCTCTTTTGTGACACGTTGCATCCTAGCTCTGCAGGCATCTTCCTTGTCTTGCTCCGGCTGTCTCCTGTGGTACATATCCAGTTATAGCTGCCCACTGAGCACTTGGGCTTGCCAACTGTGTGCAAATTCCTCCAGAGCTTCCCTGGAGGTTCCTTCATCACCTGAAAATCAGGCAAAGTCAGCTGATGTTGGATGTCACTTTTCCATAAGTAGGGTGGGGAGCAAAACCCATCTTAGCGTATGTGCAACATGCGGCACATGACTAGGATGAATCACTGAATTTGACCCCTGGTTGTAGCATTAGCTTCCTCGGCTTGGCCTGGGTACTGATAGGGAGCACGACATGAACACTGATCCATTTACCTCCCCCAAACACATTGCTTGACATGGTTCTTGCCTTTCCTTGCTGGGCTCTGCTACTTTTTCCATCAGTCCTTCGGGCTGACTTCAGTGGCATGTAAACCCTTGCTATCTGCCTGGGGAGGAATTTCACCCTCCCAGTCCACCCATGACCCTGAGTATGGCACAGCGATTTTACTTTTAGAGCTGGGCCAAACCCAGGCTCTGAACAGTCCCAAGCTTTGGACAAGATTCCAGTGTAGATCTCAGAGTAAGCCCCAAGCAGGGGCCCAAGGTCTGATCTATTGGAGCTGAAATAAGAAGTTTGACCAAGTTCCCAAGCTGTGATTACTGCAATTCGTAGGCCTGGCATTGCTATTTCCCAAGTCCAAGTGCCGACGGCAGCCCCCCAGTACTACATAGTTGCGTTAGGTTGCTGTAGGTTTTAACACTCTTTGTTTTGGAAAACAAAAACTGTTTTAAAAAAGTTGACTCCATGCAGCGCCCCAGCCCTCTGGTCATGTGACCATGTGGCTCCGGAACTAAATGAATAAATGAAAACCACAAGGCTCTTTCCAGAGCCCGAGTTTGGCTCCAGAGTGTCAGGATGAAAGACAGTCTTAGAGAGGAAGTCACTTCTCTCTTTATTTAAATCTGTCAGACAGAATCCATCTCCCTGAGACAGAGCACATGCTTCACGGGAAGAGTCGGAGGCAGCCTTTCTCCCTTCAGCTGAAGGGCATTCTAGAGAGGCAGAGCAATCCTCAAGGAAATCATGTGAATACATTACGATAAAGGGGAGCGGCAGCCAGGCTCTGTATTTCGGGGGTGACTTTGGCAGCAGAGCAAATGCTTCTGTTTTATTAGAAAAGCTAGGGGTGGTCCGGTGACTTTTCCGCATGGGAGTGAGGCAGGGGGAGCATCACACAAGTTACACAAGGGATTCAGCCAGAGCTGCTCCGGCCACATGGAGACCCCTGAGACCAGCCATATGGAGATGGAAAGAAATACACAAGAAGGAGGGTCAAGAGATTGCATGGGCCAGAATGAGCCTTATCCCTGCATAAGCACAGAGGGGGTGCAATGTCTCCCTGAGGTTTGCCCTGTGCATGAGGTGCAGTTCCTCCCCAAGCTGTCCCGGGGTTGTGTGCACTGCACTGACCCTTCTAAAGAGCTGCGCCTGCATAGCACAATTCAGCCTGGTGGTACCAGGAAAAGTGCATGAGAAAGGAAGGCAGAGAAGCTACCAAGGCTGAGGGTGTTCCCAGTTCCTGATGTCATTTCAGGTCAGATTACCTAACTCTAGATATCTGCTTGGATGGGCCTGACAAAAGGCCAGAGCCAAAGCCTATTAAAGTCAGTGGAAAGGCTCCCAATGACTTTGGTGGGCCTGGGATCAGCCCCAGCACAGGAGAAAGCAGCTCCAGAAAGTGTATCTGCACTCCAGTAGGCAGCGGAGGCCTGATCCTGAATGGTGCAGTTGAAATCAGTGGGAGCTGAGGTGCTCAGCACCTTGCAGGATGGGGCTGTTAGAGATGTGCTCTAACTGATGCTGCTGGCAGAACACAGAGATGACACAGCCACCTGAGGCTCAGGGTTATGCTCACAGGCTGGCATTGCATATGTTGGCTTCCAAATCCAGCGGTAACTGTGCATTTATCACACTGGGGTAATTATGTGGGAGCACCAGAGCTAAGCTAGTCCCTCCCAGGCTGATCTGCCAGCAGGGAGCAGAGGGGGATAAAGAGTGCTTCCACTGATGCTGCCTGGGGTTCGGTTAGGGTTGCCAGGTGTCCGGTTTTCAATTGGAATGCCAGGTAAGAACGAGACCCTGGCAGCTCCGGTCAGCATCGCTAACTGGGCCATTAAAAGTCCAGTTGGCACAAGGCTGGCAGGCTCCCTACCTGGCTCCATGTGGCTCTCTGGAAGCCTCAACGTGTCCCTTGGCTCCTAGGTGGAGGAATGGCCTGGGGGCTACATGTGCTGCCCCAGCCCTGCTTCAAGTGCCAGCTCCACAGCTTCCATTGGCCAGGAACTGCCTGGCCACACCTCTGCCTAGGAGCTGAAGGACATGTTGCTGCTTGTGGGGAGTCGCCCAAGGTGAGCGCTGCCTGGAGCTTACATCCCTTGCTTCATCCTGCACCCCAAGCCCCAGCCCTGATCCCACTCCTGCACCCAAACTCCCTTCCAGAGCCTGCACCCCTCATCTCCTCCTGCACCCCAAGCCCCAGCCCTGAGCCCCTTCCTGCACCCAATCTCCCTCCCAGAGCCCAAACCCCCTCCTGCATCCCAAACCCTTCATCCTTGACCTCACCCCAGAACCGTACCCCCAGCCAGAGCCCTCACCCCCCATACCCTAACTCCCTGCCCGAGCCTGGAGCCCCCTCCTGCACCCCAAACCCCTCACCCCTGTCCCCGTCCCAGAGCCCAACCCCCCTGCCAGAGCCCTCACCCTGCCGCACCCAACTCTCTACCCCAGTCTGGTGAAAATGAGCGAGTGAGTGAGGGTGGTGGAGAGCAAGCAACAGAGGGAGAGGGGATGGAGAGAGCTGGGGGCAGGGCCTTAGAGAAGGGGCAGGGCAGGGGTGGGGCCTCGGGGAAGGGGAAGGGCAGGGCAGGGTGTTCGGTTTTGTGCAATTAGAAAGTTGGCAACCCTAGGTTTGGTGGGAACTCTCTGAGGGAACCAGTGGACAAAGACACTGGCAATAGACATCTGCTGTGCTAGGTGAGGTCTGCAGGGTGGCTCACCTGGGCACTGAGCCCTCTTGGTGTGGGAGTCCCAGCGCATCTCAGCACTACAAGCAGAGGGATTTCAGGGGGAAGGACAGGGGAATGGCTCTTACCATCCCACCCGCTTGGGTCTCTATATTCATGGCATATCTTGGTAGCAGTCCAGGATGCGGCCTGGCCCATTCCTTCTAAGCTTCCAAGACAGCACAGGGGGCTGTGCGAAGGCATAAAGCATGGAAACTGCTCCCTGCTGTTTCTATTTAACTTTAGGAATCTTTCCAGCTAAGATAATAATAGAAGACTTCAGTTCACCATCTCAAATATGCAGGTACTTTGTAGTATTAGGAACTGATGCCCTGTTCTTATAAAACTGGCCCCTGCTGATAGGGGAAGACAAAGCTGCCCATAAACAACATTTTATTTCTGAGTTTATGCAACTTCATGGGCCAAAGGGGTCAATCAATTTTTCATAAAGTATAAAACAGAGATAAGTGCTGGGGCTCCCGGCCTGACTCGCTGTCGAAAGGGACTGAGAAGTGTGTGATGCAGTGCTGGGGTATGCTTCAACAATTACTGCCCAAGTGACCTTTCATTAATTTCCCTTTAACTGTTAATCTTGTCTTTTTCAGGGTATGAGCTATTTTCACATTACAGTGTATCTACATTTCTGTCCCATGCAGTGGTGGAGAGGGTCTGCTTGTGTTGTTGAAATTAAAACAATATAGCCTTCCTGATCTGCTGAATTCCCCACGAGGCCAGAAGGAATGGGTCTCTAAGTGAGTTGGAAGGTGATTGTTTGCAGTAATGAGCATGTGACAGTTAGGGGCAGGCTGTGATTTATGAAATCCTGTCAGGACAGAAGCTGTTGTTTCCCTTCTCCAAAGGCAGCCATGTGAATAGGAAAGAGCCTATAGGCCCAGTGAGTGAAATCATCTGCTGAGATGTCCACTGCCTGTCTGTGGTACAGTAAAGGGGAAAAATGCAGGCCTGGTCCAGTGCTCCCGTCAGGCATCCAGCTATTAAACCAAATATTTAAACATTCAGCCCCATCAGGCATTGTAACAAATGATTTAGGGGAGAAAAGTGTTTCAAGAGACTCTGTTTTACCAGGAAATGATATATGTATAAGAAAGGATGGGTGGGATTTTCCCAGCAGTCCAGGGCATTTAGCCACACCTCTTCTAGTCATCAAAATGATGGAAATCTCCCTGTACATATTCACCGTGTCTGGGGCACAATCTGTACAGGGCTGTGTTTGTTGACAAGAGGTCAGTGTCAGGGCCACTCTCTGCCAGCTGGGTGAAGAAATGACTGTGCAGCCCCCACACTCTCTGGCACATTGCCAGCTGTCATCCTGCATAGGGATCATGGCCTGACCTTCAGGAGGCAGAAACTAGCACTTCTCTTGTGGACAGGATGGGGTGAAATTAAAAGAAAGGGGAGAAGTAGAGGCCAGGGATAAAAGGGGAAGCACGGGGTGGAGGTAAGAAGTAATTAATGCTTTAGCTCTGTCTATATCTATTCAAGGGACACCATCATAGAACCTAACCACATCAGCCACACCATCAGCGGCTCGTTCACCTGCATATCTACCACTGTGATATGTGCCAGCAATGCCCCTCTGCCAGGTACATTGGCCAAACCGGACAGTCTCTATGCAAACAAATAAATGGATATAAATCAGACATCAAGAACTGTAACATTCAAAAACCAGTAGGAGAGCACTTCAATCTCCCTGGACACTCAATAATAGACGTAAAAGTGGCCATTCTTCAACAAAAAAACTTCAAAAACAGACTTCAACGAGAAATTGCAGAACTGGAATTAATTTGCAAACTTGACACCATCAAATTAGGCCTGAATAAAGACTGGGAGTGGCTGGGTCACTACAACATTTTTTCCCCCTCTGTTGATACTCACACCTTCTTGTCAACTGTTGAGTATGGGCCGCATCCACCCTAATTGAATTGGCCTCGTTAACACTGGCCTCCCGATAGGTAAGGCAACTCCCATCTTTTCATGTGCTGTATATTTATACCTGCCTACTGTATTTTTCACTCCATGCATCTGATGAAGTGGGTTATAGCCCATGAAAACTTATGCCCAAATAAGTTTTTTAGTCTCTAAGGTGCCACAAGGACTCCTCGTTGTTTTAACCCTTTAGGTACATCTGGGAAGGGCATTCATCTTGTTTTTCCACCATAGCTAGAACTAGGAAATACTATAGGTCTGTTCTTCTGATATTTCTAGACCAATGAACTTCTGAGATTTTGTATATGCAGCTGAATGGAACCTCAGACATTCCACTAATAATAATAATAATAAATCTATCACTTATACATGCTTTTTAGCACTAGGTTTCAAAGTTTCTCTCTCTATATATCTATCTGAGAAAGATCCTGTTACCTTAATGTGTTCAGTCTGTATAAAGCAAACATTTCTGCATGTGAAAATAATGCTTATCATAGAGGATACCTCTATCTGCTAAAATTAAATTACATTTAGGTTCCAGAGTGGTTCTTGTCAGTAAGAAATGATCCTGAGGGCCATCTTTAGGGAAGGATTGGTATTCTTGGCCTGTGTTGCAACATTAAATGAGAAACATTATCTGTCATTAACCTTTTTCACTTCTCAGGTTTCTAACTGTGAATGTACTCTCCCCGGGTTTTCATACCTGAATTATTCTCAGTTAACAATCAGAAATAAAATGGTATGAAGAAAAAAAATACAGTCCCCATGTCATTCATGGCTGAGAGTCTCCAGATCTGAAATGCTGGCTGTCAAGTAAAGAATTCTGTTCAGCTCAGGAAGTACTTACACCATAACCTCACCCCTGGGGATTTAGCAAACACAGGGAGGGAGTTTAATTTAGAGACACTTCAGAAACAAAAATACTTTTTGAACACACAGCAAGGCAGCTGAAAAGGCTTTCTGCAGAGTGTTATCATAGCTGAAGAGCAAATGCTATTCAAAGCTGCTTAATGAATCAGAAGCAAGCTGGCCTTCTTTGATTGCAGAACCAGCTTGTCCACACAAGCGCCTCACATTATCAGGCTTTCTGTGTCTCCATGCATGGACGTCTACTGCAGAACATCGATATCACGGCATATACAATGTATTAGGAACATATGGACACGATCTCATACAGACTGTTATGGCGGCTACATTTAAATGAAATGTAAATCGTGAAAGTGAAATGAAAGCTAATCCCCACATTTTGTATTAGACAAAATATCAGAGTGAATACAGATAAGTACCAAGTGTGAAATATCCAAAAGGGTGGGCTCTCCGTTCCGCATGACCTGATGGAGAAATGCCTTAAAATAGCATATCTCACTGCAATGCTTTAAACAGATACATCCAATTGATTGCTAATACACTTGGCATAGGACAGACAACAAACAGTTCTACACATTTGAAACAGGTGTTCTTAGATTCTAAAGCCAGAAGGGACAATTGTGATGATCTAGTCTGACCTTCTGTATAACATGGGCCAGAGAATTTCTCATAAAGAATTGGTTTGGAACTACAGCAGATCTTTTAGGAAAACAGTCAGTCTTGATTTAAAAATTGCCAGTCATGGAGAATCCACCATGACCCTTGCTAAAGTGTTCCAACAATGAATTATGGTCACTGTTAAAAATGTATGCCTTATTTCCAGTCTGAATTTGTGTAGCTTTATCTTCTAGCCATTGGATGGGGTTATACATTTTCTTTTTAGAGTGAAGAGCCTGCTATTAAACATTTGTTCCTCATGTAGGTACTTATAGACTGTGATCAAGTCACCTCTTAACGTTCTCTTTGTTAAGCTAAATAGATTGAGATCTTTGAGTCTTTCAGTATAAGGCAGGTTTTCTAATCCTTTAATCATTCTTGTGGCTCTTCTCTGAACACTCTCCAATTTACCAACACTCTTCTTGATTTGTAGCTGCCAGAAATGGACACAGTATTCCAGCAACAGTCACATAAGTGCCAAAAATATGTTTGAACAGATGGACGTAAGAAGAGAAACTAAATTCACAAACACTTCTGAACCGTAGCATTGCAGCTAATATTTACAGGAAAAAAAGCCTGGTTCATGACTGGCTGAAAATAATAACAATCAAAACAACGGCAGCAATAATGACACCTGGCTGTGATATAATGCTTTTAGAGTCATGCGATGTGTCGAGACATTTCTACAGCTTTTCCCTCAGAGATCAACAGAGGTGGGAGGGCTGAAATAGTGTTAGCCAATCAGATTCTACAGGCACATTTCTGCTTTCTAACTGTCTTATCAGCATTTGTGGCATGATTCTCCTCTCTCTCCAGTGTAAATAAGGAGTAACAGCACCAAAAGTAGTGGAATTCCTTGCGAGGGGGTGGGGAGGACTGATGCAATTGCAGAGGTGTAGACAACTTTTTTTATTTGGGTGCAACTAGATGTAAATATTATTAAGATAACAGCTGTTGAAGATTGTTTTTGATACTCTCATTGTAGCTGGGCCAGTCCCTGATAACTCACAGTTTGCTCTTCAGTCCAGGAGGGGGTGCAGTCCTTTGATTGTGTGGGCTGCTTGAAGTCTCAGCTGGCTCTCAGTGACCAGGGCTGGGTTGAGGGTCTCTCCTGCAGCAGGCTCTGGCTCCTTTCTTCCCTGGCTGGAAAACAGCTCAGCAAGCAGGTGCCCTCTTCCTGTGTGACAGGGAATTCTGTGTGCCTGGGTGATGCTCAGCTGTGTTTCTCCTGCTCCTCCTTCAGCCAGGCTGTCTGAGTCCCTCCTTGTCTCAGCAGGATTACTGAGCCTCTTTTTCTGTCTCTGTGGCCAATGTCAGATCCCCTCTCTCTGAGAAGACCTAGGATAGGTCTAGCCAGCTGCCACTCCGCTGGAGCTGATTCCCAGTGCCTCCTGACTAGGTCTTCTCTACCACCGCTACCCTCCTGCCTACACTAGTTCCATGTGCTCTGTACACAAAGGGAAGAGGTGGCCAGACATCATGGAGCCCATGATTCTTTGGCATGAATCCAGTCATGCTTGGAGTCAAAAGGCCTCCAGCTGCCATTTTATTTGTAGTCTTCTCCTTGTCTCTGAAGTACCAATAGATGAGGTGTAGTCTGCACCCTTTCTTCATTCTGCCATATAATAGACTGTTCTACAAAGAAGCAATGACTATGTCAAACTGCGAGGCCAGCTCAGTTTGCCAGAGTGTGTTGTATGTTTTAATTCTGCTGCAGTCCAATATCATTCTTACTGAGCAGTGGCTGCATGAAGTGTACAAAGTGTGTTTCCAAGTGCTAAAATGAAATCATTGAAACATGGCAGTACAAAGGAGCAAACAACACTTCCAACAACAAGTGGATCAACTGCTGCTGGTTGTAGTACTGAGCTGTCTCCTCCATTGCCAGCAACAGAAATCAAATGCCAGCTGCCTGTACTGTTAGCACATCTGAGACACCTCATCAACCAAGACTTATGTCTTTCTTTGTGTGTAACTTTGGAAAACAAGCCATTCTTCTGCTTATCCGGGTTTGAGGATTTTTAGTGGCTCCATTATTGTAATGGCAGCACAATATGTTTCTACTGTTGTACAGTTGTTAAGTACAAACTACTTTTGATTAAGGACATAGAAGAAGTGTTCACAAATTCTGGATTATCTAATTGGAAAAAAAGGCTCAAGACAAGTTTGGGACTCACCCAGTTTCTTTGTGTCACCGGGAAGCAGCTGATATTTTTCAAAAGACAACAAAGAATGTCAGTTGTATGCCTGGTTTTCAGTATTTTCGGAAGAAAGAAGCAAACAGGAGGATTCTAATGAGGTTACTAATTGGCATATGTTATCTTTCCAGACAGGGACTTAGGCTTTATCTACACTGACACTTTCGTTGGTAAAACTTTTGTCCGTCAAGGGTGAAAAAAACATCCCTGACTGACAAAAGTTTTACTGATGAAAAGCACTGGAGCGTACAGCGCTGTTGGTGGGAGATGCTCTCCCGCCAACAAAACTCCCATCCCTCATTGGGGGTCATTTTATTTTGTCAGCAGGAGCGCTCTTTCCTGCCAAGAAAGAGCAGTTACACAGCATACCTTACAGCGGCACTGCTGTAGTAGAACAGTTGTGCCACTGTAAGGTGCGCAGTGTAGACATAGCCTTGATGGTGAGGCCATTATACTGAACAAGCTGAAAAAATGCCCTTTGGTGGAGAGGTTCTGCACCTCAAAGGATGCAATGAAAGATCCTGACATGAGTGTTTGAATTGGTGGCATAGCAGCTCCAATGGAAAAGTTTAATTCCTTTTTGTACTGAACAAGGTTGACAAGTCCTAAGCATGGCAGATGATCTGTTCAAAACTTGGCATGCATCAGTCATTTTAGCAACAGAAGGCCAAGTGAAAATTATATTTATGAAAATGACATTTAATTCATTTCAGTCCATCTGATCAGGTGGAAGCTACAATTCATTCTGGGAGCAAATCTATCTGAAAGTTTACAGTTGGAGATAGAATGCCTGAGCTTACAAGAAAGAGAGAAGTTCTGAAGGAAAGGCTAATAGGGACAGGTGGGCTCAGGTTCCCAGCAAAGGAATTTTATAAGTAGATCTACTTTGAAGTAATTGATTTTACACTGGCCAGTATACAATCAAGGTTTAACAAAAAAGTTACAAAATTATTCAAAATCTTGCAACTTAAAATGTAGTTAAAATGCAAGTTCAAGAAATGCTTCAGGTGTATGGTTCTGATTTTAACCACGGTCAAATGATTACTCAGCTACATCTGTTACAAGCCAAACATCAGTTTACAGAAAGATTATTAAAGTCAATTCAGAAATATTTCAGTTTGCTCAGCCAAACTGAACATCAGCTGTTTTCCGACATGGCAAAGTTGATAAAACTGATTTTGGTGGCAGCAGCAACCAATGTTGTAAATGAATGGAGTTTCAATGCTCTACATGAAACTAAAACATGGTTTTGATCGCCATGGGACAATCACAGCTTAACTGGTGTATAATTTTACATGTATGGGTGTTTCAGAAGAATTTATTTCAAGACCTGTAGGGCAAAGATCATTATTTGAAATGTTTTCAGATATGTAAGTTCTTTTTACTCATGTTTTAAATAGTAATGTTGTAATGAGTAGTTTTGTACCAGAACTAAATCTGTCCACCTTTCATAAGCTCAAAGCAAAGCAAAGCAAAATTCTGTTCCAAACTCAGTGTTTTCTATATTTATTAACGCAACCCCTAATATTTTGGGGGTGAGTGAAGACCCTCCCAAGCCCTCATTGTCTTTGTCCATGAACTGAGAGCAGAATTAGGCCCTAGGGGTTTTTTAACCCTGCTTCCTCTCCCCTTCAGAAAGTTTGTTTACGCTTTTAAAATTGATCTTTTAATTTCTGGCCATCTGAGGAGAGTCCAGGAGTTTCTGATGTTCGTTCAGGCTTCACAAACCAAATCAATAGAATAAAAGAAGCCAGGAAGGAGCAGCAACACTATTTCCTTTAGCACTTGCTCAAGTCTAAAACTGAACTTCCTTCATCTTTGTCCAGTGCCCCTCTGCACTTGCAGACCTTAGAACAATTGAGTTTTATTCACAGAACTGCTCATGGACTATAAACTCACACATGTGAACTGTTCTCATATAAGTAAAATTCTTTATGTGCTCTGGGACACTGCTTGACATACCAGAGGGACAGGGTGCCTAGAACCCCATTCTAGAGCTTTGGCCCAGAGGCAGTTAACTAAGCTAGGAAAAGATCTGACCGAGTCCTTCCCAATAAGGACCATGCACACATTTACAATTATTTTGTACAAAACCCGATTTGTTCTAGCAGTGCTGCCTTGGGTCAGCACTGGTATAGGGGAGAGGGTTTAGAATGTCTAAAATATTCTGATTCTGCTTAGCTGCTTCCTCCCCAGAAACCCTATTGTCTTCTCAGAGACTCAAAGCGCCAATGGCTTCTTCAAGCCTGGCTGGTTTTAAGACTTTCATTCATCCAATTAGGGAACAGAAACAATACAATGTGACTTATGTGACTAATCACAATTAACCAACACAGCTCACATTTTGAATTTCAAGTATCAACTCCACAGAGGAAGCTGTTCAGGACCCATCCAAAGAGGAACAAAAAATTTAAAATCTTGGAAAAAATTGTCACTGAAATTGGAATGATGAATAGATCTGGAATTTGCAGCGTGTTCTAAAAGCAGGGAAAAAAGTCTAATTTCATGGTGGGAATAGTTAGTTCTCAGCACAACATCTTCATATACACACTTGTATCTGCTTGTCTACATAGGATTTTTTAATGAGTCCATCTTGTGGGATCTGAATGTAAATAACACAAACACTCAGTCTTAGGACGGTATCCTGATACAGATTAGCATGGCTGCTACTCTGAAACCAGTCTTAGGACTGTTTCCCTGATTCCTCCTTGTCCCCATGGTTCAGCGTGCATCAACTTTGCCTCAGCCAACATTCACTTCTTGGCTGTATAAATCTTGTATTGCTTCACCACAACAGACACTAAAATCTGCTGCTTCTTCTGTGGCAAACATGCATGCATTATGTTACAAACTGAAAACACTGGAAGCTGTTCTGATGCTAATTAGTTAAGAACACCCCAGTAACGCTCACTCACTATTTTAATCCAGTCATTTTTAACCAAAGGCTGGTTCTGAATTTTGCAAAGTTTGGGCTAGTGTGTTTGGACCCAGTCCTAGTCCAAACACACATTATAAGAATTTTATTATTATTTCTTCATGAAGAAATATTGCCACTGAGTTAAAACTGTGTATCCGTTATTAGCTCCAAACCATTAGCGAAAGACATGCATTACACGTATTATAAACAGAAAAGCAGAAAGTGATTTAGAATAAACATGGATTGAACCAATACTTCCGCCCCATTCACTCCACTGTACTGTTTCTGTTGATTCCACTGATAGGTTTAACATTATCTGTTGGTCACTTCCTGGCACACAGTTTGTTAATTGTCTGCATCAGCCCCTGGTGTGTGCTGACCTGACCTAGTGTTCAGGCATTGAGGGAACGTCATTCAGTGGCCAACCTTTCAGATTGCACACTTTTTCCAAGTTGAATCCTTGCTATCAAGTCTGCTCCTGGCACTCAGTTCAACTCCAGACAGAGTGAAATTCTAACCCAGCCATGGGACAGCATACATAAAGCACCATGCTTACAGGAGCCTCGGAGAGGTGCTTCCAAAGCAAACGTCTTGTATGTAGGGCTATGTGTCACGGAGTCACTGGGCGATGCTCTGGAACTGCTCCCCACCAAGCCAGGCAGGACTTTGGGGAGCCTCCTCTCCCTTGGAGCAGACTTGTTCAGGGCAAGAAGCTCACACGGCTTCACCTCCTGGGTCTCTCCTTGGAGCATTCAGCATCCTCTGCCCCTCCGTGCGCTTCCCACAGCGAGTCCACCCCAGCGGGGTCCTGGGGAAGCCACCGGGTTCTGCACCCCCACTGTGCAGTCAGACGTGACTCTCAGCCAGCCAGTAACACAGAGGTTTATTCTATGACAGGAACAGGGTCTAAAACAGAGCTTGTAGATACAGCGAGCCGGACCCCTCGGCTGGGTCCATTCTGGGGGCAGTGAGCCAGACCCCCAGGTCTGCCCTCCACCCTTGACCCCAGCCAGCTCCAGACTAACCACCACTCCCAGCCCCTCCTCTCTCCTCAGCCCCTTTCCCGGGCAGGAGGTCACCTGATCCCTTTGTCTCCAACACCTTCAGCTGGCACCTTTGCAGAGGAGGGGCCCAGGCCATCAGTTGCTAGGAGACAGAGTGTCAGGCATTTAGGTGCACTGTCCCTTTGCTCTGCCAGATACTTAAGAACTGCCATGGGGACACTGAGGCACCAACACAGTATTCAGAGAAAACATTAAGAACTTTCCCAGTTCGTCACACTATGATCTTAGAGGGAGTTTTCAGTGGGTGTGACTACCATTGTTTCCATCATGGCAAATACTAGTGAAACCAATGGTAAAATATGGCAATTCCCGAACTGTGGCTCTTCTCCGAGTGATGCCCCATCCAGGGCATAGGCCTATCCTCAGGCCTATGCCTTTAATCACTCAGCACATGTTTCCAATTCACATGTTCAGATGATAATAACCTCACTATATCAGTTTTCACTTGTTAGACCAAAATGCCTTTTTGGTTTGAGGCTGCACATGTTGTACTACACTGCACAAGCAGGTTATTCTTAGAAACAAATCCCTTTCCAAAATCATGCAGGTCAGCAGTTCAGCCTTTGGTTTCACTTTCTGCACTGTTCCCTTTATGCTCTGTTTCCAGTCTCACCTCCTGGCTCATTCCCCTCCCAACCCATCACCACTTGCTGGCTTTGCCATTTGTTCTACACTAGCTGGTCTTTACATTTGCTGAGCCTACAGGTTAAACAGAATGGCTCGTTTCACTTTCAGGTGTATTCTTACCCTTTTAAAAATAAATAAATCTACCGAAATTTCAAAACAAATCATCTGACTTAAAACATTTTTTCCCATTTTTTTGCTGCTGAATTTATTTCCCAGATTTGACCCAACTTCTTGAATAGTTTTAGTTGACCCAGCACTGAATTTTTCAGTGAATAAACTATTTGTCAACTTTTTTTTGCCTTGGTCCAATAGCAAAGTGAGAGTGAAACCCACAGACCCAGGCACTTTGGGGTGGAGAATTCCCTTGTGACACTCCCTATTTTGCTAGTATAGTGCAAGGCACAAGGGTTAGCAAAATCATCAGTATCTGAACAGGCCTACAAAATCTAGCATCACAGGGGAGGCTGGTGTAATGAGCTGTCTAGTGTGCACTGGTACCCCTGCCCTTTCCTGGATGGAATCTGAGCTGCTCAACTCTGCATCAGAGGCGCTATGCTGCTAAAAGCGAATGGAACTGAAGTGAAGGAGGCCTGATGAGCAGCAAAGTGTAACCATTTGGTAGTCTCAGGTAGCTGCAGATGGTCATGTTAGTAGCCAGGCTGGGGGCTGCATGGAGTTAGTCATTTGTTTGCTCCTCCTACAGTACAAAAACGTGCTCCTAAGGAGCTACCACAAAAGAAATGTAAGGATTGTTAAAGCTTTAAAACAGGAACTGTGCTCACATGACACCAAAGCAACCTCGGCAGGAGCAAAGTCCTCGCCCTCTTCTTATTTCCTTCTGCAAGTCACAGTTTCGAGAGTTCATCGTGTGCTTACGCTGATGTGATTGGTGCGGACTGTGAGCTGTGTGCTCAGATTGGTACAACGAGTGCTCTCAATCAGTTGTGTGCTCATGGTATGATTGCTGTTCAGAGCTCTGGACGTCTCCCTGTAAGAACCTTTCTCAAAACTAACCCACTGCCTCCTCTCCAGCCTTGTGAACTGACACACCCCCAGGGAAAGTACAGTTTGAGATCGTCCTATACACCACCAGTGACACAGTCATTTCATAACAACCGTGTTTTCTAATTGCTCTGTACCGATCACAGATATCAACCATATCATCCAAAAGGCTAGTTCAGCCTATATATGGTCAGAGGATGGGGGTGCCAAGATATCTGTTTTGTTCTGCTAAAATCAGATAGCTAGTGCCCGTCACTACTCCAGTGGGCTGCAGCCAACTCACATTGTGGAACATTGATTTTCTTTATAATTAAAGAAGTTACATGCCTGACTGTTAGCACGACACTTCCCCTTTCTGAGATCAAGCATCTGGGGGGTAGAGTGAGGGGATGTGGGAGATAGTGGATGAGGGACCAGAGACAACAAGAAGCATAAACTGATGTTTCAGGATTGTCACAAATGCTGACAGATGCACTGGAATTAGCTGAAAGCTGCACATAACAACACTAGTGAAAGAAGCTTCCCTTGATCCCCTCTGCCTATCTGTCTTGGCTGAAGGACCCTTTCGCTCTCAGCAGAGAGCCAGATACCTGCTGGCATGCAGCAGGTTAATACAAAGGTAGACACTGATGATGTTTGCATAACCAGGGCTAACCTGGCCTCTTCCCTTCCACGGGTGTGAAGTATTGTTAAAGGTGCAGTAAGGTTGGCCCAAGACTAAGCCTACAGCTCTGTTCAGTAATTAGAGCCTCATTCTGGAAGAAGGGAATTTACATTATTCCTGCAGAGTGCAGTACACAGGAGCCCGGTGCATGCTCTCCAGGACTTTCACAAAGCGGGGCTGAGGGAGCTGGCTGAGAATGTGACGTGTGCTTTGGGATGCTCAGTGTGAGTGTAGTGACGAAGTGGGTAGTGAGAGCCAGGTGCTTGCTCTGGGGTAGCCCTCCTGTCTTAAGCCTTTGTGGCAGGGTCAGCTGGCCTGCTGGTCAAAGGTAGCCTCCCCCCATTCTCCAGACCAGTTCTCCCTATTGCCACTTGGATTTGCACTGTCTGCTTTCTCTAAGAGATGACCCACTGAGATGTTTAGCAGTGGTTAACAGCCACCTCTCAAAGGCTCAATGACCAAGCTTAGAAACAGACTAGCCTGTTTTTCTCAGTCCCAGCTGGTTTTTCTGTTGATCTTTACAATAGGCAGATTCACATTTTCCTCCAGACCAACCTTACCCCCCACCCACATACTTATTTTCCATTGTTATAAATTAGGGGCAGAGGTCTAGGCTTCTATCTCTGTCATCATCACCCCAGGGACTGGCTCAAAGTCTACTCGGATTTACACTTTGTGCAACCAACTGATTTCCTAGATTTCAGTGTGGAAATGCATTAGGATGCATGTCAGGGCAGACCATGGCCTGCTCCACCCAATGAAAAAGATGCATCTGGAGCAATCTGTGACCCAGCCTTGTGTGTCATATTAGAAACATCAGTGCTCCACCTTTGATGTGGCCTGGGAAGAGGAGAAGGAAGGTGATGGGCTTCTTTGCAACCAGCTAAGTCTCTTTCATACAGTGTTGAGCTTGGATGCAGCATCAAGGCTAATACTGATGCTTACTCTGACTGCATACTGTCCTCATGAGATTTTCCCACCTTCTCCAGGGAGCTGGGCTCTGGCCATGTTCCAGGACTACTTTCCTGTTGCTAAGGTTAGAGTTAAGAAGTTACTTTACAGCATGGCCAGTGTCATGTGTCTGTTGCTCTTTCTAAGTGGCGGGCACGTCTCCATTGTGGGTTGTGGTAGTGACCTACTGACTGTGAATATTGTGTGGTCTGTGTAGCAAGGCAGGTATTCCCCGTAACTCAGCACTTTTAAGGTTTTGGATCAGTGCTTGGAATATGCATTTGAACCACCATAACTACCTTTTAATGAAGTTCTTTTCTCTTTTAATTTCCCAGGTTTTTTTTTTTAAGATTGATCTATACATTGATCACAACTTCAGTGTATTTATAGATCGTTATTTGTTGGCTCTTGTAAACTGTTAATTTAAAAGAATTCACACCTCACTTTGGTAATGACTTCTGTAAGCAGAAGTAGTAGGGTAATTAAAGGACAAAAAGTGTATAAAAACCCTTTAAACTAGTTGTCTGACAGATGTCTCCATTTATGATTGTTCGGTATGGGTGTGAAAATGAATCAGTATAGGTCAGAAATCCGATGCATTTTCAATAGAAATGTGTCTTGTTATTAAGTGAAAACTCTGTATGTACCCAAATGAGCATTTTTCCGAAGGAAATCCCTCGGTGTATAGGTCAGAGTAATACATCAAATCACAGTTATCTGATACTCAGTGCTGTCTCCTACATAACGGTTGCAAAAAATAATGTGACCAGTTTGTTAATTAAAATATTTTTCTCTCAACATTATTTATGAATTGCTGCCATAGCTACTGTTGACAGTTTTAAATGGTGCGGCTTCAGTCTGCCACACTTATTTTATGTGAAGACTGAAATCTAATTTTGTACAAAATGAAGTAACTAGAGGAGGTTTTGTAATTAATTGATAAACGTAACAGTAACAAGTCACGGGGACAGATGGCATTGGTCCAAGAGTTCTGAAAGAACTCAAAAGTGAAATTGCAGAACTATTAACTATGGTTTGTAACGTGTCCTTTAAATAAGCTTCTGTACCCAATGACTGGAAGATAGCTAATGTAAAGCCAATATTTAAAAAGGGCTCTAGAGGTGATCCTGACAATTACAGACCGGTAAGTCTAACATCAGTACTGGGCAAATTAGTTGAAACAATAGTAAAGAATAAAATTGTCAGACACATAGAAGAACATAACTTGTTGGGCAAAAGTCAACATGATTTCTGTAAAGGGAAATCATGTTTTACTAATCGATTAGAAGCAGCAAAGAGTCTTGTGTCACCTTATAAACTAACAGACATATTGGTAATCTATTAGAGTTCTTTGAAAGGGTCAACAAACATGTGGACAAGGGGGATCCAGTGGACATAGTGTACTTAGATTTCCAGAAAGCCTTTGACAAGCTTCCTCACCAAAGGCTCCTACATAAATTAAGTTGTCATGGGATAAGAGGGAAGATCCTTTCATGGATTGAGAACTGATTAAAAGACAGGGAACAAAGGGTAGGAATAAATGGTACATTTTCAGAATGGAGAGGGGTAACTAGTGGTGTTCCCCAAGGGTCAGTCCTAGGACCAATCCTATTCAACTTATTCATAAATGATCTGGAGAAAGGGGTAAATAGTGAGGTCGCAAAGTTTGTAGATGATACTAAACTGCTCAAGATAGTTAAGATCAAAACAGATTGTGAGGAACTTCAAAACGATCTCACAAAACTAAGTGATTGGGCAACAAAACGGCAAATTAAATGTAATGTGGATAAATGTAATATAATGCATATTGGAAAAAATAACTCCAATTATACATACCATATGATGGGGGCTAATTTAGCTACAACTAATCAGGAAAGAGATCTTGGAGTCATCGTGGATAGTTCTATGAAGACGTCCATGCAGTGTGCAGTGGCAGTCAAAAAAGCAAACAGGATGTTAGGAATCATTAAAAAAGGGATAGAGAATAAGATGGAGAATATCTTCTTGCCCTTATATAAATCCCTGGTATGCCCACATATTGAATACTGCATACAGATGTGGTCCCCTCATCTCAAAAAAGATATACTGGCATTAGAAAAGGTTCAGAGAAGGGCGACTATAATGATCAGGGATTTGGAACTTGTCCCATATGAAGAGAGATTAAAGAGGCTTGGACTTTTCAGCTTGGAAAAGAAGAGACAAAGGGGGGTGGGGAATTGATAGAGGTATATAAAATCATGAGTGGTGTGGAGAAAGTGAATAAGGAAATGTTATTTACTTGTTCCCATAATATAATAACTAGGGACCACCAAATGAAATTAATGGGCAACAGGTTTAAAACAAATAAAAGGAAGTTCTTCACACACCGCACAGTCAACCTGTGGAACTCCTTGCCTGAGTTTAAACACGGTTTAAAAGAGAACTAGATAAATTCATAGAGGTTAAGTCCATTAATGGCTATTAGCCAGGATGGCTAAGGAATGGTGTCCCTAGCCTCTGTTTGTCAGAGGGTGAGGATGGATGGCAGGAGAGAGATCACTTGATCATTGCCTGTTAGCTTCACTCCCTCTGGGACACCTGGCATTGGTCTCTGTCGGTAGACAAGATACTGGGCTGGATGGACCTTTGGTGTGACCCAGTATGGCCGTTCTTAGGTTCTTAATGGGCACAGAACACACGTTCCTCCATATCTTATGTGTCCCAGAAGTGTCCAAACCCATCAAATCAATTTCTATTCTGTAATGTACGTACTGGAGGGGTCCAAAGGAACATGAGACAATGCCCTGTTCAAATCAGGAGATTTTTGATTATGTATTAAAAACACCATTACCCTCCTTCCTCAAAACTCAGATCTTCATAGATTCTAAACCCATAAAGGACCATTGTGATCATCCAGTCTGACCTCCTGTATAGCACAGGCCAGAGAACCTCCCCAAAACAATTCCTGGAGCAGAGCTTTCAGAATAACATCCAGTCTTGATTTAAAAAGTGTCAGTGATGGAGAATCCACCACAACCCTTAGCAAATTGTTCCAGTGGTGAATTACTGTCACTGTTAACAATTTACACATTATTTCCAGTCTGAATTTGTCTAGCTTCAACTTCCAGCTATTGGATCGTGTTAGATCTTTCTCTGCTAGAGTGAAAAGCCTGTTATTAAATATTTGTTCTCCATGCAAGTACTTACAGACTGTGATCAAGTCACCTCTTAACTTTCTTTTTATTAAGCTAAATAGACTGAGCAATTTGAGTCTATCACTATAAGGCAGGTTTAGTAATCCTGTAATGATTCTCTTGGCTCTTCTCTGAACCTTCTCCAATTTATCAGCATCCCTCTTGAATTGTGAGCACCAGAACTGGACATAGGATTCCAGTAGCAATTACACCAGTGCCAAATACAAAGTTAAAACAATCCCTCTATTCTTACCTGAGGTTCCACTGTTTGTGCATCCCAGGATCACATTAACCCTTTTGGCTACATGTCACACTGTAAGCTTATGTTCAGCTGATTATCCACCATGACCCTTAAATCTTTTTCAGAGTCGCTGCTTCCCAGAATAGAACCCCCAACCTATAAGTGTGGCCCACATTCTTTGTTCCCAGATATATACATTTACATTTAGCCATATTAAAACAAATATCATTTGCTTGTGTCTTCTTCGTTATTTACCATTCCCCCAATTTTAGTGACATTTATAAACTTTATCAGTGATGATTTTATGTTTTCTTCCAGGACATTGATAAAATGTTAAACAGCGTAGTGACAAGAATCGATCCCTACAGAACCCCACTGGAAACACACCAGTTTGATGATGATGACTCATTTACAATCACACTTTGACACCTATCAGTTAGGCAGGTTTTAATCTACTTAATGCGTGCCATGTTAATTTGATCTCATTCTAGTTTTTTAATCAGAAGTCTAAGTACATGATGTTAACACTATGACCTTTATCAACCAAACTTGTAATCTCGTAAAAAAGATACCAAGTTTGTTTGACAGGTTCTATTTCCCATAGACCCATGTTGATTTGCATGAATTACTTGACCCAACTTTCATTCATTATTAATCAGTCCCATATCAGCTATTCCATTATCTTGTTCAGGATCAATATCAAGCTGACAGGCCCATTACTACCCTGGTCATCCTGTTTTCCCTTTTAAAAAATTGGCACATTAGCTTTCCTCCAATCTTCTGGAACTTTCCCAGTGCTCTAAGACTTATTGAAAATTAATATTAAAAGTCCAGTAAGTCCCCAGCCAGCTCCTTTAAAACTCTTGTATGCAATTTACCTGGACCTGCTGATTTGAAAATGCCTGACTTTAATAACTTCTGTTTAATATCCTCCAGACATGCTAGTGGAATGGAAAGAATTTTATTATTATGATATGATGAGACTATATCATTTTTTCCCTCAGATACAGTACAAAAATATTTATTGAACACTTCTGCCTTTTTCTGCATTATTAATGATAATTATGCCATTTCCAGCTAGTAATGGAACAATACCATTGTCAGGATTCTTTTTGTTCCTAATATATTTAAAAATCTTTTTCTTATTGTGCTTAACTCTGTTTGCCATAGATTTCTCCTTGTGTCCCTTTGGTTCCCTTATCAATTTTCTACAATTCCTAACTTCTGGTTTATATTAATTACTATCAACTTTCCCTTTCTTCCATTTGTTATATATTATTATTTAAAAAAATTTTTTATAGCTGCCTTCACTTCCCCTTCAAACCAGGTTGGTTTATTTAACCAGTATGGGCTTCCTCTTTAATTGTGATATTGTGGCTTTTTAGGTTTCCATTAAGGTGTTTTTAAATTATTCCCAATTATCATTCACTTAGACATTCATCCTCATTTCCAACTACTGCTTACATTTCTCTTTTGTCTCTGAACAATAGCTGATTCCCAGATCCTCTCACATGTTTGCACTGTCAAACTGAAATCTGTAATGCAATCTTGACTATGCTGTGGCGACCTGCTGCGGCAGAATATATATCATAATCTGGAAATCTAACAGTAAATCCTGCCAGAATTGGCAGGCTTCCAAAAAGACTGTTCTGTGCTTTGTTCAGTGCAGTACTGCAAATCTGGCATTTCCTAAACACTGTGTTTGTCTGAAATCTTTTATGTTCCATCCCAGCTTCCCCTCCACTCTCCCTATATCCCAGAGAGAATTCCACAGCACCTTATCCATTTGACTCCATTTCCTTCTTTTTGTATGCTCAGAAGATAGTTTAATTAATAGATCCTTCTTAATTCTTCCCATTCTTCTCTTCTTTCTTGGGTGCAGTCACCTGAACCAAGGGGCTATGCACTGCAGTCCCTGTCAGATTGATTCCAGCATACGCTTTGAAACAGAGAGACTGCTCATTCAAAGGGAATTCCTGTCTCTTCTGACAGATCTAGAATAGGCCCCAGTTTCTTCTTGCTAGTACTGTCCCTTCCCAATAACATCCGAATCTCAGCATAGATGAGCTGAGGCTCAGTCACTGCTCAAACATGCAGGCCCTCCTCATTGAAGAATTTCTGTGGAGAGATTTCTCTCTTCCTTGGCTTTTCAGTATTTCATTGTCACTTCATTATCTCACAGCATCCAGACTGGATCATTGCACCTGCCAAAACTGTATGCAAATAATTTAAAGGCTTTAGCCCAGGACAAGATGAGTCTGGAATATGTCGCTCCTTCTTGTTATTTACCTCCAATCCAGGGAGTTCTATATCAGAGTCAGCAAGGGACTCAAGGTGGAAAATCCAAGACTGTGGTTTTTCTTTTCTCTGTTGCTCTGCATTCTTGACCAGTGTGGGGGAATTCCACTGGGATTGTCCAGAAGGCAAAGCGACAGACTGCAAACTGATCCCTTATCATTTACCTGATCTTCAGTCACCTCTGAGTCTGTGCTTGCTCTTTGTGCTGTGCTTGCGACCCACTCGAAAATTACACATGTGTGAACAGTGTAAGATGGTACATTAACCATAGGGAAACATTGGTGCTGAAACTAGGGATGTGGGGGTGCTAGAGCACCCCCTAACTTGAAATGGTTTCCATCATATACAGGATTTGCAGTTTGGTTCAATGGCTTTCAGCACCACCACTGTAAAATTTGTTCCAGCACTCCTATAGGACAACTTCCATATACATGGTGCTGCATTATCACACAAGTGCACAGACTAGGCTGCAACATCAGTCATCTGGTCACTTTCTGGAGCACTCCCATATGTGCCTCCCGGCTTCTCTGAAAGAGAAGTGGTATTTCCTTGCTAGCCTGCCTTCTCCCCTTCCTCTGACAGTGTGTTCAGAACCATTTGGCTCTGCATGGTTTGTCCCTCCTCAGTGGCAGAGTCCCATTCCAGGTCTGAGTCCCTTACAAACCCCTGAAAGGAAGGAAAGACTTATTATCCCCATTTTACAGGGCAGGGGGAGGGAAAACGATGCCTGGTGAGGGGGAGTGGGCTGCTCAAGGTCCCACAGATAGTTAATGGCAGAGTGGGAACAGAACCCAGAACTTGTGGTCTGTGCTTTTAACAATGGTCAGGAACCCTGGGACACAAGGGCCTTTTGAACAGGATTGCTGTGCTGAGCTGCGCCATGCACTTTCTTAATTCAGTGACTAAATTTCTGTTTGGTACAGGGGCTATCATTACAGATAGGCAATTTTTCATGGGGAAAATATCTCTGGCAATTGCAGTAGTTAAAGGTACAAGAATGTAAACACAGAGCAGCATGTACATTAAACAAAGCAAAACAAAACCCTACCAAAACAAGGCCCCTCTTTCTGAGCGAATGACACCCAAGAATAACCTGCCCCCTGGCACTTCTCCATGACAGTTACCAGGCTTTGCACAGCTAGTCCAGCCAGCTATGTCCAAGAAGAAACGTGGCAGAAATGCCTCCCTGCCATTGACACCAAAGAAACAAACACGTTCAACCCCCTTCAGGCCACAAGA